>NW_012101255.1:4979260-4994659 GCF_000951045.1 Mandrillus leucophaeus
CAAAAAAAAAAAAAAAAAAAAAAAAAAAAAAAAAGCTCAACATCCCTAATCATGAAAGAAATGCAATCAAAACCACCATGAGATACCACTTCACACCAGTCAGAATTGTTATTATTAAAAAGTCAAAAAGCAACAGATGCTGGCGAGATTCCAGAAAAAAGGGAATCCTTATACACTGTTAGTGAAGATGTAAATTAGTTCAGCCACTGTGGAAAGCAGTTTGGAAATTTCTCAAAGAAAAAACAGAACTACCATTTGTCCCAGCAAACCCATTACTGGGTATATATTAAAAAGAAAACAAATTATTCTACCAGAAAGTCACATGAACTTGCATGTTTATCACACCTCTATTATAATAGAATCAATATAGGTGCCCATCAACAGCAGACTGGATAAAGAAAATATGGCACGTATACACAATGGAATACTATGCAGCCATTAAAGGATGAAATTATGTTCTTTGCAGCAACATGGATGCAGCTGGAGACTATTAACTCAAGGGAATTAATGTAGAAACAGAAAACCAAATATCACATGTTCTCACTTATAAGTGGGAGCTTAACATTGAGTATACATGGCAACAATGGACACTGGGACCTCTTTGACAGGGGAGTGTGGTAGGAGGTTGAGGGTTGAAAAACTATCTATTATTCGGTACTATGCCCAGTAGGTGGATGATGAAATAATTTGCACACCAAATCTTTGCAACGTTCAATTTACCTACGTAGCAAATGTACACATGTACCCCCGAATCTACAATAAAAATTGAAAGAAAAAAAGAAGCGACAATTCAGAATTAGGCTTAATTATGGGGCTTCCCATAAATTATATTAAAATGTCAGAATCTAATGGTTACAACCCTTTTCCTTCACTAGCTTCTCTCCCATTTCCAGGCTATTTTAATAGCTTAGGATATGTAGAAATCAGCATGACCCACATAATTACTAATTATTCCCTCGAAGGACAAAAATGTGTAAACTGGATTTTTTACGTAAACAGTTGAAGAGGTTTTTGGTGAAATTTTCATTCACAATATGATTTAAGTTAAGGGATTAAATGGCAAAATATGCTTAGTTTATCCTTTTTCATTAACTTTTCTCAGTTACATGAAAAGATTAATGAAACAGAAGTGCAGACACAAAATCTGTGGCATAGTTTTGTATTATTATTAATAAAAAATGAATGGGCTGAAAATTCTACCCCTACCAATGTTTTAGAAAATATAATCTAAAAGAGGTGAGACATGTAAGTACTTATAATGCCGGCAATCTGCCAGAGAAGTACTGACTTATGCAAGTGTAGTATATTCTGTCTCTGCCACACACTTGCCAACAATGAGTATTATCATTTAAAACATTTTTTTCTAGATCAATAAAACATAAGTTGAATTAGCACAGCTCACATGGACAAGAGGGAGGAGGGCTAGCAGGTGCCAATAAATGCTCACAGGCTCTGTTGGGAGGAACATACAAATATAAAAGCATTTGGATAGAAATCTTATGAATCAAAACACTTAAAATACTGTTTGAACCTGCAATTACACTCCTAAGAACTTATTGTAAGGAGAAAAACAAATCAGAAGAACGTACAAAGATAAAGGTATACAAATGGCTATTCATCATAAGGCTTTTGTAATAGTGAAAAATTGTTCAAAACAGAGAATTATTTAATCAAAGGCAATGAGTCAAATGAAAGGTAATTGAAATTAGTTAAGTAGGCTGGGTGTGGGACAAAAGAGATGGTGGCAAGTAGGAGGTGAGGCAAACTGTGCAGGCAGCTCTAGTGGGTGATTGCTACCTGGTGATGTCGCTAGAGTTTTTGATTCATCGAAAGATACTGGGAAGCCCAATTTTTGTAAGGTAATTTGTCAAGTTTTAAAATTATGTGCAGGAAACACCAGATGCAGTTGTGGGCTCTGAGACATGGGCTGCCAGTGTACAACATTTTTTAAAAAAATCATAAGAATAGTTATAGCGAAACAAAAAGGCATTACTAAAAGTGATGCTGTAGTTGCATGTTTATTGATGTTTCAAATGGACTATGTAATATGATCCAAATTTTTGAAAATAATGCTAGCATATACTGTTGTACACAAAAGGAAAAGACTTGCATTATGTTCACTAAAATATTCATCATGACTAGCTCTGGGTGAGGATTTCAGGGACATTTTGATTTTGTATTTTCTAATTTTTCCATTTTAAGCATATATTACATAATAAAGTTTAATTAAAATAGAAAAATATATCTGATTTTACAATGGAGAATGTGATAGGAGATCAGAATTAGAAGCACCTGCAGGTAGCAGTGAATTTGACAGAAAATTAGAAATGCACTAAAACTGTTGCAGAAAAATATTAATGCATTCGAAAGCCAATTTGACAAATATGTTATATGTTAGTAGCAGTACTATTTTCCAAAAGGGTACCAGAGTTACAAAGACAAATAAGACACAGTCTCTTCCCTCTAGGAGTCCACAGTCTAATGAGGATCTCCCAGTGTTACCTTTTAATTATAGAACATAGGAATGTAATCATGAAATAAAATCAGGACATAAGAACAATGAAAATAAGAAATTGGAAAATGTGTAATTTTGTTTCTGTGGCCTGGTTTAGAATGTCAGGATGGTAAGTCTCAGAAATCAATATCATTATGGAATTATACTTGATTGAAGCCAGGAAAATGCCAAAACATAATTTATAACTATTTTAAAATACAGAAGAAAAATTGAATACCAATAATCTTGTAATAAAATTTTACACAAAAACATTATAAATGATTATGGAATTTATTTTCTTGGGATTCCAAACATACTTAGATAATAAATGCCACATTCAAATACAATGCTTATTATTTTTGCCAGTGGCAAATTCTATATAAAGCACTGTGTCTTGGACAAAAATCCAAGAAAGTTATTTACCAAAAATGCTCTCATCATTAAAAGAGGTTAAAAGAGTCACAGGCCCCAACGATACCACTTTTCAGAGACTTTTTTGTATTTTTTTTTTTTTGCCAAAATAGAAAATATTGAAGAAATAAAAAAAATCAATTAGTTAAAATTTTAATTTGTGCTTTATCAAAGCATCTTGTAGAACCTCACAAGCATGAAAGATTATTAAAATATATAAATAGAGCAGTAGCTTGTAAAATGAAACATGAATTGATGTGATAAAATGTACAAATGGCATATTATAAAATGGTGGTAGGGGATGCTAAACGTAAAGGATCCAATAAAACTGAGGGAATTGGCTGACCAGAAAGTGCATATGTAAATAAGTTGTATATGTAATTCATATTACGTTAGGTAATGATCCTAGAAACTAAATTCAAAAGGGATGCTCTGTCTGTAGCCATATGCTGCAAAACATTTAACAAGAAAAAATCTCTGGGTCTTGGTACAATGGCATATCAAAGTTTCTGCCTCGGTTTTCATAGCAATAAGGCCCCTGAATAATTCCAAGAGGCATTAATAAAAGCATCAAGTTTAAGTAGAGGGAATTATGAACAACTTTTTAACAAATGTCACTGGGATTACATATACAAAGTCAAGAAATGTGTGTTTGTCCACTTCACAAGTAGAGAGAAGACAAAGCTTAGAAAGAGTGCAATATCAAAATGGTAAGCATTTAAGACTTACTGAAAATAGAAACAGAGATACAAAACAGAGCACCAGTCACAATCAAGACACAAAGAAAAAGTTTAGGTCATAATTCTATACTTTCTAGGGATACCTCTTTTTAGAAATCACCTTTGCAAAACTTTCATTATTTTTATAAATACTCTTTATTCAATGTTTTTATTATACTAATTTGAACACTGCACTTTCTCCAAAGAAAGCTAAACTGGTCCTATATAAAGAGATTCTTAAACCTTTCTTCTTAAAGACTATACCTGGTGGTGCTGAATGTATGTGTTTATCATTCAGTAGACTGATGTTCCCATTAACTTCCTTATATGATCCAGGTTTCTGGGCACATTCGACTTGCAGTAATAAGAGTCAGCCTCAGCTCTAGTCTACTGGGCAGAGGCCTGGGTGAGAGCATTTGCTGAAACACATCAGACTTCAGAGCCCAAACCTTTTCCTTCTTCTGACCGACCCCTTCCCCATAGGAAGTCAAATGTGTAACCCACATTTCTCAGGCCATACCATGGGGATTAGAATAGGGTACTTTCTCTGTGGGGACTTCTGGAATTTGAATTATGATACAACTTAAAATGTTCTGACTTAAAAAATTAATGAAATCTTACTGCCATGTCAAATTGGAAATCAAGTGACATCCCTGTAGAAACTTTTCTGCCGCCTCTTTCTTACAACCAAAAGGCACCTGAAGCCCTGATTTCATGGTCTGTATTTATGCTGGAAATAGAGATCAGTAGTTTTTTTTTCCTATGTTCCAAATTAAAACCCAAACCAAAAAACAACAGGATCAGGACTTGTACAATTTCAGTGCTTGCAGGCCCAGCAAATTGCAAACTATACTATTTATGTTCCTATAGCTGGTAAACAGAAATGGCTGCCAACCATATCACAGTCTCACATAGATGGCCACTGCTTAGTGGGAGGGGTCTAGTCAATATTTTACTGTTCTTTTAGATTCATAATTGCCATACTTTGAAATTTTAAAAAATATCCTCTAGCAATATCATAAACATTCACTAAGTGGTGGAGCTAGAACTAGTGCTAGACAATTCACCTGAAAGTCAGTAGCTTTGGAACCAAAGTTATATGTCATAAAACACTACATAGAAGGCCAGACTACCGCTGTGACAATTTAGGAGACAGCACTCTGTAAAATATCAGAGTCAATGTTGAGAAAACAAAGCAACATTAAGCAAAAATACACTGTAAATACTGTGTATTTATGTAGATTTATGCAGGCCAGATGCATTCCCTATAGTTTTCATTTATTCCATTGGGAAAATTAATCTTGAATAATGCCAATTTGAGTTATGGGGGACACTTTCAGGAATTCATGAATCCATTGCATAAAACACAACTACCTTGCAACCCCAATACTGTCAGGAATGGGTAGCTTTAACTATAACCCTTCTTCTCCCCCTGTTGCCAGATTCCTCTGCAGGCCAGGAGCAGCCTGGCAGGCTGGCATTTCAGCTTCTTTGAAATATATGTGCTCCAATAACTTAGACAACATAAACCTTGGACAACCCACAGCACCTAAATATCTGCCTGCCGCTCTACTTGTTTCACTACTATATGGGTGTCATGCAAACAAGCTTAGATCAGTTTTTACAATGATAGAAGATTATTACATTTAATCAATATACTTAATTGTATACGTTTAGAGACTTTCTTTTTCTTCAGTTTGAATTATCTTTCCAGAACGTTTGTTTTTTGTTTGGTCATTCATATAGATGACTGTTGAAAAGTCTGGATATTCTTGTTATAAATTCTATGCTTCTAGGGGTGAGGGGCCTTATCTGTTATATTAACATCCTATTTATTAGATTGTGCCTGATTGGTGCTTGATAAACATATGTCAAAGTGATGGACAATATGAAATCAGTTTTGTGGTCTTGTTTAGCTGCCTCAACAACATTCATAACATTTTGTCTACAGTAAAATACATCTGAGCTCCCAAGAATTCAGTTACAAATGCACTGTTGGAACTTATTCTGTTGATTTAAGAATGTTTATAACCAATAAATTGAGAACCACTACTACAAATTATTTGTGTTTACCGTTTAACTGCAGCATACAAAACATTGCCATATCTCTTAGGCAGCAGATCCTTTTTGAAATTCAAGTTACAACTGCGTTTTAACTTCTTCATCTTCAAGAAATGAATCCATTCTTTCCAGCTGTAATCATCTTGGCCAAGAGACCTCAGCATTATTTTTTTTTTTTCTGCAAAGGCCCATGATTCATCATAAAAAAAATCAGAAACTGGCCAAAATAAATGGTACAAATATTTGTGAGGGAAAACAGCTATGTAACTAATTGTAGATTCAATTTTTCAATTGGTGTTCTTTCTATAAATTGTGTCCTTCCAAAATTTACCCACCAACCAAAAAAAAAAAAAAAAAAAAACCCACCTTTCACTTAGGACGTTTTGTTCATGATATCTTGTATCTTTAATAAAAATGCACATATATTCACATTAATGCTGAATGACTAATACCCAGAGTCTATGAAATTGCGCCTCAAAAAGGACATATGCATCACTGTCATCCTGTTTCTTGTCCTCACATCGGCTTAGAAAGATAAATACATCTAATGATTATTGTACTGCTTAATGACTTTTTAGGTTCATAAGAAATTTCATAGATTAGGTATAAAAATTGAAAACGAAGTCAAGATCTTCTAGTTTTAACAAAAGAAGACTAAAGATGAAGGGCAATTTGCAAACTGGTGAATGTTTGTGGCTTATAAATTTAACCCCCAAATTGTCGTGTTGTTTTTTTCTTTTTGCATAGAAAACCCATATAGAACTTAACAAATTTACAAAAAGACCTCATATATAGAGTGTGAGCTAACATGGAAGATGTTAATAGTGCCGTTAGACAGTGTGATTTCTATCATTATCAGCCATTATTCTAAGAAAAGTAAGTGGCAGATAAAGAGCTCGGACTAAATTTCCATCTTTTTTGTAGTCAGCATGTAAAATGCATATACTTTGCTTCTAAATTGTCACCCCTTTCTTACAAATTGCTCATTATATTTGCTTAGACTTGTGAAATGGAAACTATTTTATTTAAAGGAAATAAAGGCAGGAAACATTGAATAAGGTACCGGTGACTGTTTTTAGATGTGTATTTTAAAACCTTTAGCAGTGGTCCTGGACTTTGAGTCAATAGAAACTAGAAATTCTCCTGGCAATTAAAGAAAAGAAGGAAAGAAAGAAGGAAAAGAGGAAAACAAGAAAACACAAAGTTGGACTGTGACTAATGAGACCTGGAAAGGAGCTCTGGATTTTTTCTTTTTAATTAAAAGTAATTTTGAAAGCCTCACTTGAAAGAGGTCTGAATGAACCAGATTAGGAAGGCTTTGAAACCAGGTGTGAGTGGCTTCCTTTGTTTAGGAGTTTTGCTGGTTTGCATGCAGTGATTTTATGTGCATATATGTGTGAATGTCATACCATATCTAAAGTTGACATGCCACATTCGAAGCTTAACCATGCAGACAGAATTTAGTAGAATTTTGGTCCTCCTCTGAGAACCAGAAGAAAGAAAAGGAAGTGGAAAAAAAAGGGATAGGGATTGTATTGTTCTCTTTAGAAGAGACTGTGGCAATATTACTTTAGTTCCAGGATAATATATTAGTCTTTGACATTTAGCTTTTGTTCTTGTGGAGATGTTTCTTACATGCCTAATGTTGCAACAATGGTTTGATGTCTGAAAGGCAGAAGACAGCTTTTTCATTTGCGTTGAATTTGAATTCGCGTTAAATTTTCCTTAATGCAAAATTTGAAGAGTTCATACTTTGTTAATGCCCAGTAGGTAGAATGTAAACACATATATTGTACAATGGGAATGGCTGTATGTAGCAATAACCCACATACTACCAGACCTTCAAATGAATTTGGAAACACCATCATCATAAAAGGATTAGATGTTTTTTCATAGAGTAAAATGTATTCTGACTGGAATTGAATTCTATAAAATTTTCTAGTATGTATATAATATGTATGAAATCACTCAACTAATCAAAAAATTATCTCCTGCCATTCTGAACGCATTAGAATTTACTGCATCATATTATAATCTTTAAAATGCAATTTTAAAGCAAAATGTTTCCTGAATGGGTAAACTTTATAATATAGAGGGCATTATTATAAACATTATTGTAAATTTTTATTTACTAGAAGTACCACAGTAGAATAGTTTGATATCCACCATTTCAAGCCAGTACACTAAAGCATTACATCCATAGTGTGTGCAGTTTCTAATATATGCTTTTTAATCATTTTTTTTGCTTCCTTGAGCAAAAACAACAACTTACACTCATTGGCATTAAATGACAGAAATCACAGTAATTCTGGTTGAAGTCTTTTGTTAATACCTCATATTTATCAAAAAATTCCCTGTTCTAGGTTGTAATGTATACTGCAATTGAAAAACACAAATGGTACCAGAGAGCATACGGTTTTTTAATTTCCTTCAAAATAAAAAGCTAGGGAATTAAATGCTTGCTAATGAAGTGTTACATTTCTTAGTTTTCTGCAACTCATTTTAATTGAAAAAAATCCCTTAAAGTGTCTCCCATTTTCCTATTCTCAGAAGAGAAATAAGAATGATCTATAAAAGAACACGCAGTTCAATGACTAAAAAACTGAAACAAAAACGGCATTCTTTAGAAAAAAATCTTGCATTCCTTTTGTGTATGTGAGAAGTGGCGCAGAGTTCAGATGTTCAAGGATTCATTTTTAACAGATTTTTCAAACATTCAGATAGATATTTCAGTGGAATAATCCCAGTAGTTTATGGGGGTGATAAATGAACATTTTAGGCTCACCTGACCCCAGGCAACACTGAGCTAAATTACCTTTTCTCCAAATGGAGCCCTCTATACATCTCTCTCTTCCTTGAAATGCCGATTAAAACAGCAAGAGGTGATGAAAAAGATGTTGTGTTGACTCAGGGATAAAGCAATAATGGAAATGTGTGAAATCGTAGCCTGGCTCTGGAACCAGGTATAACTTGGACTGTGAAATGCAACACTTCCCGAGGCTCCATGCTGTCCACAGGGAAGTCAATTACCTTTGGTTTGGGGAAAGCTTGAGATACACAGCTTAAGGGAGGCAGCTGAGCTGGTGACTGGGGGAGACTGGGAGGCCCTAGGGGAGCCAGGACACCTAATTTCTTCTCCATATTCTACCTTTGACTCAAGGTGATAATACTGCTATTCCAACGGCATCCTAAGTTTCAAGATAAATTTTTACTAGCTGTAGAATGAATGTAAGACACCCAGAGACTGTTTCCAAGTATTCAAGATGTTGCCTTTACAGGCCCATAAGAAACTAAAGACCGAGACGGTGAAAACGGAATGTGGAAGAAGGGGAAACAGGAGGCATGCCTGAAGGGAAAGCACGGGACAGGGAAGGGAAAAGTAGGGAAGGAAGAAGAAGAGTTAGTCGAAAGAGCATGTGGAAGGGAAGGTAGAGGAAGAAAAGAAACAGAGGGAGAAGGCCAATGTCTCTGTCTTTTCAAGTGAAACACACATTTAGATTCATATGTGTGAAAGCATATAATGGTAATATTATGGTAAAATGCTATGAGTGTGAGCATGTATGTGTAATGAGGCTACACTTGGGATGCCATGTAAGTGTATGTCCAGACTTTGCTCAGTTATTCTAGGCCCTCAGCTTCCTCTCCAAAATGGAACAGTGTCAAGGGACTCAATAGCAAATGGATTGGGCTCTATGTTCTCTGTCAGACCTGTGTGACTTTGCTACATATTCAGGCTGAGAAGATATCTTTTTCCATATTCCCCCAAACCCTCTGTTATTTAACTGTCCAGTCTCCAAAATTCTGAGGGTACCTGCGATGTATTTCCAACTTTGTTATACAGGAGTTTCAGTCCCTGAGATATCTTGGTAGCTAACCATTTGACACAGTTATTTTATTAACCTAGTCCCTGCCGCTTCCTGGAGGGATGTTGTTTCTCATAGCCAGAACAGGGAAAATGATGGTATCTGCTTGAAAAACATGAAAATTAATGGGGACTATATCTGAATAAACTTATCTTTTTGATAGGAATATACTCTTCGAGAAAACATGAAACAATTACAGTGTACAATTTTTATACATTTCTCCATAGTACAAATCTTTGTTTTATCATATACATAGCTATTTTTGCCTGCTTGGGATTCAAAGAAGCAGTGGATACCATATACATGAGGCTGATCATTTCAGAAAATGAATTATAAAATAGTTGCACATGAAATAAATAAAGTAGGGAAGGAAGAGTCCTACAAGTCCTGTAGTAATTATTAAAGAGCAATTAGTCTCTTTATAAATCAGTTCATCAAGGAATTCTTTTAAAAGTCAAGCTGCTTGCACATAATGATCATTGATTTAATTGACATAAATAAAGCAAGGAATGAAATTTAAATTTAAAATGTAGGTACCTTAGGTGGATGAAGAGTAAGAGAGGGCAAAGATTATCGATAGGGCAAAGAATTTCAATTCACATACATTGTTCCCTTCCAACCACCACAACTGAATTCTGAGACATTTTGGGGAATATATTAGAAATTAGTGGGGCAAGTTCACCAGAGACCTTTTGGGATAGGGTCTTAGGATTGTCCTTGGAAGGCACTTACCCTGAAAAAAAAGATACCTGAATCAATATATTAAATGATTAAGAAATTATTTTTTAGTAGAACACAGTAAGTGCCACTCTGCTTTAACTTTTGTTTCAAACATCCTTACTCCTGAACCATAGGTGAATCCTATATAGATTTGAGCAGATACAAGAGAGACCTGTTGACCAGGAAGCTTTGTAAATCATTGGGACACAAATAGCACAACTTTGCGTTAGAGATGTCTCTACCATAGTGGGGCAGGAGTGGGGTGGGAACAGGCACACATTTCTAAGTACCCTGATCACAGAACTGAGGGATCCTGTGAACACTTGAGTACCTGGGGATGATACTTACTTGAACAATGGGGTGTCAGTTGTCAAGTTTAGTTCCTGGAGAGAAACGGAAGAACAGTATCATGGCTTGTTAGAGACTGTGGTGCCCCATAGGAGTATTCATATTTCTGAAGCACCTCTTGGAGGTCTCCACAAATAATTGATAGGGAATTATATAGGGTGCCAAAGGTTTTGAACCTTGTCAGAGTCCAGAGCCAGTGAAATGTGTTATATTTTTTGCTGTGATTCCATTCTTTCATAAAGCCTAGGAATACTGAGTTCAAACAGCAATCTCACTTTTGGGTAAGATGAGCTGAAAATTTTGGTCTGACCCGAAGACTTGTGGGCTTACAACAATGATATGGGTTTGCAGACATTTTTGATGATCTTCCTAGTGGGAAGGGATGCCTTATTTCAACCTCTGAAGCTGTCAGAGTGACTCAGCACTTTAGGGAACCAGGACTTAGGGTTACATTCTTGGCAACAGAAACTGGGATAAAGCAGCTGTAGGCCCACAGCTAAAGAAGCTTCAACCATGAGCAATATTCTAGGAGCTTTCCAGGAGTGTGTCTGGAGGGTGTTTCTACATGAGCTGGTTGCTACACCATCCACACTGACCTGGCATGGCAGTAATCTGGTATCCTTTGTGAAACACCTTGTTAGTAAATCTTCATCATGTTTATATATGGTAATGTCCTACTTGACCAGAGGTCAGACTCCCAGCACCCTCTGTTCCCTGGAATGCAAACTCCGAAATAAGCAGAAAATGCCCTCTAGTACTCAAAATAGCTCCTGTGTCCCCAGACTAAAGTCATGGACTTTCCTTCTTACAGGCTTATGTGCTCTCACTTAGAGATTGTTTATTTTTACTTAACAGAGGTCATAATAATTGTGGGTTTTTTGGTTTCTCAGCTCAAAGGAGATTAAAAGTAACACATTAGAAAGTCAGAGAAAATGTTAGAAGCAAGCAAACTGGCAGCTATGAAGTAATAGTTCACAGATAAGGAATGAAGAAGCAGAAAATTAAAAAACAGATTCAGAACTGCGTGTGTTTCACATAATAATGCAGTGCTAGCGATTCATAATGATAGCACAGTTATCAAAAAGGCCAAATTATGTTCAGTGGTTGCTATTTTAAAAAGGCAGGTAAGAATTTAATATAGTTTTCAAAAATTTACATAAAATGATATAAAAAATAGGTTTGCACATCCAGTGGTGTAAGTTTGAGCTATCTAGATGAAATGCATGGCCTGCCTCTTTCCCAAAGATGATTATTGTATTTGAATTCTTGGAGGACTTTATTTGTACCTTTCTAATGTTGCTTGCTGTTCTCATCATTGTATTACAGTCATTTGAGTTCACACCTACGCCATTTAACTCACTCAGAGGCAAGGAGAAAGCTGGATTTCTATCATGCCATGATGTATGTGACTTTGATGAGTCAGACTCTGTGTATTAGCTTTCTTAGTTGCAAGACATGGGATTTGGAACAAATGAACTTGAGGTCTTTCCAGTTTGTGAATTTTATGCGTTTATGTTGTAAATGATAAGAATTTTGTAGTGAATGTGCAGAGATTTATATGGATTTCAGCTTTAAAGGCATCTGTGGTCACAAACCAATGACATGGGTCTATTGCCTGATAAATGCCCATTCCTTGCAACGTAAATGAAGGCATTTTTTTCGTTTGTTTTGCAAAGTTATGTTGGGTATCTATTGCTCAACAACCATTTTCTATTCTGATATACTTTGGAAAAAATGCCTTTGCTATTATCTCAGTCAATGGTTCTACTGAAGTGACTTCATCCATTGGCTCTGGAGTGGTCAAATGACTCAGGCCCGACTAACCAACATAGCCACCCCTTAGAGCAGAGTGATTCGTTCAGAGATGAATATGTGATGCAAGCTGATTGAATAAAAGTTAATCCTTGGACTTTTTCCTGGAACTATTCACACATTCAGGAAATGTATAAAAGTTGCACCTTGCTAATGTTTTATATTTTCTAGAAGGGCATATTAATATAAAAAGATAAGTGCTTTGAGATATACCTCCCATTAATTAATATAAATCAAACATGCCAATAATTAAAAACACATTTCTTTTATCCTCTAAGGAAATTAAATTATTTATTTAGTAGCACAAATTGTTCATGAATCTTCCTAATGAGTTCTAAAATTTTGTTGATTTTTAGATATTATCAGTGTGATTTTTTTGTTGTTGTTGCGTGCATTTTCGCTTGCTAAATAGTGCCCAAATCTAGGCCATGATTTAAAACAAGAAATGACATTGAACCCTTCCAACAACTTCCCCAATTATTAGGTTGGTGCAAAAGTAATTGTGGCTTTTGCCATTAGGAGTAATGGCAAATTACTTTTGCACTAACCTAATAAATTGAAACTCATTGGGCAGGCAGGTAATATGTGGATGCCAATGATTCTCATATGGGTGGTGTCATCCCTTCCACTCCCAAGCAATGCTATCATCAGTGCCACCTACCTTTATGATTGCTTGTTACCCTAGTTCAGTGCTGGGCAGCTATAGGTTGCCGAAGGGCATTGTATTATCCTTCCTGCTCCTTCCCTGTTGATATCTCAGTCTACTAGTCCTTCTTCTAGCCCAATTAATCCACTGTGGCTGTCACTGGATAAGAGTAATGACATTAAGAATTACAGGGTCAGTAACTTCTGCTATTTACTGGCTGGTACAGAATGACTAAATATTTTAGCAACCAGTCTTGACAAGGCTTACCCCATGGAGATTGTCCACAGGCCCAATGTTGCTTGTCCCTTTCTCTGGGCTTGTTAGAGATGCCTGCTGTCTTACAAGTAGTTTGCTTATCTTTAATGGCCATAAATTATATCTGGCAAGGGTTTAAAATCAGAATTTTATATCTGTTCAAGCACTAGGACGCTCTGTGGTATAGTGGAAGGAGAACTGGGTTTTGTGGGTTCTTTCCCTTGTTCTGTTCACTAGTCATGACAATAATAACTCCTGGACTGCCCCATAGTCTTCTCTAAAGGGACACTGCCATGGCCACACCTCTATTCAAGAACAGTTATGGGTGGTCACAGTTGGGAGTACATGAGAATCAACCTTCTCCTGGCCACAGCTTATTGGGTTAGCCTTGGGCAACTGGTCCAAGGATGTTTGAGAGCCAAGGACACAGAACATTATTTGGTATAAAGAGATGAGTTAGGCAAGCCAGACTTTTTTGGGGGGGAAATTAAATTTAAAAATAGAAGACAAAAGAGCCCGTGATGTGTATTGAAAGTGAAGAGAGATTACTAGAGTCCCAACAAGACTAATTTATGTGAAAGCACAAATTACTGGTTAGCAAAGGCTAAAAGACTGTAAGACAAACAGAGGAGAGGTGAGAATTTAGTCAGTATTAGGCAAAGAGAAGCAGACACTGAGAATAATGTATACTGCTGGGATACTAAAGTTCCAGGAACTCCTGCTGCTAGAGTTCTTGGCTCTCCCTGGTCCCAGCCCCTCTTCAGTGCTGTGTCTCCGAGGTCAAGACCTGTGACAGTTTCTTTCATCATGACACATGTTCCATTGATAACCCTGCTTCTTAAGCTTGGTCAACTGAGAGGTTGCTCCTTGCAGCATAAAGAAGCAGACTGAAATACAAACTGGCCACTAACCAGATGTGTAAGCTCATTCAGTCTCAGATGTTTCATCTCTAAAATAAAGAGGTAAATTAGGTCCTTGGGGATTGGTCTCCAAGGCTCATCTAGCTCTATGTCTTATAAATTAATTGATGACCCTATATATAGTTATCCTCATTTGAGTGTTTTGAGAATTCATTATTATTCATTATACTCACATGCCCAGTTATATTGTGTATTGCCAAAATAAACTAATTTTACTTGCAGTAAGGGAAATTTCAGGTAACCAAATTTAAAATTAAATGTGATTTATCATCACTTGTGCCAATCAATACGATTACAGTTTGGCATTAGTCACTGTTCTCACTGGAATTGTAAACAGAATAACATAATTAAATAAAAATAATAGTCTATTTTACTCTCACTGATTAATTTTTTCCTAAGGTATCAACCAAATGTGGTGTACTCTTTGTACTTGTCAGATAATAGAATTATTCTACCAAATATAGGCTTCTATTTCATGTGATTCTGTTTTATTCCTACCAGGAACACTAATTTCACACTCTTAGGAATTCAAACCTAATATGAAATACAAGATGATGTGGCAAGGATAAGCTCCCACAGAAAAGCCATGTTAAAGTTGTATTTCCTGGGCTGAATGTCACTGGATGAAAGTATCAGAAATGTGAGCGATTATTTCAAAATGGCTTCAGAGAATGAAACAATATGAGGACAAGAAAACAAATTTCAGAGATGATGAAGAATATAAAATAAATGGAACCTGTCTACTGGGAAACAATAGCTCATAAATTAACCAACTGAGTGTCCAGTGAGTTCGTACCCTCTGTGCTGAATTTTTGGGAGAAAGAAGACACCCTCCCTGCCCTCATAGATGCAGTTAGTTCATTCAGTCATTCACTGTAAATTTACTGAGCATTTATTATCTGCCAAGCTCTGTAATTGAGTCTCAGTATACTATGAATTCCTGTTCTAAAGAGTTCGTGGTTTAAATCAGTGATTATTGAAGTTGTCCCCTGATACTGAAAATTGTTTCTCTTTCTGTTAAAATCTTCATTTTTTAAGCCATGCATATGGCCAATCAGTAAAAACAAAACACTTACATTTTACAGCTTCACTCTTCAGCTGGATGAGGCTATGCAAGTAAGAGATGGCTGATAGGATGTAAGTGGAAGTG
>NW_012101255.1:4994709-4997016 GCF_000951045.1 Mandrillus leucophaeus
ATTAGTCACTGTTCTCACTGGAATTGTAAACAGAATAACATAATTAAATAAAAATAATAGTCTATTTTACTCTCACTGATTAATTTTTTCCTAAGGTATCAACCAAATGTGGTGTACTCTTTGTACTTGTCAGATAATAGAATTATTCTACCAAATATAGGCTTCTATTTCATGTGATTCTGTTTTATTCCTACCAGGAACACTAATTTCACACTCTTAGGAATTCAAACCTAATATGAAATACAAGATGATGTGGCAAGGATAAGCTCCCACAGAAAAGCCATGTTAAAGTTGTATTTCCTGGGCTGAATGTCACTGGATGAAAGTATCAGAAATGTGAGCGATTATTTCAAAATGGCTTCAGAGAATGGAACAATATGAGGACAAGAAAACAAATTTCAGAGATGATGAAGAATATAAAATAAATGGAACCTGTCTACTGGGAAACAATAGCTCATAAATTAACCAACTGAGTGTCCAGTGAGTTCGTACCCTCTGTGCTGAATTTTTGGGAGAAAGAAGACACCCTCCCTGCCCTCATAGATGCAGTTAGTTCATTCAGTCATTCACTGTAAATTTACTGAGCATTTATTATCTGCCAAGCTCTGTAATTGAGTCTCAGTATACTATGAATTCCTGTTCTAAAGAGTTCGTGGTTTAAATCAGTGATTATTGAAGTTGTCCCCTGATACTGAAAATTGTTTCTCTTTCTGTTAAAATCTTCATTTTTTAAGCCATGCATATGGCCAATCAGTAAAAACAAAACACTTACATTTTACAGCTTCACTCTTCAGCTGGATGAGGCTATGCAAGTAAGAGATGGCTGATAGGATGTAAGTGGAAGTGTTGGTGAAACCTTGGCACACCTTTAATATAAGACATCTGCCCCTGCCTTTGGACCATGTCTCCATCCTTTCTCCATCTTGCTGCTTGAAAGGCAGCTGTGATGGCTGGAGCTCCTTGGACCATGAGAATATATCATTCATCTAGGGATGGTGGAGTGGAAAGCCAGGTATTGGACAACTATAGAGCTCCTGCAACACCTCTGGACTCTGCGCTTTTTACATGTGAAAGAAAAACATCTCCACATTGTCCCAGTTACTATTTTTCCATTTTCTATTGCCTGTAGTCAAATCTAATCTTAATGCATTGGTGTATTTTTTCCTCTCTGCTCTCTGTTTCTAAGTATTATTTAAATATAATAAAGTCCATGAATTTAAAGTGTGCAGTTGGATTTGATTAGTTTTGACAAATGTATACACTTTGGTAACCACTACCATAGGCAAGATGTAGAACATTACCATTACTCTGAAAGGTTTTCTTATGCCCATTCCTGGTGAATGATGCCTCCTACCTCCATCCACAGGTGACCATTGATATGCTTTCTATCAGTAAAGATGAATTGTGTCTTTCCTAGTTTTATATACAGTTGTTTCCTGGTATCTAGGGGGACTGGTTCCAACTCCATTCACCCCCTTCCGCCCCAAGAATACCAAAATCTGTGAATGTTCAAGTCCGTTTTACAAAATAGGGTAGTATTTTCATACAACCTGTGCATATCCTTTCCTTTACTTAAAATCATCTCTAGATCACTTATAATAGCTAATACAATATAAATGCTTTGTAAATAGATGTTATATTGTATTTTGAAATTTGTATTACTTTTGTTGTTGTATTGTTATTTTTATTTTAAGTACTTTTTGAATATTTTCTTTTTATTATTTTTATTTTTCCATAAGTTATTGGAGTACAGGTGGAATTTGGGTACATGAGTAAGGTCTTTAGTGGTGATTTGTGAGATTTTGGTGCACCATCACCGGAGCAGTATACACTGCACCATATTTGTAGTCTTTTATCCCTCGTCCCCCTCCCACTCTTCCCAAGTCCCCAAAGTCCATTGTATCATTCTTATGCCTTTGCATCCTCATAGCTTAGCTCCCATGTATCAGTGAATGTTTCCCATTCCTGAAGTACTTCACTTAGAATGGTAGTCTCTAACCTTATCCAAGTCACTGCAAATGCTGTTAATCCATCCATTTTTATGGGTGAGTAGTATTCCATCATACATATATGCCACAGTGCCTTTATCCACTCATGGATTGATGGGGATTTGGGTAGGTTCCACAATTTTGCAATTGTGGATCATGCTGCTATAAACATGCATGTGCAAGTATCTTTTTCCAATAATGACTTCTTTTCCTCTGGGTAGATACCCAGTAGTAGGATTGCTGGATCAAATAGTAGTTCTACTTTTAGTTCTTTAAGGAATCTCCACACTGTTTTCCATAGTGGCTGTACTAGTTTTGA
>NW_012101255.1:4997336-5009466 GCF_000951045.1 Mandrillus leucophaeus
TATTCATCCATCTATCCATCCATCCACCCCATCCATCCATCCATCCATCCATCCATCCATCCATCCATCCATCCATCCCCCCTGTCTATCTAGAGGAAGAAGTTTATTTTAAGAATTTTTTTCATGTGACCATGGAGGCTGCCAAGTCCACAATCTGCAGTGTAGGCAGGCAGGCTGAAGGAAGAGTTGATGCTGAAGGTAGTCTGCTGCCAGAATTCTCTTTTCCATTAAAAACTGAAAATAAAAAAAGAGAAAAACTAAAAACTTCTTCAATTTATTCTATCAGTGCTTTATAGTTTTCACTGTAGAAAAACTTCTTTTTAGTTTTTCTCTTTTTTTATTTTCAGTTTTTAATGGGTACATAGTAGGCATATATATTTATGAGGTACTTGAGATATTTTGATACAGGTATACAACGTGTAATAATCACATCAGGATAAATGAAATATCCATCACCTCAAACATTCATTATTTCTTTGTGTTACAAACATTCCAGTTGTACTCCCTGAGTTATTCTAAAACATACAACAGATTATTGCTAACTGTAGTCACCCTGTTGTGCTATCAAATACTGATCTTATTTATTTTATCTAACTATATTTTGTGTGCATCAACCTTCCCACTTACTCCCCCGCCATCTTCCCACTACATTTCCCAGCCTCTGGTAACCATCATTTCACTCTGTATCTCCATGAGTTCAATTGTTCTAATTTTTAGCTCTCACAAATGAGTGAGAAGAAATGAAGTTTGTCTTTCTGTGCTTGGCTTATTTGGCTTAACATAATGTCCTCCAGTTCCATCCATGTTGCTGCAAATGACAGGATATCATTGTTTTTTAATGCTGAATAATACCCCATTGTGTATTTTTACCATACTTTCTCCGTTCATCTGTTGATGGACACGTAAGTTGATTCCAGATCCTGGTTATTGTGAATAGTGCTGAATAAACATGGGAGTGCAGGTATAGCTTCAATATGCTGATTTCCTTTCCTTTGATTATATACCTAGCCATGGAATTTGTGGACCATATGGTAGTTCTGTTTTGAGTTTTTTGAGGAACCCCCATACTGTTCTTCAAATTGGCTGTACAAATTTACATTCCCACCAACACTGTATAAACGTTCTCCTTTCTCCACACCCTTGCCAGGTTCATTATTGCCTGTCTTTTGGATAAAAGCCATTTTAACTAGGGTGAGATGATATCTCATTGTAGTTTTTATGTGCATTTCTCTGATGATCAATGATGTTGAGCACACTTTTATATGTCTAATTGTTATTTGTATGTCTTCTTTTGCAAAATGTCTGCTTAGATATTTTGCCCATTTTTAAATTGGATTATTAGATTTTTTTTCCCCTATAGAGTTGCTTGAGCTCTTTATATATTCTGGTTATTAATTCTTTTTCAGATGGATGGTTTGCAAATATTTTCTCCCATTCTGTGGGTTGTCTCTTCACTTTATTGATTGTTTCATTTGCTGTCCAGAAGCTTTTTAATTTGATGTGATCCCATTTGTCCATTTTTGCTTTGGTTGCCTGTGCCCATGGGATATTACTCAAGAAATCTTTGCCCAGACCAATGTCCTGAATAATTGTTCAACATTTTCTTTTAGTAGTTTCTTAGTTTCACGTCTTATCATCAAGGTTTTAATTTATTTTGTTTTGATTTTTGTATATGGTGAGAGATAGGCGTCTAGTTTCATTCCTCTTCATGTGGATATCCAGTTTCCCCCTCACTGTTTATTGAAGGGGCTGTCTGTTTCTCTATGTATGTTCTTGGCATCTTTGTGGAAAATGAGTTCACTGTAGATGTAAAGATTTATTCCTGTGTTCTCTATTCTGTTCCATTGGTCTATGTGTCCATGTTTATGCCAGTACAACCCTGTTTTGGTTACAATAGCTCTGTAGAATAATTTAAAGTCAGGTAATGTGATTCCTACACTTTTGTTCTTTTTGCTTAGGGTGGCTTTGGATATTCTGGGTCTTTTGTGATTCCACATAAATTTTAGGATTATTTTTTCTATTTCTGCAAATAATATCATTGGTATTTTGATAGGAATTTCACTGAATCTGTGTATTGCTTTGGGTGATATGGACATTTTAACAATATTAATTCTTCCAATCCATGAACATGAAATATTTTCCAATGATTTTTGTGATCTTCAATTTATTCTATCAGTGCTTTATAGTTTTCACTGTAGAGAGCTTTCACTTCTTTCGTTAAGTTTATTAGTAGATATTTTATTTTGTTTGTAGCTTTTATAAATGAAATTATCTTCTTGATTTCTCTTTCAGATTATTAGCTGTTGGCATATAGAAATGATACTGGTTTTTATGTGTTGATTTTGTATCATGTGACTTTACTGCATTTATCAGTTCTGATAGTTTTTCTGATGGAGTCTTTAGGTTTTTCCAAACATAAGATCTTATTTGCACACATCTAAATTTGACTTCTTCCTTTCCAATTTGCTTGCCTTTTATTTCTTTCTTCTGTCTGATTGCTCTAAGTAGGGCTTCCAGTACTATGTTGAATAACAATGGTGAAACTGGGCATACTTATCTTGTTCCAGATCTTAGAGGAAAGGCTTTCAGTTTTTCTGTGTTCAGTACAGTACTAGCTCCGGGTTTGCCATATATAACGCTATTATTGTGTTAAGGTATGCTTCTTCCGTACCTAGTTTTTTGAGGGTTTTTATCATGAAGGGATGTGGAATTTTATCAAACGCCTTTTCAGCATCAATTGAGACAATCATATGGATTTGTCCTTCATTCTGTTCATATGAGGTATCATGTTGATTGATTTGCATATGTTGAACCATCCCTTGCATCTCTGGGATGAGTCCCAGTTGGTCATGGTGGATGATCTTTGTGAAGTGTTGTTGAATTCAGATTGCTAGTATTTTGTTGGGTATTTTTGCAATGTCTTTCAGAGATATTGGCCTGCAGTTTTCTTGTTTTGATGTATCTTTGTCTGGTTTTGTTATCAGGGTAATACTGGCCTTACAGAATGAGTTAGGAAATATTCCCTCTTCTATTTTTTTGAATACTTTGGGTAGTTGATACCAGTTTTTCTTTAAATGCTTGGTGGAATTCAGCAGTGAAGCCCATTGGGTCTGGGCTTTCCTTTGCTGGGAGTCTTTTTATTATAGTTTTATCTTGTTACTTGTTATTAGTCTGTTCAAGTTTTGAATTTCTTCATGGTTCAATCTTGGTAGCTTGTATGTGTCTAGAAATGTATCCCTTTTTTTAGGTCTTCCAATTTATTGGCACATAGTTGCTCATAGTAGTCTCTAATGATCCTTTGAAGTTCTGCAGTATTGGTGTAATGTCTCCCTTTTCATCTCTCATTTTATTTATTTGGGTCTTCTCTCTTTTTTTTTTTCTTTGTCTGGCTAGAGCTTTGTCAATGTTGTTTACGTTTTCAATAAAGCAACTTTTCATTGATCTTCTGTATTTGTTTTTTCATTTCAATTTTATATATGTCTGCTCTGATTTTTTTTTTTTTTTTTTTTTTTGAGATAGAGTCTTGCTCTATTGCCCAGCCTGGAGTGCAGTGGCAGGATCTCGGCTCACTGCAAGTTCCGCCTCTTGGATTCACGCCATTCTCCTGCCTCAGCCTCCCGAGTAGCTGGGACTACAGGCACCTGCCACCACGTCTGGCTAATATTTTGTATTTTTAGTAGAGCCGTTGTTTCACCACATTAGCCAGGATGGTCTTGATCTGCTGACCTCATGATCCACCCGCCTTGGGCTCCCAAAGTGCTGGGATTACAGGCGTGAGTCACCGCGCCCGGCCTCTGATCTTTATAATATATCTTCTACTAATTTTGGGTTTGGTTTGCTCTTGCTTTTCTAGTTCTTTAAGATGCATTATCAGGTTGTTTATTTACAGTTTTTCTACTTTTTTTGATGTTGGTGCTTGTTTTTATAACCTTTTCTCTTGGTACTGCTTTTGCTGTATTCCATAGGTTTTGATATGTTGTGTTTCCATTTTCATTTGTTCCAAGAAATTTTTAAATTTTCTTGTTAATTTCTTCATTGACCCACAGGTCATTCAGGACCATATTGTTTAATTTCCTTGTGTTTGTTGTTTTTATAGTTTCCAAAATTCCTGTTGTTATAGATTTTTAGTTTTATTCCACTGTGGTCAGAGAAAATGCTTGATATTATTTCAACTGTTTTTTGAATATTTTAAGATTTGTTTTGTGACCTAACATACGCTCCATCCTTGAGAGTGATCCATGTGCTGAGGAGAAGAGTGTGTATTCTGTTGCCATTGGGTGAAATGTTCTGTAAATGTCTATTAGATCCATTTGGTCTATAATGCAGATCAGGTCCAATATTTCTTTGTTGGATTTCTTTCTGGATGATCTGTCCAACCCTGGAAGTGGGGGTGTTGAAGTCTACAACTATCATTGTATTGGGACGTAGTCTCTCTCTTTATCTCTAATAATATATGCTTTACATATATGGGTGTTCCAGTGTTGGGTGCACATATATTTACAATTGTTATATTCTATTGCTGAATACCCTCTTGACTATTTTATCATTATATAGTGACTTTTTTTTATTTCGAAATCTATTTTATCTATATACATACAGCTGTTCCTGCTCCTTTTTGGTTTCCACTTACATGGACTATCTTTTCCCATCCCTTTATTTTCAGTACATGTGTGTCTTTATAGGTAAAATGTGTTTCTTGTAGGTAAAAGGTTATTGTGTCTTTTTTTAAAATCCATTCAGCCACTCTATCTCTTTTGATTGGAGAGTTTAGTCCATTTACATTCACTATTATTATTGACGAGTAATGACTTACTAGTGCTATTTTGTTATGTGTGTTTTGGTTGTTTTGTGGTCTTCTCTTTCTCACTTCCTTCCTGTCTTCCTTTTTGTGAAAGTGATTTTGTCTAGTATGTTTTAATTTCTTGTTTTATATATTTTTGTGTATCTGTTGTAGGTTTTTAGATTTGAGGTTACCATCAGTCTTGCATATGACATATTACCTATTATTTTAAACTCATGACAACTTAACTATGATTGTAAAAACAAACAAACTAATAAACAAACAAAGAGAAAACTAATTCTCCTTTAGAGAGAAAACTAACTAAACGCTATACTTTAACTTCATCTCCCCTGCCTTTAACTTTTTGTTGTTTCTATTGATATCTTATTATACTGTCGATGTCTTAAAAACTTGTTGTAGCTATTATTTTTGATAGGTTTTTCTTTTAGTCTTTCTACTCAATATATGAGTAGTTTACACAAGATAATTACAGTGTTATAATCTTCTGTATTTGTCTGCGTATTTACTGGTATCAGTGAATTTTATACCTTTGGATGATGCCTTATTGCTCATTAACAACCTTTCCTTTCCAATGGAAAAGCTTCCTTTAGCATTTCTTGTAAGATAGGTCTGGTTTTGGTGAAATCTCTTAGCTTTTGTTTATCTGGATAAGTCTTTATTGCTCTTTAATGTTTGAAGGATATTGTTGCTGGATATAATATTATAGGATACAAGTTTTTTCCTTCAGCACTTTAAATATATCATGCTACTCTCTCCCAGCCTATGAGGTTTTTACTGAGAAGTCTGCTCTGCTGGAAAATCTATTTGAGCTCCTTTTTATGTTATTTGTTTCTTTTCTCTTGGTGCTTTTTAGATCTTTTCTTCACTCTTGACCTTTGGGAATTTGATTATTAAGTGTCTTGAGGTAGTCTTATTTGGGTTCAATGTGTTTGGGGTTCTATAACCTTCTTGTACTTGAATATTGGTATCTTTCTCTAGGTTTGGAAAGATCTCTATTATCATCCCTTTGAATAAACTTTCTATCTTGACCTCTCTCTCTACCTCCTCCTTAAGGATAATAACTCTTAGACTTTTCCTTTGAGGTTATTTTCTATGCCCTGTAGGTATGCTTCATTCTTTTTTAGTCTTTTCTTCCCTTTTTCTCCTCTGACTGTGTATTTTTAAACAGTCATTCTTGAAGGTTAATAGCAGCTTGACCAATTCTGCTATTAAGAGACTCTGATGCATTCTTCAGTATATCAATTGCATTTTTCAACTCCAGAGTTCATGCTTGACTTTTAAAAATTATTTTAATCTCTTTGTTAAATTTATTTGATAGGATTCTGAATTCCTTTTCTGTGTTATTTTGGCTTTCGTCAAGCTTCCTCGAAACAGAATTCTCTCTCTGAAAAGGCACATATTCTTATCTCTCCCATATTGGTAACTGGTGCCTTATGTAGTTCATTTGGTGATGTCATTTTCCTGGATTGTCTTGACGCTTGTGGATGTTCATCAGTGTCTGGGCATTGAAGAGTTAGATATTTATTCTAATTTTTGCAGCCTGGGCTTGTTTGTACCAATCTTTCTTGTGAAGTATTAAAAGCGAATTGAGTATTGTGATCTAAGTCTTTGGTCACTGCAGCCATACGTGCATTAGGGGGCACCCCAAGCCTAGTAATGCTGTGACTTTTGTAGACTCATAAAGGTACCACCCTGGTGGTCTTGGATAAGAGTGGAGAGAATTGCCTGGGTTATCAAGCAAAGTCTCATGTTCTCTTCCATTACTTTCCCCCCTCTCTAGATACCGAGCTGCCTGGAGTTGAGGGAGGGGAGTTCCAAGCACTCCCATGACCACCACTGCTGGGACTATACTCGGTTACACCTGAACCTAGCAAAGTACGGGGTATCACCCAAGGCCTTTAATGACTATTTACTGGCTACCTCTGATGTTTATTCAAAGTCCAAGGGCTATTTAGTCAGCAGATGATGAATTCTGCCAGGACTGGTTCTTTCCTTTCAGTGCAGCAGGTTCGCTCTGGCCCAGAGTGAGTACAAGCATGCCATGTAGGAGCTAGGGTCTGCAATTGGGATCTTTTGAAATTTGCTTGGTGCTTTATTTGACTGTGGCTGTGCTGGTACTCAGACTACAAGACGAAGTCCTCTATACTTTTTTCTCTCCCTTCCTTAAGCAGAAGGAGTTTCTGCCTGTGGTTGCCACTGCCGCAGTTCCATGGCAACTAAGGGCTGCCTATTGCTGATGTTTATTAGAGGTCCATGTGCTCTGTAGTCAGCAGGTGGTGAGTCCTGCCAGGTCTGGGTCTCTCTCTTCAGGGAAGCAAGTTCCTTTCTAGCCTCAGGTGGGTCCAGAAATGACCTCAAGGAGTTAAGTCCTGGAATTGGGTACTTTAGGGGTCTACTTGGCACTTTACTGTGGCTGAGCTGGTACTTAAGTTGTAAGACAAAGTCCTTTTTACTCTTCCCTCTGCAAAAGCAGAAGGAGTCTTTCCCTGTGGCCACCACAGCTGGGAATGTGTTAGGTTACATTGGAAGCTAACACAGTACTAGGTCTTGCTCAAGGCCAGAGGAGACTGTTGCCTGGCTACCACTGTTGTTTATTCAAGGCTTAAGGGCTCTTTAGGGCTCTTTAGTCAGCAGGTGGCAAATTCTGGCAGGACTGTGTCTCTCCCTTCAGGTGGAGTGAAATCCCTTCTGGCCCAGAGTGGGTGTAGAAATTTCCAGGAGCTGGCCAGGCATGGTGTCTCATGCCTGTAATCCCAGCATTTTGGGAGGCCAAGGTGGGCGGATCACGAGGTCAAGAGTTTGAGACCAGCCCGAACAACGTGGGGAAACCCCGTCTCTACGAAAAATACCCAAATTAGCCAGGTGTGATGGCGCACGCCTGTAATCCTAGCTACTCAGGAAGCTGAGGCAGGAGAATCTCTTGAACCCAGGAGGCGGAGGTTGCAGTGAGCTGAGATGGCGTCACTGTACTCCAGTCTGGGTGACAGAGTGAGACTCCACCTCAAAAAAAAAAAAAAAAAAAAAAAGGAAAAAAAAAGAAAGGGTTGATGCAGGCACTCCCTTGGTTACCCCAGCTGGTGTCTCACTGGGTCATGCACATCCCAAGTGCACTGCCTGTAAGCCCAGCACAGCACCAGGACTTGTGCAGGAATTGTAGTCCTTGTGGCCTAGATTGCTTTTCAAGTTTGTTTAGGACCCAGAGATTTTAGTCATGGTGGTGGGGCTAGAGTGAACTGAGGGTTTTGACTGCTGGGGTAAATGATTCTCCTCTGGTTAGGGCTGGTCTAAATGCTCACTCCGTGGGCACCAGCTGAATTTTGCCCTTTGTTGCTTTCTGCTATGACAGGTTGCACTGAATTTCATTGCAAAATCCCATAATTACTTTGCTTTTCCTCCCCCAAACACACAGATTCTCTCTCCATACCATGTGGCACTGCCAGGAGATAAAGGAGGGGTGGTGTAGGTGATTAAAGACTGTCTTTCCTACCTTCTTCAGCACCTTTTTTCTTGCTATGATGTTAAAACCAGGTACTGTGATTGCTCACCTGATTTTTGGTTCTTATGAAGGTGTTTTCTTGTGTGGATAGATGTTTAATTTGGTGTTCCTGCAGGGGTAGGGGATGGTGACTGAAGAGGGTTCTATTTGGGCATCTTGCTTCACCTCCTTCCTCCAGTCCTTTTCTATTAAGGCCTTTTACTGATTGGATGAGGCCCATTCACATTATGGAATGTAATTTGCTTTACTCAAAGTGTACTGATTTAACTGTTAACTTCATCTAAAAAATACTTTCACAGAAACATCTAGAGTAACGTTTTTCCAAATACCTAGCAAAAGTGACACATAAATTCAACCATTTCATATTCCATTATATGGATATACTACCATTTGTTTATCCATTTAACTGGTGATGGAATTTGAATTGTTTTTGGTTTTTGACTATTACAAATAAAACTTCTATGAACATTTGTGTACAAGTCCTTATATGAACACATACTATCATATGTATCATGCAAATACCTAGGAGTGGGATTGTTGGGTCATATAGTAAAAGCATAAGTTTATAACAAACTGCCACACCATTTTCCAAAGTGACTGTACAATTTTACATTCTGAAAATACAATATATGAAATATTAGTTGCTCCACATCTTTGCCAACACTTGGTATTATCAGTCTGCTATAATTTTAGCCATTGTAGTGAAGTTTCAGTGGCATACATGGTGGTTTTAATTTGTGTTTCTTGAATGACTAGTGTCAAGCTCATTTCATATACTGACTTTCTACTTGAGTTGTTTTCTTCCTATTGAATTTTAAGAGTTCTTTATATATTGTGAATACTAAGTATTTGTCAGATATATGTATTGTGGATATTTTCTTCCAGTTTGGGCTTACCTTTTAGTTTTCTTGATGGTGACTTTGGAAGTGTTAAAGTTTTTAATTTTGGTAAAGTCCAATTTACCATTTTAAAAAATGGCTTGTGCTTTTTATTTTCTAAGACTTCTTTGCTTAACTCAAAGTCATGGAGATTTTCTCTTGTTTTCTTCCAAAAGTTTTATAATTTTTGGTTTTTAAATTTAGATACATAATCCATTTTGATTTTTTTTTAAATGTATGTTTCGAGGTAAGGGTCAAAGTTCATTTTTTCCTTATGGATACCCAGTTCTTCCAGTGTCATTTTTTGAACAGACTATCATTCTTTATTGAATTACCTTGGCATCTCTATTCAAAGTCAATTATTCATATATGTGTGTATGTCCACTTCTGGACTCTTTTGTGTTCCATTAATCTATATGTCCTTCATTATGGTACTACTATACTCTCAATTACCTTTATCTATATATTTTTAAATTGTAGGGACACATGTGTCTGCTTTTGCATCCTAATACAAGTTTCTATGTGTTTTATATTATTTTGTATTATCAAATATATTCTACTTCTTAGTACAACTTATCTTGGCTTCCTAGATAAGAAGAAAAATGATCCTTTATGATTTAATGAATGCAAACCCTATTACTACCTCTGAGAAACTGAGACTACCTCTAACATACTTAAACAGAAAATTGAGTTCCTGAACAATTTGAACAAAAGTAGAAAGGCAGAAATACATAGAAGGAAAGATAAAGAAATTATTGGGCTGGGTGCAGTGGCTCATGCCTGTAATACCAGCACTTTGGGAGGCTAAGGTGGGAGGATGACTTCAGGTCAGGAGTTCGAGAACAGTCTGGCCAACTGGTGAAACCCTGTCTCTACTAAAAATAAAAAAAAATTAGCTGGGCATGATGGCAGGTGCCTGTAATACCAGCTACTCGGGAGGCTGAGGCATGAGAATTGCTTGAACCCGGGAGGCAGAGGTTACATTGAGCTGAGATTGTACCATTGCACTCCAGCCTGGGTGACAGAGCAAAACTATGTCTCAAAAAAAAAAAAAAAGAAAAATTATTGAACATGTACTCCATGCCATGTATCTTTCCAGACACTGTTTCACAGTACTCCTGTGAAGTAAATAGTAGTATCATTATTTTTCAGAGGGAAAAACAGAGTTCTAGAAGTTAAGTAACTTGCCCAAAGTCATTCGGTGTTTTTAAAATAGCTTTATTGAAATATAAATCACATAGCATAAAATTCATTCATTTACATTGTTCAACTCAATGGTTTTGAGTATATTGGCAAGGTTGAACCAACACCACACTCTAATTTTAGAACATTTTCATCATCTCCCAAGAAACTCCATACTTATTAGCAGGTATGCTTCCCCCACCTAAACTGTTCACCCCTCCCTTGTTGTACTTCCCCCTGAGCCCCACTAAGCAGCAGCTAATCTACTTTCTGTCTCTATCAGTTCACCTATTCTGTACATTTTGTATAAATGGGATCATACAACATGTAGTATTTTTGACTGACTTATTTTACTTAGCATATGTTTTCAAAGTTCATCTATGTTGTAGTATGCATAAGTATTTCATTCCTTTTTATTGCTGAATAATATTCCATTATATGGACATACTACATTTTGTTTATTCATTCTTCAGTGAATGGAAATTTGGCTGTTTCCATTTTGGGGATATTATGAATAATGCTGTCATAAACATTTGTGCACAAGTTTTTGTGTAGATATGTTTTTATTTCCTTTAGGTATCTACATGGGAGTGGAATTGTTGGATCATATGGACTTAGAGATTAAACTCTGGTTTGCCTGACTTTTCTTGCCATTACTGAAGACTGCTTTTCTTTATAATTTATTTATGTGAAAGGACTACCTACTGAGATTTTAAGTTCAACTTTGTCTTGCTTCTATTAGAAATTGAATGAATAATAAGTAATTATTTCCCTTCTGACTTTCACATTACCCAACACGTCACCTTTAGAACACAGCCTTGACAATTTGTTCCTGGACTCCTTGTCCCAAGGGAAATTAAAGCTGCTTTATATTATAAAGGCAATGAACAAGCTCAAAGCAGGCCTTCTGAGGAAAAGATGAGGTGAAGGGAAAGTGATTGGAGAATGGAGAGTTTGGGGTTGGTGGTTTTTATGAGATAATGAAGATATATTTTCTAAATGGAGGAAACAGTTGTGTGTATTTGTTGGGGGGATACTGAGGAGCAGTGGGTGAGAGTTCCCTGTGGCTGTGGAGAAGTGTCAAGGGCATCTCTGTGATCTGTCTGGAGATATAGTGAAGGACCAGCAAGTAACAATGCTATTGAATTGTAAATGAGGTTGCAGTGAAGGTGATGACCAGCAAAGATTAGGGCCATTGCCTGGTCTCCTGGAATGACATAAATTCCCAGGGTCCACACCAAATTTTAGAGATGACAGCCTCAGTAATGACAATGACTGGACCAATCCTACCAAACCCTGATGGGCACAGCCATATTGATTTAGGGAAAAAAAAAATTGACTAAAGTGTGAAAAGAGCTTGTTTTATATCTATTTTAGTTTATCAAGGATGCCAAGTTAAATACTAGTCTTCTAAGATACATAAACCGTCATTATGTTTCTAAAGAGGATAAATAACACTACTTTTTGATCATATAATTGTCCTTATTTTAAATAAGTGACAATTAAGAAGGGAATTTCCCTGAGCCATAAAGAAAATGGTTATCAGTATAAAGTCCATTTGATATTCCATAATGTCTAGATGAGAAAATTGGCAGCCGTAGTCATTACTCTTTCTCCTGTGTCACTGGAAAGCTGATTTTAAAATAGGAAATGCTTATGAAACTTGGTCAGCCGTAGACATGTAACAAGTTATAATAAGATGACCACAGCTTTGAATGACTTTTTCCCTCTTTAAAAGTTAAAAGTTCATTTTGGCCTCTACGTTTTCCACAC
>NW_012101255.1:5009516-5010626 GCF_000951045.1 Mandrillus leucophaeus
TCATATTGCCATTCTTTTTCACGTTTCTTTTTCATTAGTAGATACATTTTATATAAATGTAAATGTAAATACCTCATTTTCATATAGCATTGCTTCTGTCTCTTATACACATCTAGATGTGTATAAGAGACTTCCATAATGTCTAGATGAGAAAATTGGCAGCCGTAGTCATTACTCTTTCTCCTGTGTCACTGGAAAGCTGATTTTAAAATAGGAAATGCTTATGAAACTTGGTCAGCCGTAGACATGTAACAAGTTATAATAAGATGACCACAGCTTTGAATGACTTTTTCCCTCTTTAAAAGTTAAAAGTTCATTTTGGCCTCTACGTTTTCCACACATCTGATTATAACTGTATATGTGTGTATATAAATGTTTGAGAAGAAATAATAGCCATTTATTGATTGCCTACTAGTTCTTGGTACTTACTAGATGCATCACATAAACTATTTCTTCTGATTTTCATAATGAAAGTTTTTGGTGGATATTGTTTTCATGTTTTTATTGATGAAAAACAGTGACTCAGATCAAAGTTATATATTATATACAGCATGTAATAATATGTAAGGTAATATATAATAATATATGTCCCCCAAGCTACCTTTTGATCTTAGTCTTGCCACCATATTTTGCTCTGAGAATTATTAACAAATTTCAAATTATACTACTGAACACCTACTATGTGCCAGGTACTAGGGTTAGTGCGTCAGGGATAGAGCAATTCTGAACTGACTTCCTTTATGTTATCATTTAAATTTTAACTGTCACCTAATATTTTCCTTTTGGCTACTTGTTTCTTCCTTCTCATCTCCCTGTTTATATCCTGTCAACACCACCACGATTTTAATAGTGTCCTGACAGTCCACTTCCTGCTCAAGATGTTCTAGTAAAACAAGTTATATATGACATAAAGCAAATAAAGAACAACATCAAAGAGGTAGTGAAAATTTAGCATTGCATTCACCAGCCTTCCTGGGAACAGCTGAGTGTGAACATGGACCGCAGTTTAAGGTTTAAGAAGATTTAAGGAGAAAAAGTGGTTTAAGGAGAAAAATAATTCACCACATTAAGCACCATGTGGACATATGGACATTTTATGTCAAAACAAAT
>NW_012101255.1:5015015-5016577 GCF_000951045.1 Mandrillus leucophaeus
CTCACATTTCTACAATCTTGAGTTTTCCAGTTCAGGAACTTAGCGTTCATATATTTTTCTAGTTATTTAAGAATTCTTTTTCTTTCTTTCATTTTTTTTTTTTTTTTTTTTTGGTGGAGAGCTCTGTATTATTTCTAGGTATTTGAACCCCTTTGATCTTACTGCAAATTATTTTTTGAATTTTCTAATTATTGTGGCTGATAAATAAAATGGATTTTATGTTGGTTTTGAATTTAGTGTCCTGTCTGAATTCACTTAATTCTATACTTTACTTGTATATTCTTTTGAATTACCTACATAGAGAATGATGCCAATCATGTGCCCTTTTATTATTTTCTGAAAACTTTCTGCATAAAATTAGTGTCATTTCTTTTTTAAATGTTTGGTGGAGCTCACAGGTAAAGCAAATGTGGTCCTGGAATTGACTTGGTGTGAATGATTTTAATAATCATTTAAATTTTATTTTTAGATATAGAAATATTCAGGCTTTCTTTTTCTTCTGTCAGGCTTACTAAGTGGGCTTTATTTTTGTTTAGTTAGTTTTTAATATAATTTTGTCTATTGTATACATTTTAACATTTATTGATATAAAGTTGTTCCTAGTTCTCCTATTATTATGTTTGTGATGTCTCCATGCTCTGTAGTGGCTTATCCTTCTTCATTCCTAATGCTGGTCATTTGTGCTTTTGCTCCTTTTTTTAAAATCAATTTCATTCATCCGTAAAGAACCAACTGTTCGATTTTTTGATTTGATCTGTTGTAAGCTTTTTAATTTCACTTATTTCTGCTCTCATCTATCTTGTACCCTTTATTCTACTTGCTTTAGGTTTGATTGCTTTCTTTTTTAGGTCATTATTTTTAGGCTTTTTCTATTCCAATATATAGATTTCAGGCAATACATTTCTCTTTAAGCACAATTCTGGCTGCATTCACACATTAGATTAAAAATATTTTGTAATTTCATTGTAATTCTTCCTTGACCCAAGAGTTATTTAGAACTACAGACAAACATAAAAGGATTTTTTAGTTTCTTTTTGTTATCTATTTCTAGCTTAATTTTTTTATTGCCAGAAAACATCCTTTGTATGATTTCCATCTTTTAAAATTTGTTGACACACTTTATTCACTAGTGCATGGTTAATTTTGGTAAATGTTCTGTGTACACTTGAAAAATAATGTGTTGTCTAGTCTGTATTTATTTGGTGCAGTGTTCTCTACATTTTAAGTACATGGATTTCAGTTGAAATTTTAAATTTGGAATAGACCGTTTTTTCCTGAGGCAAAAAATGAACCATTTAATTGAGTTTTTAAATTTAAGTATATTTAAGGCAAGCACTCAATCATTGGACTTGGGGACGTCCATGAAAATGGTTTAAATACAAATATATCACATGAAGAAGTTGTATTTTTTGATTCTATACATTGGTATTTTCCTTTTTTCTTTCTTTCTTTTTTTGTCTGAGATGGAGTCTCGCTCTGTCACCCACGCTAGAGTACAGTGGCGCGATCTCCGCTCACTGCAAGCTCCGCCTCCTGAGTTCACGTCATTCTCCTGCCTCAGC
>NW_012101255.1:5017622-5021072 GCF_000951045.1 Mandrillus leucophaeus
GAAACTTATCAATAAGAGCTTTAAAATAAGGCCTTAACATAAAATGAAGTTGCCTAAACATATGCAAAGCAGCTTGATGCTAGATTTAACAATTTGAAAGTTCTGGAATTGTTTAGGGAATTAACCCCAAGCTTAGTCTACTCGAAATCACATAGATTTATCACCTTTCTTCCAAATATGGGAATGAATGAAATTTATTACTTATTTAGATTTTGGTAAAAGATATAAACAACTTGGAGAAATAAACCAAAAACATGAAAATGGGACACCAGTTCTCAGCAGACCGAACTTTATTTCTAAACCGTATAAACACAAAAAAGAAATTTTAAAAAAAGCAAGTCAAAACAAAAAGCCTCAAGTGCAAATAAAATAAAATAAAATAAAACAAAACCAGACACCATGTAAGGTACTTTTTTCCTTCTATTCTAAATATTTCTGTGGGGTAAATCAACTTGAAGGAATTCAAGTTCTGTTTTCGTTTTTTTTAACCACTTACATTGCCTGCCCTAGGGTTTCATATCTTGCCTGACTTAGCATCAAAATCTTGAGCATAGAATGGGCCCTTGATAACTATACCCCTATTTGAGGAGTATTGTAAATATTAAATGCAGACTGAGACCAAATGCTCTGAATGGGGCTGCAGATAAAGAATACTTATATCTCAACTTACTTATTTTTTGTGGTGGGTGCAATTAAATTTTAACTCATGTTTCATTGTGTATCAGGAATGAAGGGGTACATTAGTGCCGACTGCTTCAAAACAAATGCTTAAATCCTGATTTTCAAATTGCTCTGTTTTTAGCAATTCTCATATTGCCATTCTTTTTCATGTTTCTTTTTCATTAGTAGATACATTTTATATAAATGTAAATGTAAATACCTCATTTTCATATAGCATTGCTTTAATCCCTCATTTGAATGTACAACTATTCTTCATTTTTAAATTTCTTATACACATTTTCTTTGTGGTTTCTTTCTTGAGTAAAAACAAAAAAAGTATTGAAATAATCCAGGACCAGATTGTTAATACATGAGTTTTCCTACCTATGTAGAGTGTATCACATATGTATTTTTTTCCAGCAAGTTAATACGGTAAAGTGTTTTCGGAATAATCAACCAAGGCTGAGATCTATTATGTAAGTTTGTTATTTTATTTACTAATATTTTAATATACATTGGATTTTATTTCTTTTCCACTGTTGACCTGTTCTAACCATTCTAAGTTAACATTGAACATGTAACTAGTATTACTTTTTAAATTATGATGAACTTGAGAAAGCATAGACTCTAGATTGTTTTGGAACAGTTATTGAAGAAATATTAAAAAATGTTATTTAAAAGTTGTAACTATTTTTTAAAACAAACTTTCTCACTGAAGTATAACATACTTCTGCATATAAAAAGTACACATATAAACATGGCTAAATCACAAAGTGAACTCACCCACATAAGTACCACCGAATCCAAGAAATACAGCACTATCAACACCTTAGAAGCTCTCATGTCCCCATTCCATAATACATCTTCCCTTCTCCCAAAAGTGATACTATTGTGGCATCTAACTCCAAAATAATTTTGAATGTTTGACAAATTTACTTGCTAGCATAATAGTGTTGGGCCTGGCTGCTTTCAGTCAGCAGCTTGTGGAATCTTCATGCTCTTGGTAGAAGTTGCCAATTTGCATTTTGTATTGTATTCCATTATATGGCCTTGAAGTGAATTATTATTTTTTTTAAATCACTATTACTGTTGATAGGATTTGGAATTTTTTCCAGTTTTTGATTATTGAATTAATGTTGCTATGAACATTCTTTTACATGTTTTCTGATGAATATATGCACCTTTTTCTGTTGAGCTTATACCTAGAGTGAAATTTTTGGAAAAAAAGGTTGTGTATATTTTCATTCAGCTTCACTTGATATTATCGGTTTTTCAAAATGGCGTCACTTTCAACTTTTACTAGGAGATATTAGAATTCCAGTTGTTCTATATTTTCGACATCATTTAGTATTGTTAGTCTTTTTTCTACCATTCTGTGTGTAGAGTGATACCATATTTTGTATTTGGATTTTGTTGATAGCTAATGAAGCTGAGCACCTTTTTATATTTATATATATATTTTTCGTTGTTGTTGTTGTTGTTGTTTTGAGATGGAGTCTTGCATTGTCGCCCAGGCTGGAGTGCAGTAGCGCAATCTCAGCTCACTGCAACCTTCTCCTCTCAGTTCCAGCGATTCTCCTGCCCTAGCCTGCGGTGTAGCTGGAACTACAGGCATGCGCTCCCATGCCCGGCTAATTTTTGTATTTTTAGTAGAGATGAGGTTTCACTATGTTGGCCAGGTTAATATATTTATTGACCATTTAGATGTCCTCTTGTGAAGTATCTGTTCAGTACTTTGACCATTTTTCTATTTTCTTTTATTTTTCTTATAATTTGTAGGACTTACTTATTCAAGATATAAGTCCTTTGTCAACTGTATATACTATTATCTTTTCTATCTTTGCAGCATGCTTGTTCACACATTTAATAAGATATTTTGTTGAAAAGAAGTTTTTAATTTTCCTGTAGTTCAGTTCATTAGTTTTGTTTTGTTTTTGCAACCTCTACCTCTCAGGTTCAAACAGTTCTCCTGCCTCAGTCTCTAGAGTAGCTGAGATTACAGGTGCATGCACCACGCCTGGCTAATTTTTGTATTTTTAGTAGAGACAGGATTTCACCATGTTGGTCAGGCTGGTCTCGAATTCCTGACCTTTCCGCCCGCCGCGGCCTCCCAAAGTGCTGGGATTACAGGCATGAGCCACCGCGCCTGACCAACTTTTTTTTTAACGTCCTGTTAAAGTAACGTTTACTGCCCTAAGGTCATAGCGATATTCTCCAGTGCTACCTTCGTGAAGGTCACTGTTAACCTTTCACCTTTAGATCTATTGTTCACTTGAAATTGATTTTTTATGTGTGGTGTGAGAAGGGCTCTAGTTTCACTGTTTTCCATATGGATAACTAATTCTTTCAGCATCATTTATCGTAAGAAGGTCTTTGCCCACTCTTCTACACTGCCCCTTTTGTCATAAGTCAGATTTCCCCAAATGTGTTAGGTCTGCTTCTCATCTTTATTCTGCTCCATTGGTCTATATTTGTCTATTTTTGCACAAATGAAAAATGTGTCAATTACTATAGCTTAATGATAAGTCCTGATGTTGGGTGAAATAAGTCAGAATAGTCCTTCAACTGTCTTTTCTTCAAGATAATTTTTGGCTATTCTTGGCCATTTAAAGTCATATACATTTGTGAATCAGATAGGCAAGAAAAATATCTACTGAAATTTTGATTTGGATTGCATTGAATCTACAAATTAATTTGGAAAGACCTCACATTTCTACAATCTTGAGTTTTCCAGTTCAGGAACTTAGCGTTCATATATTTTTCTAGTTATTTAAGAATTCTTTTTCTTTC
>NW_012101255.1:5022702-5029269 GCF_000951045.1 Mandrillus leucophaeus
GACGAAGTCTCGCTCTGTCGCCCAGGCTGGAGTGCAGTGGCCGGATCTCAGCTCACTGCAAGCTCCGCCTCCCAGGTTCACGCCATTCTGCCGCCTCAGCCCCCCGAGTAGCTGGGACTACAGGCGCCCGCCACCTCACCCGGCTAGTTTTTTGTATTTTTTAGTAGAGACGGGGTTTCACCGTGTTAGCCAGGATGGTCTCCACCTCCTGACGTCATGATCTGCCCTCCTTGGCCTCCCAAAGTGCTGGAATTACAGGCTTGAGCCACGGAGCCTGGGCCATTTTCTTTTACCATCTATGTTTTTGTGAATTTTGGTTCTTATAGAACAAATATTGAGGAAAAAAATTGTAAGCAAGGCTTTCTTCAGAGTTCTGCTTGGTTTTCTTTGATCAGCTGACTTTAGGAAGACTAGGCATTTCCTGGACCTTGGCTTCTATTTAATATGCAATAACCCAGACTTGAAGAAATACAGTAATGTTGGACTACGGTGCCCTAATGTCTTGATGAGGAGTTGGAGATAAAGGACAAGACCATGAACAAAACCACAATTTGGAAGATGTTCCCTTGAAAGGAGTCAATATTATCTTTTTTGTCAGTCCTATAGTATGAAATAAGCACTTGGAAGGTGAATCTAAGGCAAGTAAAGAAAATTCTTTCGTTTCTAAAGCATAAGGCAGATATTCATGGGTTTTGGTTTTTGTTTGTTTGTTTTTTGTTTTGTTGGGCTGGTGAGAATTCATTTTTTTTTTTTTTTTTTAACAAACCCTACATTTCCCTGCTGAGAATCATCTCTTTCCCACAATTTGGAGTATTAAAGAGCGTCTGGAGTTAATAGAGTGACCTTTCCCTCCTTTATTGAGGGAAGGGCCCCTGATCAAGCTCAACTAATCAGGCACTCCTTCCCAGAACACAAAAATGAAAATGGTGGGTGTTCATTAATTTCCAGGAGAGACATTGTTCTCTGACTGCTTCTGCTACAGGCTGGTCCCTGCCCTTTCTGATTTCTGGAATTACTGGGTTCCATCCTAAGCCCAGTTGCCTTGGCTTTCTCACAAATTTTCTAAACTCCTAATAATTTCCCCTCTGAATAGATATCTTTTTTTTTTTACCTATGATTGATTGTATTTTTCTCCCAAGCTCCCATTTCTGCTAAGCACAGAAAAAAAATTAACTCAAACTGGAACAACTAGAACCTTATGGTTCCAGTATCATATTAAAAGTGAGCATTCACTACAGGCTTTCAATTTTCCTCAGCCACACTTTAAGTTGAAGAGAAAGTACCCCCTTGCCCGCCTTAGGATGCACACAGCACGGTATTTTGTAACTTCCCTTCTTCCTGCCAAGGCTTATTTTTAAAATCCCAAGAGTGAGGTCTAGTCTCTCACAGTTGACTTCCCTCTTCTCTGCTTCCTTCTCTCTTATCCTTATTTCCAAGGCTTGCGGGCTTCCTGCCAAGAGGGAACTTCTTTCATATAACGGTATCAGGGTAATGAACCTCAAATATTTAACAAAATGAAATCTCATTTTTTATGCATCCTAAGTCCAATGGAGTTTAGTGGGGTACAGGAGTCGAGGATCTGTGTGTCTCTCGTCTAAGAGTTAACCTGGGGAGCTAAAGTGCTTCTGTGTCCAGAACTGGTTCTTCCTGTGGGTTCTTGGTCTCACTGACTTCAAGAATGAAGCCGAGGACCCTCGCGATGAGTGTTACATTTCTTAAAGATGGTGAGTCCAGGGTTTGTTCCTTCAGATGTTCAGATGTGTCTGGAGTTTCTTCCTTCTGGTGGGTTTGTGGTCTTGCTGACTTCAGGAGTGAAGCCACAGACCTTCACAGTGAGTGTTATAGCTCTTAAAGGTAGTGCAGACCCAAAGAGGGAGCAGCAGCAAGATTTATTGTGAAGAGCAAAAGAGCAAAACTTCCATAGCATAAAAAGTGACCCAAGCAGGTTGCTGCTGCTGGCTCAGGTGGCCAGCTTTTATTCCCTTATTTGGCCCCTCCCATGTCCTGCTGATTGGTCCATTTTACAGAGTGCTGATTGGTCCATTTTTACAGAGTGCTGATTGGTCCATTTTTACAGAGTGCTGATTGGTGCATTTACAAAACTTTAGCTAGACACAGCACACTGATTGGTGTGTTTTTAGAGAGTGCTGATTGGTGCGTTTACAAACCTTTAGCTGGACACAGAGCGCTGATTGGTGCGTTTTTACAGAGTGCTGATTGGTGCATTTACAAACCTTTAGCTAGACACAGAGTGCTGATTGGTCCGTTTTTACAGAGTGCTGATTGGTGCATTTACAAACCTTTAGTTAGACACAGAGCACTGATTGGTGTGTTTACAATCCTTTAGCTAGACAGATAAGTTCTCTAAGTCCCCACCCAACCCAGAAGCCCAGCCAGCTTCACCTCTCACTTCCACCGTGTGTGTTCCCTACCTTGGCATCTTTCACATCTAGCAATATGGAGAGTAAAGAGGGTGTGTGGAAGATCTAACAGGGACGTTGATAAGTATTTAATAGCAAGGACTGGAATTGCCATCCCTCAGTGGCCACATCTCAAATACAAGGTTCCACCTAGATACAAGTGTGTGAGAACTAGGAAATATAGTTTTGTTGCATGCACAGTAGAAAAATGAAACAATTTCGTGAACATTATTTCCATTGCATTGTATGCTCCTTCTTCCCAGTTCTATGGTAATTGTTTCCTCTTTTCCTGAGTCAATAATGATGGAATGTCTAAGAGGAAAGAAACCACTTAGGAAGGAAAAATATATATCGGGAGATATTTCAAAAGTATTATTCCTATTACGTTTCTAAAGGCACTTTGTGGTACTCTGTTGCTAATGCTGACCTCTTTGTATTTGAGGTTTGAATTTTGACTAATGAAGGCTGGTTTAATTTTGTTCTAAATCTCCTAACTTGTACGATGGGACCCTCTTGACCTGCTAGGTATGTAATTGAGCATAATAAAGTGATGGCTAAATTTTCAGAAAAGTAGTTAAGAGAAATTACTTTCTTACTACATTTGGATTTCCAAATACAACACTTTTCTTGGCAAAAGTTGAACAAATGTTAGAGCTGATTATAATACATATAATTCACAAACACTTTCAAAAGTAAGGTGTGTAATAGCTGGAAATATATATATGATCCAATATATACATTAAGAATGATAGTTATAAATGAGAACACATGGACACATGGAGGGGAACAACACACACTGGGACCTGTTGGAGGAGGGCAGGGCAGGGGACAGATTTAGGGAAAGAAAACATCTGATGTGTGGTGGGCTTAATACCTTGGTGATGGGTTGATAGGTGCAGCAAACCACCATGGCACACGTTTACCTATGTAATAAGCCTGCACAACCTGCACATGTATCCCAGAACTTAAAAAAAAAAATTAAAAAAAATGATAGTTATAGATGGATTTTTCCGTGGCTTGAATTGTGCTGTAGACTTGAAACATCAACGTGCAATAACTACAAAAATAATCGTTAAATTTGTAATAACTTGAAATAACAACATGTAATAATTACTAAATTCAAAAGAATTAATTTTTGGAAAAGATGTCTAGGGTTATTGTGTAATGCAGAAATACCAGTTGAAATTATGATTATATAATTATAAAACCAGCTTATTTTTCTGGAAACATTTACATTTATATTTGATGTTTCTTCTTCTCTCTTCTGAAAAACAAAGTAGATTAACTTGCACCCTTAAATGATTGACCTATAATCTTTCATTATTAATATTTTACCAGAAGATTCACATATATTTACACAAATGTTTCTATATCTCATCATCATAAATATATGGGAGAAGAATACTGGGAAGATTGTTAATATCTTTTGGTTCAGAATGTAAGTTATTATTGATAGTAAAGTTCAAATAATGGAAACTGGTGCCTTCCTGCATTAATGACTTAATTTTTATGCCTGCTTTCATATCACATAAAAAATTTTGTAAATATTTCCCAATTCAAAGTGGTACATTAAAAAAATCACTAGCTAAGAATCATAACGGTGAATGTAATTGATTATAAGTTTCAATGGCTTAAGAGCAATAGTGTTCTCAGTCCCTTCTTTGAAATGACTAATTTCATTTGTCTCACGTATTGTTTCTGGAATATTTCAACAGTCATTTCTTAGAATCCTGTTATTGCTTCATGAAAAGCTGAAACACATTAGCGATTATCATTGGCGACAGAGACATCACAGTTCTGGAAAGGAACATATGGTCTCTTTATGTCAGAGATTGAAAAAAATATTCAAGGCAAGCAATGAGTTTTTGCTGTACAATAAACTTTTCATTTTGTACATGGGAATAATTTCTGGACTTCTGCTATTTTATGACTAGGAAAAATAGACATTAAAAATCAGAACTGCTGACATAATTTACATAATGTAATGACTCATATTTAGTTTATGTTGATTTTAGTGGCTCTTAAAATACGGAAAATTTTAGAATGGCCTTGAAAATAGAAAACAGTATAAATAATCTCAAATGGAAAATTTGAGGTTATTGTAAAACAAAGTACTGAATACTTTTCTCACTTTATATATACCCAAGTTCTTCTAGTCATAAATTCTGCCCAGTCCTCGCAGTCTTGATGCTGTATGGGATCCAAGATACAGCATTTCTAGAGGCTATTCCTAGTTCTCTGTTGTAAACAGGGGATCCTAGGAATTTTTCCTAAAATTAAGTTTAATGATATACTCATAATAAATGACAACAAAATTTATCCTTTAATAATTACTTAGTTTCATCAAATATAGATATTATTATTAGTAGTTATTGACATACAAAGTCAGTAACTGTTTCTATCTTATCTAGAATGCTACATTCTTATTTGTGAAGAGGAATGTCACAGACAGAGTGTGTCTGTGACAATTATATGCAATTATATGATTTGAGGATTATTGGCAATTAAATGATTTGAGGATTATTACTAGTTCTGTTTTAACTGCCTGTGTCACTAAGGTTAAGATATTTAATCTTTAGAGAACTTAGTTTCTTCATTTGTAAAAAAGAGGAATAAACTAAAGCATTTCTCTAGGTCCTTCCAATTCTAAAATTCTGAGAGTCTACGATACTATAATTCTAGTACAGCAGCCCAGCCTCAAAGTTCTCATGCTAGCGAAAAAAAAAAAAAAAAAAAAAAAAAAAAAAGTGTAATAGAAAAAAAAAAAAAAAAGACAGACAAAACACCTTCTCAAATAAGTTTCAATGTTCCCAGTACCTGACAAGTGTCACAGTCCAACAGGACAGCTGTTGGCAGCATCGCCAAGGTGGGCACCCTGGCCTACTGGTGACGGCTATCTCTGGCAGTCCTGTACTCAGACATGAACATGATCACTTCTCCAGGGATCACATAAAGGAGGAACTGTGGCTTGTTCCTTCAAAATACTCCCACTTGGGAGAGATCCTATTCTCTGAAACAAGTGCCACTGTGGGAAGCATGCGTGCTTCTGAGTCAGAGGCCTCAGTTCTTGGAGGCTCCTCCACCACTTACTAGCTGTGCAACCATGGCCAGCAGCAGAGCCCAATCCCCAGTCTCTGCGCCCAGAGCAGGAGGGGAAAGTGCCAGTGCCTCGGGGCTGTCAGAGCAGCTGAGCATTTGGTGCCCAGCACTGATGCCAGCTATTATTAAACATCTGCACACGCACAGAAGGTTCCTATCAAGTTCATCATTCGATCCTCAGTATCTGACACAAAATATCAAAAACTATCTCATTTAACAAGCACTTGGAATGCACTCACTTTGTGCCAGGTGCTGCTCTAAGCACATCCCAATTATCATGACAACTCTTCACAGGGAGATTAAGGCACAGAGCGGTCAACGAACCCACCCAGGTCATGCAGCTAGTGAGTGGTGCAGACCTAGATCTAGAAGAGGGTCTTCTGACTCACAGCACGTGCCCCTCTGAACCACACACTGCCTCTCCAGCACTTGACGACTGAGGGAACGGGCTTCCAATCAGGAAACGCTGGGTGCCGTGGCTCATGCCTGTAATCTCAGCACTTTGGGAGGCTGAGGAAGTGGAGGACTGCTTGAGGCTAGGAGTTCCAGACCAGGCTGGTCAACACAGCAAGACCTTGTCTCTTAAAAAAAAAAAAATTAAAATTTTTCTGAATTAAAATTAATAAAAATTAAGAAATACTTGCTTTTGACATTAAAGATTACCATCTGAAGAAATGAGTAAAAAACTTCATTTTAAAAAATTAGGCCAGGCGCAGTGGCTCATGCCTGTAATCTCAGCACTTTGGGAGGCTGAGGTAGGCACATCACCTGAGGTCAGAAGTTTTATACTAGCCTAGCCAACATGGCGAAACCCCGTCTCCACTAAAAAAATATATATATACAAAAATTAGCCAGGTGTGGTGGCGCACACCTGTAGTCCCAGCTACTCGGGAGGCTGAGGCAGAAGAATCACTTGAACCCGGGAGGGGGAGATTGCAGTGAGCCGAGATCGTGCCACTGCACTCCAGCCTGGACGACAGAAAGACACTCTGTCTCAAAAAAAGAAGAAAAAAAAATTTATTAAGAAATCACATCTTAGGCTGGGCGC
>NW_012101255.1:5029319-5041305 GCF_000951045.1 Mandrillus leucophaeus
CGCGCACACACACACACACACACGTCCTGAGGTGAGCTCTGAGTATTTAATACAAATCAGAGCAATCACACCCCTGGGCCAGCGATCAATAAAGGAATAGACATGTGCTGTCATTTGGAGCTATGAGGGATTTCTGGGACAATTTTTCCTTCATTATCTGCGAGACCTTTTAAGAGAGATTATTCAACTGGAGACATAAAAGGAAGGATTCAACCCCAGGTTGATGGGCAGCTGTCCTCCAAGGAAAGTGATTGTTACGTTAACACTGTGGAAAACAAAGTGAAGGACCAGGATCCCTGATGACATCATTAAGTTGACAGATTAGTCGAGATAGAAAAGTCTTCATATTTTTAGAGACTTTGAGTTTTATTATTTTTAGCCAGTTTGAATTAGGTTTTCACTTAAGGACAGTTGAAACATCTGATATGATGCCATTGCATCCCATTAGAAAATACACATGAAAGCACTTTAGGAAGTCAAATGTGTTATAAAAAATTTAAGGGCTAAATTGTTTGATTGAACCACTTCTCTGAAATGAATCTGCTTTTATAAATTTAATTGTCCTATAAATATTTATTGAAAGCCTGTCATAGGCTGGGCAGTACCTTAAGAGTACATAATTTTAGGACACATGCTAATTAGTGGACTTCCTCAAGGCCATGCAGGGAGACTGAAGCAGAATTACAGAGACGATCAGAAATCTTGATTTCTAATTCAACCAAAAGACTTTATTATATGCCTTTTAGCATCTCGATAAAAATGTTCACTTCTGGGAAAGACATTTCTCCTTAGGATATGCTGCTCATAAGGCAATGTTAGGACATTCTGATCATAAGGCAATGTTAGGACATTCTCTGCTACAAACAAGCCATTTTACAATTCTCAGACACTGTTCCGGGGGGAAATTGGGTGATAGAAGGAGCAAACTAACAAAAATTCGTCATTGCTACAGGAAAATCAGATCTGGGGGGCAAGTAGTGTCTGTTGCCTTTCAGTACATCATGTCTGAAATGCACACGATTGATGACTATCTCATTTTCATTACCACTTTCTCACTCTAGTACAGACTGTTTTAACCTCATGACTTGGTTAATGCCAAACTTCCTTCCTTCATTCAACAAATATGGAGTTCTTACTATATATGGCAGACATGGTGCTGTTACGATCTGAAAGTTCTTGCTTTACATCTTTCATGCCTCCCAATAGTTTTCAATAAAACTGGCAAAACCTTCAACTGTCTTTCAAGATTTTCTCATCCTATCTACCTTTTGACCTTATCTTCTGCTATTACCTTATAGGATTTTTTTTTTTTTTTTTAATGTTGAAACTTCTTGGTCCCAAAATGCTCTTTGCAATTAACCACTCACTAGTTTTACTTTTAGAACATTTTTTTTATTCTTGCTTTTCTTAGTCAACTTCTTGTTAATCCAAATACAGATTAGCTCTCATCTGTTTTAAGAAAAAATATTATAAATCTGGGCTTTTGCACCCAAAGTATTAAGTGTAAAGGCAAAATAAGAACAGTTTTAGAAAACAACTACTCAGAAAATTTGCCTACCACACTGCCTTCCTAAAATTATTGTTTGAGGATATAATTTCGTAAAATAAAAAAAATACAAGAAATAGGACAATATAAAAAACAAAAAAAGTGTATGTTAATAACTTATCTTAATTCCAAAGATAGAGTGACATTTGGTTCTTCAGATATAATTAGATACTTAATACATTAAAGCAATCAATTTGTTTTTGTGGTGTCATTAGGGTGTTTTTAATTTTTCAATTTTCTTTACATTTTCTAATTTTTTACTATGAACAAGCACTATTTTGACTGTCAGAAGAAAACAAAAACCACATAATTTAAAAACATATAGCTGTCACTTTAGAATAGAGATAAAGAAAGTTTTTCTTCTTGAAAATAGCTTCATGATACAATCAGAAAGATATTTAGAGTCTTAGTAGTCAATTATTAAGATAGTGCTTTTACAAAATGCTTTACTTCTATTGGAAATATCAAAAATACTTAACCATAAGTCCTTGTTTATATTAATTTCCCCCCACTTTATTAAGGTATAACTGACAAGTTTAAAAGTATATATTTAAGATGTACAGTGAGATGTTTTGATTTATGCATACCTTGTGAAATGATTATGACAATCAAGCTAATTAACGTATCTATCATCTCACATAGTTACCATTTATGTGTGTGCAGTGAGAATACTTAACATCTACTGGCTTAGTAAATTTCAAGTATCCAATATATTATTACTGACTATAGTCACCATGCTGTACTTCAGGTCTTCAGAACTTACCATTCTTGCAATTGGATGTTTGTATCTTTTCAACAACATATCCCCGTTTCTTCCACTACCCTTACCCTTGGTAATCATCCTTATACTCTCTGTTTTGGTAAGTCTGAAATTTTTTAGATTCCACATATAAGTGAGATGATGCAATATTTGTCTTTATGTATCTGGGTTATTTCATTTATGAGAATATCCTCCAGGTTCATCTATGTTGTCACAAATGGCCGGATTTTCTTCTTTTTAAAGGCTGAATGATATTCCATTATTATAAAGCTGTATATATACCTATAGATGTATAAGATTAGCATTTTCTTTATCCATTCATCTATTGATGTACACTTACATTGTTTCCTTTTCTTGGCTAATGTGAATAATGCCACAATGAACATGGAAGTGCAAGTATCTCTTTGAAACAGTAATTTTATTTCTTTTGGATATATACCAAATTGGGGATTGCTGGATCACATGGTAGCTCTATTTTAATTTTTCGAGACTCTTCCATACTGTTTTCCATAACGGCTGTACCAATTTACATTCCAACCAGCGACGTATAAGGTTTCTTTTTTCTCCACATGCTTGCTGAAAATTATCTTTCCATTTTTTGATAATAGCCATCCTAATCAGTATGAGGTGATATTTCATTGTGGTTTGATTTACATTTCCTTGATTAATAGTGTTGAACATTTAAAGAATATTCTGTTGGCCATTTGTATGTAGGTCCTTTGCCCAGTTTTAATTGGGTTATATGTGTGTTTCCTTTTTGTTGTTGTTGTTATTGAGTTATATGAGATTCTTACATAGTTTGGATGTCAACACTTTATCGGATATGGTTTGCAAATATTTTTCCCATTCTACGGATTGCCTTTTTATTATATTACTTTTGATATATCTATATAATAGAGAACTATGCAGTAGTAAAAGCTGATATTGTAAAGGCATGTTTCTTGACATGGAAAGATATAAATTTTAGCATTAAGTGAAAAGAAGAGTTGTCTTACATTTCTTTTTCTTTTTTTTTTTGCCATTAATAAGGCTTATTAAAGTATAATTCATCAAACTGACGGGGTCACTAAACATTTTCCAAGGTCTGTAAATGCATTGTTGCTTAATTATTATTTCCACAACTAACAAAAGAACACACAATATGAAATATAATCCTTAATTTTAAAGTAAAAGCAATTTACTATTAATAAGACCACATTTGCTTATATTTCTAAGAAAAACACAGGAAGGACATAATAACAGTGATTTTTTTCTAAGTGACTAAATTATTGTTAATTTTTGATTTCCGCTCTCTACTTTCTATATTTTATATAATAAATGTATATTTCGTATATTATAAAGCACTTTAAAATACCCACCAGTGAGTTTCTTGGAGTATGAGAGAAATTACTCGAGTTGGTAGAAATTACCTGCAATTACACACAGGGTCATAAGGGATCCAGGAACTCCCAGCACCTTTTTCATTGGGACCCAGATCCTCCAAAACTATGATGTACAACAGACTTTAAAAGGTCAGTTGGTCTAAATACATCAGCCTGAGTTTGGGGAACCAGGTTTCCCTCTGTTTCCTTGACATTTATATTACCAAAAAGACGTTATGACTGGTTAAGCTTGCCATAATGTGATGTAGATTGTTATTCAGCAATGGCTAAGTCAAATCTCCTTACAGCCACAAGCCAGCTCCATGCTTACTCTCAACTAAGGCACCTAACTGCTTAATCGAATTATTAATGAAATGTGTGAGCAACAAGAAATATTCTTAGAGAAAGCAAGAATTCCTCAAGAGAATACCACAGACTGTTCTACAAGTTCGTATAGGTGAGGTGGGAGTTTGCTCAGTGCAGTGAAAAGTAAGCGCAAACAGGTTACCAGTCCTAACCTAGAGAAAAGATTTCTCTTATAAGGCATATCCTTCCTCTGTTTTTATGCTATCTATATTTATATCTATATCTACATCTAATTTGTTTATATTTGTCCATATGTATACCTATATGTATCTCTATATCCACATCTGTAATTTCCCACCAAAATCTTGAAACCACTGTTCCACTTTATTCAGGCATCCAGTACTGTTGATTAGAAGTTTGATGCCATTCTGATTCGCATTTCTTTGTTGATATCAAGTTTTAACATTCTGGAAGTTTTCAGAATTATTTCCCTCTTCACTGAATTCAGTAAATATCTAGATGTCCAGGATGGCTAATTAGTGTAGATGTAGTGTAGACATTTATTAAATATCCTGATGATGATTGTCCTGTAGCCCACCTCTATTCTGATTGCAGTAGCTCCATTGAGTTGTTTGCTTTCAGGAATTCCACCTCCAATTTTTTTTTTTCTTTTTTTAATTTATTTATTATTATTATACTTTAAGTTGTAGGGTACATGTGCATAACGTGCAGGTTTGTTACATATGTATACTTGTGCCATGTTGGTGTGCTGCACCCATCAACTTGTCATTTACATCAGGTATAACTCCCAATGCAATCCCTCCCCCCTCCCCCCTCCCCATGATAGGCCCCGGTGTGTGATGTTCCCCTTCCTGAGTCCAAGTGATCTCATTGTTCAGTTCCCACCTATGAGTGAGAACATGCGGTGTTTGGTTTTCTGTTCTTGTGATAGTTTGCTGAGAATCATGGTTTCCAGCTGCATCCATGTCCCTACAAAGGACACAAACTCATCCTTTTTTATGGCTGCATAGTATTCCATGGTATATATGTGCCACATTTTCTTAATCCAATCTGTCACTGATGGACATTTGGGTTGATTCCAAGTCTACCATTATGGAAAACAGTATGGCGATTCCTCAAGGATCTAGAACTAGATGTACCATATGACCCAGCCATCCCATTACTGGGTATATACCCAAAGGATTATAAATCATGCTGCTATAAAGACACATGCACACGTATGTTTATTGCAGCACTATTCCAATTTGTTTTTTATCCTGCTTGTGCCTTGGTGGGCTCTTTCAATATAAAGACTCATATCTTTTGAGCTTTGGAAGTTTTCTTCTACTAGTATTACTTTATTATTATTATCTTTATCTTCTTGAGTTCTATTTAGTCTATCTGGAGCTTACCATTTCTCTTATATTTTCCATTTCCATGTTTTTGGTTTTTTTTCCCCTGAAAGACTTACTCGATCTTATCTTCCATGGGACTAATTTGGTCTTTAGCAATGTTCATTCTGTGATTCTTATTCATTTAAATTTCTATGTAGAAAAAACCTTATGCACTCCTTTCCGAGGCCATTTTCTTTTTCTTTGCCTGCTTCTCTCTCTCTCTCTCTCTCTCTCTCTCTCTATATATATATATATATATAGCAGTCTATTCCAGTTTTATGGATGCAAGTACTATTTTCTCTGAGAATTATTTAAAAATGTCCTTCTGCAGGCCGGGCATGGTGGCTCAAGCCTGTAATCCCAGCACTTTGGGAGGCTGAGGTGGGCATATCACCTGAGGTCAGGAGTTCAAGACCAGCCTGGCCAACATGGCAAAACCCTATTTCTACTAAAAATACAAAAATTAGCTGGGTGTAGTGGTGTGCATCTGTAACCCCAGCTACTCTGGAGGCTGATGCAGGAGAATTGCTTGAACAAGGGAGGCAGAGATTGCAGTAAGCCAAGATCGTGCCACTGCACTCCAGCCTGAATAGCTGAGCAAGACTCCATCTCAAAATAAATAAATAAATAAATAAAATAAAAAATAAAATTTTCCATCTGCAAAAACTACAAAACACTGTTGAAAGAAATCATAGATGACACAAACAAATGGAAACACATCCCATGCTCATGGGTGGCTAGAATCATTATTGTGAAAATGACCATACTGCCAAAGCAATCTACAAATTCAATGCAATCCCCATAAAAATATCACCATCATTCTTCACAGAATTAGACAAAAAATTCTAAAATTCGTATGGTACCAAAACAGTGCCCATATAGGCAAACCAAGACTAACAAAAAGAACAAATCTGAAGCCATCAGACTACCTTATTTCAAACTATACTATAAGGCCATAGTTACCAAAACAGTGTAGTACTTATATATAAATGGGCACATAGACCAATGGAACAGAACAGAGAACCCAGAAATAAACCCAAATACTTTCAGACAACTGATATTTGACAAAGCAAACAAAAACATAAAGTGGGGAAAAGACAACCTTTTCAACAAATGGTGCTGGTATAATTGGCTACGCACATGTAGGAGAACAAAACTGGATTCTCATCTCTCACCTTACACAAAAATCAACTGAAGATGGATCAAGAACTCAAACCTAAGACTTGAAACTATAAAAATTCTAGAAGATAACATTCGAAAAACACTTCTAGACATTGGCTTAGACAAGCATTTCATGACCAAGAACCCAAAAGCAAATGCAATAAACACAAAGATGAATAGCTGGGACTTAATTAAACTAAAGAACTTTTGCATAGCAAAAGGAACAGTCAGCAGAGTAAACAGACAACCCACAGAGTGGGAGAAAATCTTCACAATCTATACACTATCTGTCAAAGGACTAGTATCCAGAATCTATAACGAACTCAAACAAGTCAGCAAGAAAAAAAACAAGCAATCCTATAAAAAAGTGGGCTAAGGACATGTATAGACAATTCTCAAAAGAAGATGTACAAATGACCAACAAACATACGAAAAAATGCACAACATCACTAATGATCAGGGAAATGCAAATCGACCACAATACGTTAACACCTTACTCCTGCAAGAATGGCCATAATTAAAAAATCAAAAAAAAACCAAAAACAAAAACAAAAAAAAACAGTAGATGTTGGCGTGGATGTGGTGATCAGGGAACACTTCTACACTGCTTGTGGGAATGTAAACTATTACAACCACTATGGAAAACAGTGTGGAGATTCCTTATAGAACTAAAAGTAGAACTACATTTGATCTAGCAATCCCATTACTGGTTATCTACCCAGATGAAAAGAAGTCATTATATGAAAAAGATATGTGCACACGCAAGTTTATAGCAGCGTGATTCACAATTGCAAAATTGTGGATCTAATCCAAATGCCTATCAATGAACAAGTGGATAAAGAATCTGTGGTATATATCTATCTCTATCTATCTATATATAGATAGATATGATGGAATACTACTTAGCCATAAAAAGGAATGAATTAACGGCAATCACAGCGACCTGGATGCAATCGGAGACTATTATTCTAAATGAAGTAACTCAGGAAATGGAAAACAAGCATCGTATGTTCTCACTGATATGTGGGAGCTAAGCTATGAGGATGCAAAGGCATAAGAATGATATGATGGACTTTGGGGTCTTGTAGGGAAGAATGGGAGGGAGGCAGGGGAAAAAAGACTACAAATAGGGTGCAGAGTATAATGCTTGGGTGATGGGTGCACCAAAATCTCACAAATCACCACTGAAGAACTTACTCATGTAATCAAGCACCCACCTGTACCCCAATAACCTATGGAAAAAAAAAACAAGACAAAACAAAAAAACTTTATGCTAAGAGAAAGAAGTCAGTCACAGAATGTACATCTGTATGTTTCCATTCATATGAAATGTCCAGAATAGGAAAATCCACAGAGACAAAGTGGATTAGTGGTTGCCTTGGGCTGGAAGTAGTGGGGGAATGGGGGGTGACTGCTAATGGGTACAATATTTCTTTTTGGAATAATGAAAATGTTCTGAGATTAGATTGTGATGATTGCACACATCTATGAATATACTGAAAACTACTGAACTATATACTTTAAAAGGGTGAGTTCTATAATATGTACGTTATATCTCAATATAGCTGTCATTTTCAAAAATTAAATAAAAAATAGAATTTTCCTCCTGCAGTATCATTGTTTCCTCTAGGGTTAGGGGTTCTGTTTATTTATCATGATCCTTCTCTTCTAAACTGCTCATTTTTCCCAGTCTTAGAGTCAACTGCAAGGCTCAGAAAGTCAAATATTTTCTGACTCTCAGTTGTCTCTTCATATTTGTGAAGGAGGAACTAGTTTGATAATTCTGGACAACTAATATTGGGGTTCCTCTGCAGTTATTTGGGCCAATTTACACTGAAGTTGTCTTCTTGGAATGAAGGAGGCTAACTAAGGTCTTCCTTCTTGAGTACAGGTGAGCTTAGTCCCCATGACTGATGATGTTAGGAATCCAGGGTTATGTCAGGCTCTGTTGTGTTTATCTCTGGCCCTAACACCCATGCTGGGATTGCTTGCCAGGAAGGCCTTTTTACTTTATTTAGCAACATCCTTGCTGGTCTGGAGCCTGTGTGCTCAGAATCATTCCTTGCCCTTGCTCTGCTCTGTATCATAGGAAGACTGACTGCAGCAGGCCACATTTCCTGGGTTTCACCCAAGATGGTTCTGGCTGGATTTGGCCAATGGGACAGCAGATTGAGATATGGGAAAGGTTGATGAAAACACCTTTTCCTCCTCCCTCTTTACCTGTTTGTCTTGGATAGTATCTCCAGAAATAGGTTCAATTTTCCCTGGACATGTTGCCTTTAAACTGCTGCTGAGTGATCCAACCCTTTGTCTTCAGGGATACCACCTCCATCCTGGCTCCTGTTTCTTCTGCCTTCTATCCCCAGTGTGGCTTCTTAGCAGCACCAGGTCCTGGGTATTTGGTTCTGTGTGTTAAATTCCTCCTGTGATAAAAACTTCATTTCCATTCCCTGGTTGGTCCCTGACTAATATAGTAGCCTGCTTTAGGGTTAGGAAAAATTCTGCAGCTGCATTGTATTTTGGGGGGCATGATGATGGCTAGTTAGTGTAAGTGTATTGTAGATATTTCTTAGATTAAATATCCCATAGCTCTCTCCTCCTGATATGATTGTATTCTCTCCAATCTGTTTGCTATCTCCCAGAAATTCTCCAAAATTTTCATCAACTAAAGGGGCCACTGTTACTTTCATTACGTGTAATGATTTCTTCTCTTTTTCATATCTGAACTGGCAGTGCAGCATAGGGGCTCACTTCAGGCTCTGGCTCCACCAGTTACTGGTTTTACCACTCTACACAAGTTCCTTAACTATTTAATGCCTCTACTTTTATATCTGTAAAATGGGAGATCCTGAGAATTAAATGCTATACACGCAGAAGAGTGCCTGGCATAGTTGGTACGCAACAGAAATTAGCTATTGTTATTTTAGTTACTATTATTTTTTAAAATTTTATTTTAATCAAATTTTGGTATGGAAGGGAGATAAATGCCCATACTCAGTCAACTATTTTGAACTGGAAGCATGAGCCTGACTTTGAACTTATTAGAATGCTAATCAGCATATGATTAAACAGCACTTGCAAAAGAAAAAAATGAAAAGAAAAATGGTAAAACCTGCTTTTGAGAAAGACAAGAAAGTAGGTAGTAATTACTAAAAGCAACCTGACAGCACACATTTGCAAGAGAACTCCACGTCAAATGGCATTTCAGATTATACTGAATCTTTTTTCTTAACAGGATAAAATAAGTAAAGATTTCCTTCCCCAAATATAGCTTTAAATGCCTGGAGCAACAATTCATATTGACACTATCCTTGCTTTATAATAGTTTTTGTAATCTTCTGGAATAAGTCTTCTTTTCAACAGCAGATAAATAATGTAAAACAAAATGTTCCATCTTCTACCAGCCCTGAAAAATTATTTTCTCATATTTTTAAAAAAATGGCATTGCAAAACCTCGCAATAACATAGGTTGAGCCAATTCCAATCCTTTGGGATTTTCTTTCATTTTAACTAGTATTTCAACTTGCAATTTGATTTTGATTTTATAGCAAGATTTAAGAGCAAAAGTTTCTTGGAAGATAGCTGGATGCCAAGTTAATTCCATTACATCTCTTTCTAGAAAATCTGTCTTCAAATATAAGGGCCTCAAGCTATTGTCTGCTAACATAGCCTTGAGGAGCATCTTTCTCTGTTTATTTAATTTCTCTCCATTGTTATATTAATGCCAAGAGAAAGTGACAGGTTTTGACAGTATTCAGCTATTTTTTAATGTCTATATGATTCTGACTTTATTTTAAAATTTCTCTTTTATTTAAAAAGTATTTTCTTATTCAGCAGTTTCATCAACCACTCCAAACATGATATTTCTTTGTTCCTTAAGATATTTGTGAATCTTAAGGTTGCAAAATGATCTGAAAACCAAAAATAGGCTATGATAGATGCATATAGAAAAATTGCATTTTAAAACAAATGCAAAAATTTACATTATAGGTTGTAAAAAGAGGTATTTAATTTGTTCTTTAATAGACTGTCATAAAAGCTGTACTTTAATATAATATTTAAAAATTTAGGCCGGGCGCGGTGGCTCAAGCCTGTAATCCCAGCACTTTGGGAGGCTGAGGTGGGCATATCACCTGAGGTCAGGAGTTCAAGACCAGCCTGGCCAACATGGCAAAACCCTATTTCTACTAAAAATACAAAAATTAGCTGGGTGTAGTGGTGTGCATCTGTAACCCCAGCTACTCTGGAGGCTGATGCAGGAGAATTGCTTGAACAAGGGAGGCAGAGATTGCAGTAAGCCAAGATCGTGCCACTGCACTCCAGCCTGAATAGCTGAGCAAGACTCCATCTCAAAATAAATAAATAAATAAATAAAATAAAAAATAAAATTTTCCATCTGCAAAAACTACAAAACACTGTTGAAAGAAATCATAGATGACACAAACAAATGGAAACACATCCCATGCTCATGGGTGGCTAGAATCATTATTGTGAAAATGACCATACTGCCAAAGCAATCTACAAATTCAATGCAATCCCCATAAAAATATCACCATCATTCTTCACAGAATTAGACAAAAAATTCTAAAATTCGTATGGTACCAAAACAGTGCCCATATAGGCAAACCAAGACTAACAAAAAGAACAAATCTGAAGCCATCAGACTACCTTATTTCAAACTATACTATAAGGCCATAGTTACCAAAACAGTGTAGTACTTATATATAAATGGGCACATAGACCAATGGAACAGAACAGAGAACCCAGAAATAAACCCAAATACTTTCAGACAACTGATATTTGACAAAGCAAACAAAAACATAAAGTGGGGAAAAGACAACCTTTTCAACAAATGGTGCTGGTATAATTGGCTACGCACATGTAGGAGAACAAAACTGGATTCTCATCTCTCACCTTACACAAAAATCAACTGAAGATGGATCAAGAACTCAAACCTAAGACTTGAAACTATAAAAATTCTAGAAGATAACATTCGAAAAACACTTCTAGACATTGGCTTAGACAAGCATTTCATGACCAAGAACCCAAAAGCAAATGCAATAAACACAAAGATGAATAGCTGGGACTTAATTAAACTAAAGAACTTTTGCATAGCAAAAGGAACAGTCAGCAGAGTAAACAGACAACCCACAGAGTGGGAGAAAATCTTCACAATCTATACACTATCTGTCAAAGGACTAGTATCCAGAATCTATAACGAACTCAAACAAGTCAGCAAGAAAAAAAACAAGCAATCCTATAAAAAAGTGGGCTAAGGACATGTATAGACAATTCTCAAAAGAAGATGTACAAATGACCAACAAACATACGAAAAAATGCACAACATCACTAATGATCAGGGAAATGCAAATCGACCACAATACGTTAACACCTTACTCCTGCAAGAATGGCCATAATTAAAAAATCAAAAAAAAACCAAAAACAAAAACAAAAAAAA
>NW_012101255.1:5044001-5055911 GCF_000951045.1 Mandrillus leucophaeus
AAAAAAAAAAAAAAAAAAAAATTAATTGAAAAAATTATATTTTACAGATGAAGAATTCTCTGAATGATATGCTTTTGCCATGTCAATTGTCCTTTAGGTGAAAAAAAAAATGTCTGTGGAGACAACGTAAAAAAAATACATGATTGCCATACTATTTTGTTGTTCTTGCTGAATGTTTGTTTAAAAATATCTACATGATGAGTAACAAGTGATTCCTGGTCCCAGGGTATTACAGCTGTAACATTCAAAACACAGATTCAATGTCAAAACACATTTATTATGCCTAAAAAAAGTGCCTTACAAAATGTGCTTTGTACCAAAGAATGAAAAGTTTGAACATGGGAATAAACTTGACCAACTTTTTTGTCTTTATAAGATTCAATGCTTGCCAAAGTGTACATCTGTTTATTCTACAGCAATTACTAATCTTTTTTTTTTTTTTTTTTTTTTGAGATGGAGTCTCACTCTGTCACCCAGGTTGGAGTGCGGTGGCACGATCTCGGCTCACTGCAACTCTGCCTCCCGGGTTCAAGTGATTCTTGTGCCTGAGCCTCCTAAGTTGCTGGGATTACAGTCATGCACCACCATACCCTGCTAATTTTTGTATTTTTAGTAGAGACAGGGATTCACCATGCTGGCCAGACTGGTCTCGAACTCCAGACCTTAAGTGATCCGCCCACCTCGGCCTCCCACAACACTAGGATTACAGGCATTAGCCACTGCGCCTGCTGATTACTAATCTTTTCCTCAGAGTTTACAGCATCCCTTCCGGACTTATACACATGTGGCAAAACTACCCTTTTTTTTTTTTTAAATGATAATGAGTGAAAACTGAAATTACTTTCAATAATCCAAAAGCAACTCTAGAAGGTGTCGTGTCTGTTTACGCAGTAACTTGTGTTCAAATGCCACAACAATTTTATCTCCAATTCAAGAATCCATGGAACAAAAAAAATATGTTGTGCTTTAGGAAATATTTGCATTTAGTAACCTAGTGGGAACATTTCCAGTGGAAAAGGTATCAGTAATTGCTGGGAGATGCAATGGAATGTCAGAAAGTGAAAAATTAGCAAAGTGATAATCCTTAGAAAAAGTATACTTTACTATTACATTTTTCAACACTGAAAAAGAAATGTTTGATTCTACATAAGTATAAATGCTCCATCTTTATCTGTCTACGTAGTAGTTTTATGTAAAATTAACAAATAATATAATTTGCATGACTGCATAAGAAATATAAATAACTGCAGCAAAATATAATTTTTAGCCATTAATCTCAGCTGAATAAGACTACTGAGTTTAATGAAGGCTCTTCTATTCCTACACACAAAATCCTAATTACCTCTATTCTTCCTGAAGAACAAAATATCCAGACACATTTACTTCAATAAAAGGAGTTTATTAAGCCTAAAATTCTAAGTAGAAGGCAATCTAGAGAGTGAATAAACAGAAATAGTCAAGGACATAATGTTCATGAAACTGTATAATACATTTAATTGAATGAACTGACAGATATTTCAGAATGAACTTTCAGGATTAAATATGATTGCAAAAAGTAAACAAAAAAAAGATGTATATATTATGCACATACACATCCAGTTTTAAAAAACATAATTTAGCAGTATAGAGAGCTGGTGCTACCAAACATCTCTGAAATATGTGCATGTATGTGTGTTTTTGTATGTGTATATATTCATATAATATGTTCATATATATTTGCACAGAGGAAAATGTGACAATAACATTGTCTTTTCAGCACGTGGAAGTGGGAAATAGAAGGTTCAGAACTTGGGAAATAGAAGGTTCAGATCTTCCCGCTCCCCTCCTATATACACATACATGCATCTACACACACAGTCCATACACAAACCCTCACCGATATTGAGTGAATCCTAACTTTAGGACTAAGTGGTTATGAAATCTTTCTTTTTCTCTAACAGTGTTTTCAAAATTTCTTTATTTGTATTCACATTTTGAGGTTTTTATTGTATTCATGTATCACCTGTACTATTATTTACTTGGCATTTTTTTTCTTAAAACAACTTACTTTTAAAATTTATCAAAGAGAAATCTCATTATCACTACTATATCATCAGTATCACCTGACATAAATAGATAATGAAAAAATAATAATGTTGGTAAGTTCTAGCTAGATGTTGATGACTATCAAATGTTCTAAGTCTGAAGCCTGCTCTCTCCGTTAAAACATTAGATATTAAAGGCTAGCCCCCAAATGAGACTTTCTTTACTGAAGAAATTAAAGGATTGAAGCAAATTGGAAAAGAAAATAATTTTCTCATTATAGGTTTCTGATAACCATTATTTGCCTGATTAGAGCACCACTTGATATTGTCTTGCATACCATCGAGAGTCGTCTCAAATACCAATTGTATCCCAGGCTGTGGGAGGCCTTGCCGTTTTCCAGTAGCCACTGCTGTTTTGGTCTCTGCTTCTTTTGTTTTGGATGGTAGAATGAGAAAGAGTACCTTAGTAATATGTATTTTTCTACTTTCTTCAATGGGTAAGAAATATAAATAACGAGGAGTCTGAGATATCTAATCCATCAAAGGTGAAAATAATTTAGTAAACAATCTGTACCACTGGTGGCAACTCCACGTAAAAACTGGCAACTCCACGTAAAAAATGTCACCAGTAATTGAACATCTCTTTCCTTTACTGCTCAATAATGTCCCAGAACTGAAAGACAAACATGAACTTAGGATTGGAAGCTAATAAATGGGACACTTTTCCTAGGAGGCTGAGGGTAGCAAGGTTAATGAATTACAGATGAGATTGTTTACATGAGTGGGTGCTGTTTGCTTTCTTTGACATCAGGGCTGTCCTATCCAGTCAGAGTAAATTCACTGACAATAGAAATGGGGAAGAGGAAACCAACCTAGCTCTAAAACAATGTTTAATTCCTTTTTAAATCCGTAATTCCAAAAGAATGTTTATGTTGCCTCTTTCTACTACTGGGGAAAGGTTAATTTCTAGTTGGCTCTTAGTGCTACAAACTTGCTATTCAATAAGAAATATTTCTAAAACAACAAGTTCTAGTTCAAGGCCAAGGCTGGTGTGGGCTTCTATGTGTAGTGGTGTGTGTACACTGCACTTCTTGTAAATCCAAGAGAAATTTTAGAAGTCATTGTACGATCTGGATGAGTTAGGGACTTAAAAGTAAGGAAAACAGGACTCTGCTTCCTCCTGCCTCACACTATTAGAATTCGCATGATCCAGAAGGGTAGTTCAGAACTATTGAACTACAGACCCACTCAGAGTTGGCCCTGGAAAATAGTGGTGAAAGGAACTCACCACAATGTGTAGAACTTTGGGTGGTCCATGTGGCTGAACTCTTATTCTGGAAGGAAAGATGGCTTAATGTATGAATGTACTTGATTCATGACTGTGGCTAATGAACTGGTCGACTGGTCATGAATTTGAAATGAACACATTTGGTGACAAAGGAGGTCTAGGGAACAGCTATATATATATAGATGGATCTCTTATATTGGGCACAGAGGGTAACACATTTGTGATCCATGTAAATGCTTACCCAAAGACTTCATCTGTGAGGACCCTTAATCATTAGGTAGATAATTGATCTCATCATGATGTCAGACAGCTTCTTATTCCAGTACACAAGTGCCTGTTCGATGGGTTCACTACAAAGTGGCCCTGACATCAAGAATGGAGATTATGTGTGAGCTCAACAACAGAAACGTGCTCTCATTAAGGTTGATCTGGCTTCTAGACACTCAACTGAGTGTCCAATTTGACTGCAAAGAGGACAGTAATGAGTTCCTGCATCACCTACTAAGGGAACAGCTGGCAACCTGCTCATTATGGAGGAGGCAGCAGTTGTCCACACACGGACAAACGTGTATTCAGGAACAGATCTGCCTTTCCTGCCTTTGGGGCTTCTGCCAGCATCTTGATTTGTGGGTTAGAGATTGCTGTATCCATGGCACTTCACAAAACATTACCTTTGACCAGGAGATTTGTTTTAAAGCAAATAAGTGAGACATTGGACTGATGCCAATGGAATTCACTTTGATCTTATCTGCATTAAGGCCAAAACACTTACCTTGATAGAAGAGTACAATGTCCTGAGGAAGCTCAGCTACAGTGCAAGCTAAAAACATATACTGTGTGAGATTTGGTACCATTTTATAGGATGTAATTAAGCTAGCAGCTAATATTTGACTCTATCTACACAGTCAGAATGTAACTTCTAGGGACAAAGGAATGGAGATGAGATTGGCTGCTCTCACTATTTTACCTAATAGCCTACTCGTAGAATTTTTGGTTCCTGACCCCATAACTTTGTGTCTGTGGAGTTTAAGGTTCTAGGGAGCATTGCTTCTACAAGGGGACACAATCATAATTTTGATAAATTAAATGCTGAGACTCCTCATTGTTTATTTTGGGTTTTAAATACTTCTGAACCATCCATTCTAGAGCTTCTGATAGGGTTTAGTTAATGAGTAGCTCTAGTGAGAGACTGGAGGGAGGAGGAAATGTGAAGTCAGGGTATTTATTTTCCCAGCCCTGTCCTTGTAGTTAGAAGAGTTGAGGACAATCTGGTCTTTGCTCCTCTTCTTCTTTGTGAGGAATGTGAACTGAGAGGTACAGAACTGAGAGGCAAAGCTGTGATTTATATACAAAGAGACAATTAAAAAAGATTTTATTAGGTAAAAGCCTCAGGTAGGGTCTGGATAGGCCAGGGGCTGTAAAATCAAGTGATATCTTACGCCATCAAATGTCAAACAGGTGGGGAGAAGTGGTGTGGTAAGTACAAGTGTATCACACAAATTGTTGGCAACTGGAGAGGGCGTCATCTCCCTCAGCACTTTCCACTTAGCCTCAGCTGATTGCCACCAAGTTGGAAATGCAGTGCCCAGTGCTGTCAGACTGAGTTTTCTAGAGAAGCCAGAAATCTGGATATTTGTGTCAAGTGTCTGATTGTAAAGAACAGTTCACTTTAGCTTTAAACACTGAAAAGCCTGGCAAAATAAACAGGTGATCAGTGGAACACATAAGCTGGTATAAGCTACCACTGAAGAATTTTACTAAGGATCTGTGTGATTAGATCTGCAGTGAGAGATACCCCAGCAGTAGCTTTAGGGAACAGACTGGACAGGAGTGGGGAAGACAAGACAAGGAGAGTAGTGGGGAATCTACTGGCATCCTCTAAATTAGAAATAATAATGTACTGAAGAGCAATAGGACTTGGGAGGAGGGCTTGGAATATAGAGATAATAAGAAAGAAAAATGATATCGGGGTGATAAGAAACAAGATCACTAATATAATTCTCAGGATTTTGTCATGGATAAACATGAAGATTTTGGTGCCATTGATCAAAGTGAGGAGAGCATGGGGAAAAGAAACTAGTTGTGCATCTAGAGAGGTCGACCATCTAGAGAGGGAGTTAGTGTGTTCAATTGGAAATATGAACTTCAAGGTGTGTAGGCAACTAAGGCAGCTAGAAAGTTGGGTGTGGCATTGTGAAGTTAGGTGAGCTGGAAAAACCACTGGGCTTTGAGATCCTGATGATCAGAGAGGTGAGCGCTCAAGATAGCTAAGTGTAATACCCCAGGAGCATTAACTTTTAAGGTGGCATTAATTTGATTTATTAGCCCACAGAAAACTTTTTAATGATAATGCATCAACAGAATGCACACAGGAGCTCATCATTTATCATATGTGCTGGGAGGAACGTAGAAAACAATATATGATTTTTCTGGGAAATTAATTGCAGCAATATGTGAAAAAATGGTGTTCATATGAATGTTTTTATTTTGTAACAAAACCAAAAACTACCAAAATAATAATAGAGAAATCTTATTTTGACAAGAAAATGTGTCAGTTTTTGAAAAAATAAAATATCTATTGGATGATTTTAATAATAATATCACTCTGTGTGCATTATTTTGCTTTTTTGCTTGTTTAAGTCACATCCTCATATTTCATTAGAAACCATATTGTTGCACTGGATCTCTATATTGAGTGGTCCTTGGAGACTACTTATGGGCTTTCAGAGCAGTGCAGTCTCAACATGCTGTTTTGTGCAGATACGTTGTGGAAAAGGTAAGCGTATACACATTTTGCAACCCCAGCTACTACTTAATTAGGCTGATCAAGAATTACCAATTGCTCCTTTTTGGAAAGTTCACTTTCCCTGCTTTACAATTTTTTTCCTAACTAAACCAAGAGGTGCAATTGTGTATCTTTTTTTTTTTTACTTATTAAGAAATGTTTGAAAAATAAGATGTCTCTTTTCGTTTACACGTTTCTTATGTCAGGTCCCCAGTAGCATGCAGTGACTGTATAGTGGTTAGCACTCTGTGTTGTGGCCAGAAGCAACCACGGTTCGAATCTGAGTCATGACATTGTGGGAACATGTTTCTTATTTCAGCCACAAATCAATGAGGGCTGAGTTTGTGTCATATAAACATTTAATGTACAGTAAATATTTTATGATATGAATTTGTATAATATAAATATTTAATATACCATAAAGAATAAGTAATATTTAATCATTCAATAAATATTTATTACATGCTTCCTCTGCACACATTTTCTTCTAGGTATTTGAAATATATCCATGAATAAAATAGAAATCCCTACTCTTATGACTCTTGTATTTTGATGGGAATAAAAACATACACACAAAATGTATGTGTGTGGACATATTAAATTTCCGATTGTCTGGGTTTTGTGGTCTTCCTTTAGAGAGTGCTTGTGGACCAAGTTTACTCTTTCCAGGATTTTTGTTTTCTGATTTATTTGTAGAGACAGGGTTTCACTATGTTGCTTAGGCTGGTCTTGAACTCCTGAGCTCAAGCAATCTGCTCACCTTGGCCTGCCAAAGTACTGGGATTACAGGAGTGAGCCACCATCCCTGGCTTCAAGGCTTATTTTTCTTTTTTTTAAGTTTTCTTAGAGCAAGTGTAAAATAGCCATTATTCTAGAGTTAGGTTAGTCTGACTACTAAAGTGTGGCCCCTTTAGGGTGTGTATCGAGTGCCCTGGGTTTTCCCTTGGGACTCCCCTGACTGTCAGAACTAAAATGGCTCCTGGACCTCTGCAAGTTCTGGAAAGTGTTCCCTTTAACCGGAAAGTGTTCCCTTTAAACTGCCCAGTCATCCTTTGCCTTTCCTTGTGGAGGTTCACCCTAGGACAGCACACCTTAGTAAGCAAAGTTTCAAGAAGACTCCTCAGCAAATGTCTGGATCTCTTTCTTTGCATGGATTTCTCCTCTGCAAGTCCCTGACTTGTCATCTCAACAAGACTGCACTTTGCTTGAGGACCCTTTTCTGATCCACCATCATGAAAGTACCTCTGAGCAGAAAACCAGGCCTGTTGAGGGCTCACCTCATTTGATTCCATTCTCTGAGGAGACACAATCTTGAGCTCTCTGTTATCAAATGTCATGTCTACTTACCTAGTTTTTTTAGAAGGGAGGGCAAATCTGGAGCTGATCACCCTGTTATAGACAGAAGCAGTAGTTTGATTTGGTCCTTGGAATGTTGCTGCTTTTCCTCACTATAGTGCAATAGGTTTTTTTTTTTTTTTTTTTTTTTAAATTAAAAAAGAAAAAACCAACAAAGTAAAATCTAAAAGCAATCTCAACAATATTTCTGTATCTCAAAAAAGACAAGGCAACATTTAAATTATCACAAGAGCACTATGGGCTCGGTTCAGAAAGGAAGATAACAAGGCCCTGGAGTGGTCCAGGAAGAGTCAACAGAAGAGAATTGTGCAAAGCTCAGAGAGATAAATTTGATAAAAAATACTTAAAAATAATAAAGCCAAATTTATGTGTGTGTTTGAGAGAGTGTGTTCCAATTTTGCTGAAGCATAATGGTCTTACAGGAAAATAGATGGCTATCCGGCTAGAATTATAAGCTGGGGCAATAGTAGAGGGTTTTAAAGATTATATGGGGAGAAAAGGATGTTCTGATTATTTGCAGAAGCTGCCATTCTAACTGGAAATCAAGTCTTTCTTTCTGCTTGAGCCATTGAGTAAATTCTGGAGCACAAGGAGAGGTGTCAGTTCCTGAAAACACTTTTTTGTTGACAGTGCCGTCTTCATCCCTCAGTCTGTTTTACATTGGCAATGTCAAGTAGTAATAAACATATCTTAAAATAACAATAACCTATTAATACAAAAGGTTCTTAATGTACCCTTTGCTCATTGTTTAAATAAATCTTATACCAGCACTCACTCCATAATGTGCTGAAAGGCAGCCATTTAGGGAAAGCAAGAAAAACCCCACAACTATTTACTGACTCAAAGTAATAGCAAGAGTGGAAGAGGTATCTCTTTTGGAACACATGGACACATAGAGGGGAACAACACAAACTGGGCCTTTCAGAGGGTGAGAAGAGAAAGGGGATCATGAAATATAACTAATGGATACTAGGCTTAATCCCTGGGTGATGAAATAATCTGTACGACAAACCCCATGACACAGTTTACCCATATAACAAACCTGCACTTGTACCCCTGAACTTAAAATAAAAGGTAAAAACAAAATGTATCTCTTGGGACCCTTCTTAGATGGTGGCTCTCCTTCCTCTGCCATTGTCTGTTGTGTGGTGTTTCTCAATCTCTCTCTCTCTCTCACACACACACACACACACACACACATATTCACACATGCATATGCATACCCCTATAAACTTTTAGTAGATTGGAATAGTAGGAGACAACATAAGCCTATTTTTCCCACTCTCTATCCATTCCCATCATGTCCACCTCTGTTCAAGTAAAAACTAGAATATAAGGAAAGCCATAGCAATTAGCTCAAAAATTCATCCACTTCAGTGTTTCTTCTCTGACAGAGACGATCCAGTTTGTCTTTCGTCAGTTAATATTAAAATGCATAAGGTACATTTCTAAAAATCTCAGAATACTTGAATAACATGTCATGAGCTATCAACACTAAATTTACTAAGCTTTTTAAATAACTATTTTGTAATTAATTAACATATTGATATTTGAATAGGTTATATGTAAACAGTATACAATCCAAAATGTTAAAATGGTATGCCCCTCTCCCATAGGCACTTGGTTTTCCTTTCTGGAGGCAATCACTCTTACTTATGTATAATTTTGCAGAGATTATAAGTACACACACAAACACACACACACGCATGCACACGCACACACAGTCAGCCCTCTGCATCTGTGGATTTGACCAACTACGCATTGAAAATATCTGGAGGAAAAAAAATTGTATTTGCACTGAACATGTACAGACATTTTTCCTTGTCATTATTCCTTAAATAATATAACAATTGTTTACACAGCATTTAGGTATTATAAGAAATCTAGAGATGGCTTAAGGTATACAGGGATACGTGTGTAGGCTATACATAAACACTATGCCATTTTAGATCAGGGATTTGATCTGTGGGAGGTCCTGGAACCAATCCCCCACAGGTACTGAGGGATGACTATACCTAAATACATGCATGTAAAAATAAACATATATATGTGTGTGTATATATATACAATTTTACATATTGCTTTTCTTCTTAAAATATATTAACATACTCATTTTAACAAACACACATATAAGTATAGCATCTACATAATATTCCGTTGTATGAACTACCTTAATTGATTTAACTAGTCTATAATTGGTGGACTGAGTTTACTTCAACTCTTTTGCTATAACAAACATTGGTGCAATAATTACTCATGTATAATAATCAATTTTGAAATGTGTTTATCTGTAAGATAAATTTCCAAAAGTATAATTATATTGTTTCAAATGGCATATGCATTTTCAATTTTGATGGATATACTGAATTACCATCCACAGACATTACATCAATTTACATGCCCACCGAAATGTATCAGAGTGCTGGCTTTCTCATGTCCTTGTAACACACAGTATATGTTTATTTGATCTTTGGCAATCAGCTCAGGAAAAAGTAAGTTACCTCTTTTTAGTTTTAACTGGCATGCCTTAATTTTACAAGGGAACTTGAGCAAATGTTTAAGAACTATTCAATTTTCTCTTTTCTGAGTAGTTTATCCATTGCTTTCTTTGATATTAGGTTGTTGATTTATTTGTAGGAGCTTCTTTTTTTCTTTTTTTTCTTTTTTTGAGACAGCGTCTCTCTCTGTGACTGGGCTGGAGTACAGTGGTGCGATCCCGGCTCACTGCAACCTCTGACTCCCTGGTTCAAGTGATTCTCCTACCTCAGCCTCCCGAGTAGCTAGGATTACAGGCGTACACCACCATGTCCAGCTAATTTTTGTATTTTTAGTAGATCCAGGGTTTCACCATGTTGGCCAGGGTGGTCTCGATCTTCTGACCTCGTAATCAGCCCACCTAGGCCTCCCAAAGTGCTGGGATTACAGGTGTGAGCCACAGCGCCCGGCCTAGGAACTTCTAATTTAGTAAACTACTTCTTTTCTGTGATGTATATTGCAAATATTTTACCTGTTATTTCATACGTCTTTCACTATCGATAATGCTATTTTTGCCATGTAGTAATTCCTAACTTTTAAATAATTTGCTTCTAAGTTTTGTATCATACTTAACCCTTCTATACTCTAGGTTTATAAACAAATCCTCTCACGTTTTCTTTTATTCCTAGTTGCTGATGGCTTTTATCATAATGGATTTTGAGTTTTGTTAGTGCTTTTCCTATGGCTACTGAGATAATCATATAATTTTTTTCTTTTTTATCTATGAATATGGTGAATTACATTGATTGGCTTTTGAATATTAAGCCAACAGTACATTCCTAAGATAAGACTCAATTTAACAGAATGTAATGTACTATCCTTTTCACATATTTCTGAATTCTAGTTCTTTCAACTTTTCAGAGAATTGCTGTGTCTATGTTTAGTTTTCTTCTATTGTGATGTCTATCTGCATAGCAGTAGGTTAATATGGTGCCATAATATAAGTAGTGTTCACCCCTCTCCCATTTTCTGGAGAATTGAGTGTAGGCTTGGCATCACTCTTATTTAAATGTTTGGTAGAATTCATCAGTGCACCTTCTCAGCCCAGATTTATCTTTGTGGGAAGTATATAAAATTTGAATTCAATTTATTTAATAGATATAGACTTATTTTTTATCTATTTCTCAAATTGGTATAGATCATCTATTTTTTCTTGAATGAGATTTGGTAGTTTTTGTCTTTCAAGCCACTCTCAAATTATCAAATTATTAGCATAAAGTTTTCATAATGTTATTTTATTATCCTTTTGAGATCTGTAAGATCTCTGTAGTGATGTTTTTTCTTCCATTTCTAATGTTAGAAATCTATCTTTTCTCTTATTAATCAGTCTGGCTAGAAATTTATAACCTTTATTAACCTCTTTAAAGATCTGGCTTTAGGTGTCATTGTTTTCCTCTATTGTTTACTTTACATTTTTTCCATTTTTGATTTCTCATATTATTATTTTCTTCTTTTTTGAGTTATTTGGATGTATCTTGTTCAATTTCTCAATCTTTGGGGGTTTTCCAAGTATGTTTCCATTAATTATCATTCTAGTTTAATTTAATTCAATTTTATCACTTAGCTTAATTCAAAGACAAATTTTGCATGACTCATGTACTTTTTTTTATTATTATACTTTAAGTTCTAGGGTACATGTGCACAATGTGCAGGTTTGTTACATATGTATACAAGTGCCATGTTAGTGTGCTGCACCCATCAACTCGTCAGCACCCATCAACTCGTCATTTACATCAGGCATAACTCCCAATGCCATCCCTCCTCCCTACCCCTCCCGACAATAGGCCGCGGTGTGTGATGTTCCCCTTCCCGTGTCCAAGAGATCTCATTGTTCAATTCCCACCTCTGAGTGAGAACATGCGGTGTTTGGTTTTCTGTTCTTACGATAGTTTGCTGAGAATGATGGTTTCCAGCTGCATCCA
>NW_012101255.1:5057546-5059215 GCF_000951045.1 Mandrillus leucophaeus
TGTCTCTGCATGTGAGATGCATCTCCTGAATACAGCAAACTGATGGGTCTTGACTCTATCCAATTTGCCAGTCTGTGTCTTTTAATTGGAGCATTTAGTCCATTTACCTTTAAGGTTAATATTGTTATGTGTGAACTTGATTCTGTTATTGTGATATTAGCTGGTGATTTTGCTTGTTAGTTGATGCAGTTTCTTCCTAGCATCGATGGTCTTTACATTTTGGCATGTTTTTGCGATGGCTAGTACTGGTTGTTCCTTTCCATATTTAGTGCTTCCTTCAGTGTCTCTTGTAGGACAGGCCTGGTGGTGACAATATCTCTAAGTGTTTGCTTTTCTGTAAAGGATTTTATTTCTCCTTCACTTATGAAACTTAGTTTGGCTGGATATGAAATTCTAGGTTGAAAATTCTTTTCTTTAAGAATGTTGAATATTGGCCCCCACTCTCTTCTGGTTTGTAGAGTTTCTGCTGAGAGATCTGCTGTGATGGGCTTCCCTTTGTGGGTAACTCGACCTTTCTCTCTGGCTGCCCTTAACAGTTTTTCTTTCATTTCAAGTTTGGTGAATCTGACAATTATGTGTCTTGGAGTTGCTCTTCTTGAGTAGTATCTTTGTGGCGTTCTCTGTATTTCCTGAATTTGAATGTTGGCCTGCCCTACTAGGTGGGGAAGTTCTCCTGGATGATATCCTGAAGAGTGTTTTCCAACTTGGTTCCATTTTCCCCCTCACTTTCAGGCACACAAATCAGATGTCGATTTGGTCTTTTCACATAGTCCCATATTTCTTGGAGACTTTGTTCATTTCTTTTTCCTCCTTTTTTTCTAGACTTCTCTTCTTGCTTCATTTTATTCATTTTATCTTCAATCATTGATACTCTTTCTTCCAGTTGATCAAGTTGGTTACTGAAGCTTGTGCATTTGTCACGTAGTTCTCGTGTCATGGTTTTTCATCTCTATCAGTTCGTTTATGACCTTCTATGCATTGATTATTCTAGTTATCCATTCTTCCATTCTTTTTTCAATATTTTTAGTTTTTTTTTGCGCTGGGTACATAGTTCTTCCTTTAGCTCTGAGAAGTTTGATTGACTGAAGCCTTCTTCTCTCAACTTGTCAAAGTCATTCTCCGTCCAACTTTGATCTGTTGCTGGCAATGAGCTGCGTTCCTTTGGAGGGGGAGATGAGCTCTTATTTGTTGAATTTCCAGCTTTTCTGCCCTGCTTTTTCCCCATCTTTGTGGTTTTATCTGACTTTTGTCTTTGATGATGGTGATGTACTCATGGGGTTTTGGTGTACATGTCCTTTCTGTTTGTTAGTTTTCCTTCTAACAGTCAGGACCCTCAGCTGTAGGTCTGTTGAAGTTTGCTTATGGTCCACTCCAGACCCTGTTTGCCTGGATGCCAGCAGCAGAGGCTGCAGAAGATAGAATACTGCTGAAGGAAGCCTTAAACATGGAAAGGAACAACTGGTACCAGCCATTGCAAAAACATGTCAAATGTAAAGACCATCAATTCTAGGAAGAAACTGCATCAACTAATGAGCAAATAACCAGTTAATATCATAATGACAGGATCAAGTTCATGCATAACAATATTAATTTTAAATGTAAATGGACTAAATGGTCCAATTAAAAGACACAGACTGGCAAACTGGATAAAGAGTCAAGACCCATCAGT
>NW_012101255.1:5059873-5093573 GCF_000951045.1 Mandrillus leucophaeus
GATACCATATCACACCAGTTGGAATGGCGATCATTAAAAAGTCAGGAAACAACAGGTGCTGGAGAGGATGTGGAGAAATAGGAAAACTTTTGCACTGTTGGTGGGATTGTAAACTGGTTCAACCATTGTGGAAAACAGTATGGCGATTCCTCAAGGATCTAGAACTAGAAGTGCCATATGACCTAGCCATCCCATTACTTGGTATATACCCAAAGGATTATAAATCATGCCACTATAAAGATACATGCACATATATGTTTATTGTGGCATTATTCACAATAGCAAAGACTTGGAATCAACCCAAATGTCCATCAGTGACAGACTGGATTAAGAAAATGTGGCACATATACACCATGGAATACTACGCAGCCATAAAAATGGATGAGTTCGTGTCCTTTGTAGGGACATGGATGCAGCTAGAAACCATCATTCTCAGCAAACTATGGCAAGAACAGAAAACCAGACACCGCATGTTCTCACTCATAGGTGGGAACGGAACAATGAGATCAGTTGGGCTCAGGAAAGGGAACATCACACACCAAGGCCTATGATGGGGAGGGGGTAGGGGGGAGGGATTGCATTTGAGTTATATCTGATGTAAATGATGAGTTGATGGGTGCTGATGAGTTGATGGGTGCAGCACACCAACATGGCACTTGTATACATATGTTACAAATTGCATGTTATGCACATGTACCCTAGAACTTAAAGTATAATAAAAAGAAAGAAAGAAAGAAAGAAAACAGTGAAAAACAAGATGTCTCTGCCTGATATTCCAGAGAGGAGAGACAGGCAATAAACAAGAACTATAACTATGTTCATTATAAAAAAAAACAAAAACAAAAAACATTTCAATCTATTCTGCAAAAATCAATTGCTTTAAAATTATTCAAGTAAGCAGCTTTATAACCGAAACTGGATTGATACAGGAAATATATTATGCCCACACAAACACAGAGCACATATGTATGTATATAAGGCACCTGTTTGTGTGTATACACACAAACAGACAATTAAAATGTTAAACTGAACTTATATGTTTTTGCTTTCAAAAAAATTGCCACTTTTATCATTTAAATTATTTTATATGAATCTTTCAACCGATAGAGCAAATTGACCTTTGGTGAGGAAATCTAACCTTTTATTTTCTTTATTTCCTCCGTCAATTCCAAATATGAAGTCTCAAAATCATATTAATATAGATTTTGCATTTAATATGCAATAAAACAACTTGGTAAGCATTAAATGGTAACAGTGATAAGCTTTTAATGTAGTTGAATATGGCAAAACAAATCAATACATGGTTCTTAATTGATTTTGATTGTATTGTGTAGACAATCTCATTGGATTACATGCTCATTATGGAAAAGAAAGCAAAATCAAAATAAAGAAATCAGCCCTCCAGCATTTCTAGCTCTCCTATCCACCCACATGCATCTTCTTGTGTGAATATTAAAGGAAATTAATTTTGCATGATTGACATTAATATATGTCATTTTCTTAAGAAGTTGTTCAGTTATCCTGAAATGTAGACATAATTGGAAAAAGCTCTAATGTAGATCAACTAACTGTAAAAGACTAATCATAAAAGACTTGTGTTTTCAAAATTATGATTCAAAGAGAGGTGGTTCAGTACACTAAGACTGTTGAATCACATTTTATAACTGTGCCATATATAGCCATATTTATATTTCCCCTTCATATTTTTCATACAACATAAAAAGTGTAAGCATCAAGCAGGAAGGGACATTTTAAGATATTAGTTCAAAATAATGTAGTAACTTTGTTAGGCTCTAAGACATATTTTCATTCCAAATAAAAGAACTTTTTTCCCCTGAAATACCAGAAATAAAATCAATAAATACTATCTGACTAATTTGATGTCAGTGATTCTCAGAAGTACATAAGACACTTCATTGGAGCAAAAGTGAAATTATAAAGAAATTAGAAATTACTTGAGTCATTTTTTAATTCATGATATTTATGCTATAATATCGAGTTAGTTGATTATTGTTAGGTCAGTTTCCCTACTGCAGAGCCTGAACTGAGGATTTTCCTGTGCAAATGATTTTTTTTTTTTTTTTAAATTTGAGGGAATGTTCTCAAAAGGAAACTGTTAGGAAATGACAGAAGCAAAATAAGGTAAGTGGAAAACCTAGGAAAGGATATGCTTTTAACAGAAGTCTAGACTCATTCTGATCCCATGTGGAGCTCTAGAGAATTTGAATGACTCCTAAGAGTTGTCCCACTGAGACAAATTGCATTTTGTACTCCCGTGTTGGTCAATTATTGGCTAAGGGCTGCCTCTCTACTCCCTACAGCCACCCCTCCGTGGGTAGGAGCTTCCATAATCACCAATACAGACATCTCTGGGAGAAATGTCTTCCTCTTGTTCTAGCCAAAACTCACAGCAGATGTGGAACGATTAATCTGGCAGGTAAAGGTTCTGGGAAGGGCATTAATGGTATCTACTACAGTTGTAATGTTGGTCCAAACACTTAGTCAAATAAATTATTTTCTATATTTTAATGTTTATTTAGCCCTCTCCATTTCTCATATTTCTTACTGCTTGAGACATTTTTCTATTATGTTTGTTTTGTTTGTGTTTTGTTTGTGTTGTTGTTGTTTCTGTAGAGATGGAATCTCACTGTTGCCTGGGGTGGTTTCAAACTCCTGGCCTCAAGGGATCCTTCCCGCCATGGTCTCTCAAAGTGTTGGGATTACAGGTGTGAGCCACCACAGCTGGCCTGTATTATCTGTTTTTTATTGTTTCAAATGGATTCTTATCTCTTTTAGAAGATGTCTACATCTTGAGATAAGTATAACATGTTTTTAAATATTCAGTTTAATACAATATTTAGTTATTGATTCAATACTCATCTACTATAGTTTAATGCAAAGTAAATGTAAGCTTTGCCAATGACATTCATTAAACATCAAAGACATATGATGAGAGAATCCTTAGTTGTTTCCAAGAAAACTTTTTTTTTTTTAGTCTAGCTTTATCCATGAGATCAGAAGTTCTCTTAAAAGAACAAATGCAGAGGTGATTTTTTTTTACAGAGGATACATACAGGGCCATATTTGCTAGGCAAACTGGCATATTGTATAACATATCATTTTTTAAATCCTTGCGTAACAAATCGATTATTTGAAAACTACTGTGAAGTGGTGGTCACTCTGAAATTTTATGAAAACAAACATTCTTTGTAAAACTTTTTTTCCGGCCGGGCGCGGTGGCTCAAGCCTGTAATCCCAGCACTTTGGGAGGCTGAGATGGGCGGATCACGAGGTCAGGAGATCAAGACCATCCTGGCTAACACGGTGAAAAATATTAGCTGGGCGTGGTGGCGGGCGCCTGTAGTCGCAGCTACTCGGGAGGCTGAGGGAGGAGAATGGCGTGAACCCGGGAGTCGGAGCTTGCAGTGAGCTGAGATCTGGCCACTGCACTCCAGCCTGGGCGACAGAGCGAGACTCCGTCTCAAAAAAAAAAAAAAAAAAAAGCCAAAACAAAACAAACAAACAGAAAGAAAAACTTTTTTTCCTTTTCCTAATTTATATTCATTCTAGAATATTTAGAAAAACAGTCTGTTCTTTAGAGCTTGGATACTGTCAGCAAAAATGAACTTTACCTGGACAGCTTTATTGGTTCATTTCCTTCTGTGGATGTATTTGGAACCCCTGAAAATATCAAAGTGGAATTAAATTCTCCGTATTTAATTAAAAGATTGCGTGAAGTCCCACCATCGTCTGATGACTCAAATTCACAATGTCAACAACGCTGGGAGTTGGGCCCATTGGGCCTTCTGATAAAAGCTCAGAATAAAGTTATGCTTCCTTCATTGCTGTTAAACAGTCATGTTTCCTTCCTACCTTCCTTATTTCTTTGTAAGAAAAAGAAACTTTAGCCAAAAAAGGGGGGAAATAATGCATTTCAGTAGAATGTTGTACAATTTCCTGATGAATTCAATTATAAAATAATGAGTCATATTTTATGGATAAAGATCTGATGACATTACAAAATCAAATATCTCCAAACTGTTGTATGGTAACTCAAATACTTCTTGTTGAATTCTGCTGTAACACCAAAAGAAAGCCTCACTGTGCTGCTGCTGGGAGAGCCAGCACTGCACCCCAGCCCCTGCTCCGGGAGGTCATTGTCAGGTGTGGGGACCAGGAACAGTGCTTCCTAGCCTGCCTGGTTGACTGATGGAATGGGAAAAGGGCCTTATCAAGACTCCTAGGATGGGTTTCTTGAGACTAATGCATATCTTTTTCCCCCATGGATAGGAATCTCATTGCTTTGAAGAAAAATACAGTTTCATTACTATTGCATACACATATTTTACTGCCAAGCAACCATTAGGAATTCGAAGCCCATGTTCTGCTACATTTATTTTGCTTATTGTGCTTTTACTCTCACCTTCAAGTACTGTGGAGAGACTTTGTCTAATCACTTTTCGTTTATGGTGAAAGTGAAAATAGACAGCATTGGGCACACAGCAATTTACTATGCAAAGCTTTTTGTCGTCTGACAGTTACAGATGAACTTTGTTGGCATGTGACAAAAAAATTCATGAAGTTTCTGAGATAATCTAAATTTAATTTTTATAAACACTGTGCATATTACCCTGAATGCAAATTAACTTAATTTTGGTAAAATATAATTAAATAATTTCTCTTTCTGATACTTGTGTGTTTGACTATTTGGAAATTTGTTCTTTAGGGATGGCCATGAAAATGAGTTTGAGATGAAATTCAAACCAAGGACTTTGACAATGCAGCAACTCTGCAGCTTAGCAGTTCCTGTTTTGGAGGATGGGGGTCTCTATTGACCAGGCTGGACTGCAGTGGCATAATCATAATGCACTGCGGCCTTGAACTCCTAAGCTCAAATGATTCTCCTACTTCATCTTTCCAAAAGGCTGGGACTACAGGCATTCACCACCACTCCCAGCTTATCTGTAAAAATATATTTTTAGAGATGGAGACTCACTCTTTAATTCAGACTGGTGGTCTCTAACTCCTGGCATCAAGCAATTCTCTTGCTTCAGCTTCCTGAGTAGTTCCTCATTTTGATTGTCAATTCAAAAACCTGCAAACTTTTCAAGATAGGGGCCAGATCTTTTTTTCCCTTTGTCTTTACTCTATAATCTACCATTTTGTTAGCTAGATTCACACCAGTTTTTGGTTGAACTGCACTGATTTTGGGAGAAATGTGCTTTTTCACTATATTATAATGTTAACATACTTGGAATTTTGGAATAAGTTGGTTGACATCTGTTGTGTTCAGAGTCAGAGCCTAAAGGCTCAAAAAGTCCAAACATTCTTGTTAAAGCTAATGGAAGGTGTGTTGATTGTAAATACACCCTCTACCATAGCGGTTCCTGGTGAGGCACTCAGACTATGGCATTTTGTAACAAGTGACTTTTTCGGATATATTAATTTATATTAGCATACTGATGTTGATAATTTATATTAATGTTAATATATTAATATATATTAGTTATGGTGTGTCCTCTCTCAGTCTCATAACTTACATATAAATGCAGAAATGGAAATGTCACCTGATGTGTATACAAGCACACAAACTTTAAATGGTATTGAATTAAAACACTTCAAAGAAACTTTTTGAAAACTGATGTGGATTACAGTTAGGAGTTCTTGCCAACAGAGAGCTTCATTGCAATTGCAGAAGAGACTGGCAATTTTCACAACACCAGTCAAATAAAGATTTAGAAGTCAAGTCATGAATTTAATTTTGTCCTCTTGAGGTCAACATATCATTTTGTTGATCACTTCCTTATATTTTGGCATTTCTACACTCCTTTGGTAGAAAGAAAAGGAAATAATGAATAGCTTAATTCCTAGATATTATCTCTCTTAAACAAAACAGATTTTAATGTATTTTTTTTTCAAATGCATGTCCCAACCAGTTACTTCTGAGGAGTAAGAACACATTCTACATCTCTGCAAATTCCACTAAAATCAGTAGGTTACCAGTTTGAGAATACAGGCCTTTATTAACTTAAGCTCGTTGGCCTAGCAATAGTTTCTTAAGAAATATTTGTTTTATTGAAATTAAAGTTGGCCTTCAACATTTAAATTTTTTATGTAACAGTTTTTTTCATGACTTTAGCTATCATAGTAACAACCCATTTGAATGAATGATAAACTTTAAGACATCAGACCTTTTGATTTAAGAACGTTTGTTATTTTGATTATGTTAAGTGGTGACATCAGAGTTTGACCTGGAAATTATGAATGCATAATTGTGTGATTGGATCAGTATAAACTGACGCAAACCTTTTGAAGTTGGTGAAGAGTTCCTCCGGTAGGCTAGGATGACAGCTGCCAAAGGAATTGAATCAAAATAATGACTTACATGCTCATGTTCTGGTTAAGAGTTTACTCAGTCCCTCCTTGCTGGTGGTGTTTTATCCTTGGCTTGGCGCACTGGACTCTAACTGTAGAGGTCTGTGAAATAGTAACATGACCCATTTATTTAACTATTCACAATCTCTGAGCATTTTTTTTTTTCCTTTCAGATGTGTTTTACGTGGTCTGTATTTTGAGGTCATATATTGGGTTTAGTTTTTTTTGTGTTTTTTTTGTTTTTTTGTTTTTTTTTAGGCTTTCTATTTCACAACAATTATAGATTCACAGGAAGAGGCAAAAATGCACAGGGAGGTCCCATGTATTTTTCACTCAATTTCCTTCAATTATAACATATTGCACAACTACAGTATAGTCCCCAAACCAGTAAATTAACATGGCTTATAACCCACAGAGCTTATTCAGCTTTCATCAGTTTGACATGCACCCATTTGTGTGTGTGTGTGGTTCTATGCAATTTTATCACCTGTGTAGATTTGTGCAAACGCTATGACAATCAAAATACAGAGCTGTTCCATCACCACAAGGCTATCTCTCATGCCACTTTATAAGTACAACCATCCCTGTTCTCTCCACCCCAACATTTGGCAACCACGAATACAGTCTAAGTTTCCATAATTATGTTATTCCAAGAACAATATATATAGAATCATGCAGAATGTAATTTTGTGAAATTGGCTTTTCCATTCAGTATAATCCTATCGAGATAAATCCAAGTTGTTGGTGTATCAATAGTATTTTTTTTTTTTTTGAGGCCAGCTTGAGCATCATAGAGAGACCACATCTCTACTAAAAATAATAGTAATAAAAATTAGCCAGGCATGGTGTTATATGCTGTAGTTCCAGCAACTCTGGAGGCTGAGGTGGGAGGATCCCTTGAGCCTAGGAGGTTGAGACTGCAAAAGTGGGCTATGATCATGCCACTTCATTCCAGCCTGGGCAACAGAGTGAAATCTTGTCTTTTAAAAACAGAAAAAAACAGTTTGTTCCTTTTCATTGTCAAGTAGCAATATATGTTATGGATGTACCAAAATCTGTTTAGCCATTAACTCACTGAAGGATATCTGGGTTGTTTCCAGTTTTGGGCTATTACAAATAGAGCTGCTATAAACATTTATATATAGTTTTTTGTATGAACATTAATTTCCATTTTTGTGGCATAAATATTCGATAACACAATTGCTAGGTTATACAGTAAATTCATGTGTAGTTTTGAAAACTCTTCCAAACCATTTTTTGGAAGGGCTCCACCATTTTACATTTCTATAAGCAATGTATAAGTTATCTAGTTTCTCTGCATCCTCACTTGCATTTGGTAATTTTTTTTTTTTTTGCCATTCTGAAGTTGTATAGTGATATCTCATTGTGGCTTAAATTTGCACTACCCTAATGGCTACTGATGTTGAACATCTTTTTATGTGCTTATTTTCTATCTGTATATACTCTTTGGTGAAATGCCTTTTGCCCATTTTATAACTGAATTGTTGATTTAAAAAAAAAATACTGAGTTTTGAAAGTTCTTTCTATATTCTGGTTACAAGTCCTTTGTCAGATAGGTTAGCTATCAGTTTATAGCTTCTTTATGTGTCTTCTTAACAGAGTCTTTCACAGAGCAATATGTTTAGTTTGATGAACTATATTTATTAATTTTTCCTCTTATGATCCTGTTTTTGGTGTCAAGTCTAAGAATTTTGCCTACTCTTCAGATCTGAAGATTTTGTCCTTTGTTTTCTTCTAAAAGTTTTAGAGTTTCAAATTTACATTTAAGTTCATGATCTATCTTTGGTTAATTTTTTGTATAAGGTGTGAGGTTTAGGTCAAGGTGCTTTGTGTTTTTTTGCTTATTTGTTTTATTTTTGTTTTGCTTATTCATATCTAATTTCTCCAGCACCAATTGCTGAAAAGATAATAATGCCTTCATTGAATTGGTTTTTAGTTTTGTCAAAAACCACTTGGGCATATTTGTGTGAACTATTTCTAGGGTTTCTATTCTGTTCCTCTAATCTGTTCCTCAGCAAATATTAGGCTTCAGACCTATGGCTCTATAGTCAGCCTCAATGTTGAATAGAGTGATTCCTCGTACTTTATTGTTTTTTAAATGGTTTTAGCTAATGTAAGCCCTTTACCCTTTCATATATATTCTAGAATAAGATTAACTATGTTTATAAAATCTTTTCCTTGGAGTTTGATAGGAATTACATTAAACCTATAGCTCAATTTCAGGAGAATGAACACCTTTTCTATGTTGTGGCTTCCAATCCATGTACATGATGTCTCTCTATGTAGGTCTTTGATTTTTTTTTTTCAACAGCATTTTGTATTCAGCATGAAGATCCTGTATATATTTTGTTGGTTTCTACCTAAGTATTTACTTTTCTTTGAAGTTGATATAAATGACACTGTGTTTTTAATTTTGATTTCCATGTGTTTGTTGATGGCATATAGAGATCAGATTGATAGTTTGTATTGCTCTTGTACTCTACAATCTTGACCAATTACCTTTATAGTTCTAGGAAGTTTTTCGTGGTAAATTCCTTGAGATTTCCTATGTGGAAAATCATGTTGTCTGCAAACAGGATAAGCTTAGTTTTGGAGCTTACATACCTAGTGCCATTTTACATTTATGGCAACTATTTGTCCTTGATATTATTTTATGTGCTGTTTTCTATGACTTTGAGTGTATCAATGATTTTCTAAAATAACTCTTAGGTTAGTAGTTTTCAAAGTGTGGCTAGGCAGTCTGAGGAGTCCTTGAGACATTTTCAGTGGGTCCACAGGATCAAAACTTTTCTCAAAATTATAGTGAAATATTATTGGCCATTTTCCTCTTATTCTCTCATGAGCATGTGGTGGTTTCCCAGAGGCTACATTGTGTCTGGAATTAGTTCCTTCCAGTGGGTTCTTGGTCTCGCTGAATTCAAGAATGAAGCCGTGGACCCTCGTGGTGAGTGTTACAGTTCCTAAAGATGGTGTGTCCAGAGTTTGTTACTTCAGATGTTCAGATGTGTCCAGAGTTTCTTCCTTCCAGTGGGTTCATGGTCTCGCTTGACTTCAGGAGTGAAGCTGCAGACCTTTGCAGTGAGTGTTACAGCTCTTAAAGGTGGCACGTCCAGAGTTGTTTGTTCCTCCCAGTATGTTTGTGGTCTCACTGACTTCAGGAGTGAAGCCACAGATATTTGCAGTGAGTGTTACAGCTCTTAAAGGTAGTGCAGACCCAAAGAGTGAACAACAGCAATATTTATTGTGAAGAGAGAAAGAACAAAGCTTCCACAGCGTGGAAGGGGACCCGAACAGGTTGCCACTGCTGACTCCGGTGGCCAGTTTTTATTCCCTTATTTGGCCCTGTCCACGTCCTGCTGATAGGTCCATTTTACAGAGCACTGATTGGTCAATTTTACAGAGTGCTGGTTGGTCCATTTTTACAGAGTGCTGATTGGTGCATTTACAAAACTTTAGCTAGACACAGAGTGCTGATTGGTGCATTTTTACAGAATGCTAATTGGTGTGTTTACAAACCTTTAGCTAGACACAGAGCACTGATTGGTACATTTTTACAGAGTGCTGATTGGTGCGTTTTTACAGAGTGCTGATTGGTGCATTTTTAGAGTGCTGATTGGTGTGTTTACAAACCTTTAACTAGACACAGAGCGCTGATTGGTACATTTTTACAGAGTGCTGATTGGTGCATTTACAAACCTTAAGTTAGACAGAAAAGTTCTCTAAGTCCCCACTTGACCCAGGAAGTCCACATGCCTTCACCTCTCAATCCCCCCTCCAAACAGGACGCCCCAACTGCTGTTGGAAATTGGGCAATGACCACTCTTGCTACTTCCTGCTAGATAGGGGTGAAGAAGGGGCCCTGCAGTTTTCGTGTCCTCCAGAGGGGAATCCTTTAGGCCAGTAAAAGGGTCAGCCCGTAGGTCCAGGGGTCCTTGGTAGAAGTTGCGAGTTAAGCTCATTTGGAGTTCCATTTGTAAGACCATCTGTAGCCTGATGGCCTCAATCCTAGAGGAAACAAATTTGACAAGGAGGTTAAAACTACAGGGCCCAAAGGCAAGCAATAGCAAGATGGCTGTCACAGGACCTAGAAAGGGGAGAAGCCATGTCGCCCAACTCCAGAGGTTGGTATAAAAGTTTGAAAGGCATTGTCTGATTTCAGAAGCTTTTTCCTGTAAATGCTAGGTGGCATCTCATACTACCCCTGACTGGTTAGTGTAAAAACAGCACTCTTCCCCCAAGAAGGTACAGAGTCCTCCTTTCTGAGCAGTGAGGAGGTCTAGGCCTCTGCAATTTTGGAGAGGCACTGCTGCCAAAGAGTCTATTTGGGATTGTAGAGTAAGGATAGGTTTCAATATTTCTTGCAAACTATCTGAGAAAATCTTTGAGAGTGTGTGGTAGTAGGATAATACATGTTACACTGTTAACTTTTGGAAAACTGTACTTTTGTTAAAAACCCTGTAAGTTGGGATTTCAATTATTGTTTGCTATTAATAAGACCTCCTTCAGTCTGTATTAACTTAGAATTGATATAGATGACTCCTTCCTGATTCTGTAAGTACTTTTAAGGTTTGACTGAGTGCAAACAGCTCGCACACTTGAGCAGACCAATTATTAGGCAATTTTCCTAACTCTGCTTCTACAACAGTTTCCTTATCACTTACTGAATACCCATTGTGTCTTTTTCCCTTAATCACCTGGGAGGAACCATCTATCTGTCCTACCCTGAAGGGAGTTCCTCCTAGATCTGGTTGGAACTTTGTATGGTAATTAATTAAGATTTAGATCCCCTGTTGGGAAACCTGCTGGGTTAAAGACTTTTGGTAGGAAGGCTGTGGGTTGTCAGCAGCCTCAGTGCTTTCAGGCTATGCCCTGGTTTGCACTGACAACAAGGTGGTATTGGAGTGTTATAGCGTCACAGACAAGACTTTCAATGATCAATTATAGGTTTTGAATTGGTTTTTAAAGGAATAGGGTACACTGCTTTTTCTTTACTAATTCCATCTCTTTTTCTTTCTCTTTGACTTCTTTGTCTCTCTTTCTGACTCCTTCTTTGTCTGTCTCTTCCTCTCTCTCCTTTCTGCTGGTCTTTCCCTGCCTCTGCCAGCTGCTTATGTTGCTGTTCTCCCCTCTCCTTCCCCTTTTTGATGGCTTCGGAAGTGTAAGACTGCCACCTCCTTGGGTTTTTGCACTGTGTGCAGTAACTCCATGATTTCCTTGTGATATTTAATGGGGGTTCCCCAAGAGGGTAGAAACTCCCCTTTTTTCCATATTTCAGCATGGGCATGTAGGATTAGATAAGCATACCTGCTCTCTGTATACACTTTTATTCTTCTTCCCTTTCTCAGTTCTAAGGCACAGGTAAATGCCACTAGTTCTGCTAACTGGGCACTGGTCCCTGGGGGAAGAGGCTTACTTTCAAATAGGTTACATCACTAACTATGGCATAACCTGCCCTTCATATCCCATTTTCCACAAATGAACTTCCATCGGTATATAGGTTAAGGTCAGGATTAGCCAAGTGGACTTCTAAGAGGTCATCTCGGGTGGCATAAGTCGGGACTATAATTTGTTGGCAGTTATGCTCGATTGGTTCCCCATCCTCTGGGAGAAAAGTGGCAGGGTTAAGGGTCACATGCATGCATATTTGAAGCACCAGTCCTTCAAGGAGTAGCACCTGGTAGCTAAGTAGGCAGTTGTCTGATAGCCATAAACTTCCTTTGGCACCTAGTATGCCATTTACATTATGAGTAGTCCAGATAGTGAGGTCCTTTCCTTGTATTATTTTTATAGCCTCTGACACTAAGACGGCCGCCATTGCAACTACCCATAAACAGTGAGGCCAGTCTTTTGCTACTACATCAATTTCCTTACTCTGGTATGCCACTGGTTGTGGGGTTGTCCTGCAAGTCTGAGTAAGGACTCCAAGAACTATCCCTGCTCTCTCTCTGACATATAAAGAGAAGTTTTGTCCTGTGGGAAGGCTTAAACCTGGAGCTTGTACTAGGGCCTGCTTTAAGGTTTTGAAGGCTATTTTTACCCCTGGTTTCCCATTCTACTAGATGAATATTTGCCCTCTGGGTCTCCTTGATTAGAGTATAGAGGGGCCTGGCTATCTCACTATATCCAGGGATCCATAGTCGGCAAAAGCCAGTGATTCCAAGGAACCCCCACAACTGTTTTAATGTCTTAGGGCGAGGATAAGCCAGTATAGGCTGTATTTATTTCTTAGCTGAGGGCCCCTCTGGCTAAGATTAGGCTGATATTTGACCTGCTGTAGGCAAAGCTGAGCCTTCACCTTAGATGCCTTGTACCCTTGATTAGCTAGAAAGTTCAAGAGATCTAGAGTAGCCTGCTGGCATGAGGCTTCTGAACTGGTAGCCAAAAATAAATCATCCACATACTGAAGGACCAGAGTTCCTGGACTTGAGAAGTGGCCTATATCTTGGGCCAGTACCTGACCAAACAGATGAGGGCTATCACTAAACCCTTGGGGCAAGATCATCCATGTAAGTTGGGACATGTGGTCTGTGGGATCCGCAAAGGCAAATAGAAACTGGGAGTCAGAGCACAGGGGAATACAGAAGAAGGCATCCTTAAGGTCCAGAACAGTGAACCATTCTGCTTCCTCTGGTATTTGAGAGAGCAGGGTATAGGGGTTGGGTACAACTGGATATAAAGGAATTACTGCCTCCATTGATGAGTCTAAGATCTTGCACTAGTCTCCACTGACCATTTGGTTTTTGTACCCTGGAATTGGGGTGTTGCAGGGACTGCTGCATTTCCTTTCTAAGCCTTGAGCTTTTAAATGTATTTTTGTTTAACAATATTCTGTAATCCTTTATGAGCTTCAGGCCTTAAGGGGTATTGCCTTTGATAAGGAAAAGTGGTGGGGTGTTTTAGCCTGATTTGGACATGGTGGGCACTTTTTGCCCTTCCAAATTGTCCTTCCAATGCCCAGACTTCAGGGTTGATTCCCTCCTCAAGTAGGGAACAACAAATGGGTAACTTGTTCCCCATATTAATGCGGATAATAGCTCCAGCTTTTCCTAATATGTCCCTCCCTAATAAGGGTACGGGACTTTCAGGCATAAGGAGAAAGGCATGTGAAAAGAGCAAAGTCTCTCAGTTACAACTGAGGAAGTGGGAGAAATACTTGGTTAAAGGTTGTCCCAGGATTCCTTGGATGGTAACGGACTTTGAGGACAGCTGTCTGGGACAGGAGATTAACACTGGGAAGGCCGTGCCAGTGTCCAAGAGGAAGTCAGTTTCCTGGCCCTCAATGGTTAAATGTACTGGGGCTCAATGAGGGTGATGACATGAGCTGGCACTTGCCCCAGGCACCCTCAGTCCTATTGTTGGATCATCTGGTTGGGGGCTTCTGGCCCAGAGAACCATTGCACTCTGGGGCAATGCGCCTTCCAGTAATTGCCTTGGCATAGTGGATATGGATGAGGGGGCAGCTTGTTTCTCATTGGACAATCTTTTTTAAAGTATCTTTGTAAACCACAAGGATAACAAGCCCTACAGGGTGATTGGCCTGCTCCATTTTCTGTCCTCTCTGAACCACCAAAATTTGTTTGTCTTAGCACCATGACTAAGGCTGTGGCCTTTCTCTGATCTTGCATTTCCTTTTGGGCCTGTTCCTCTTGGTCCCTATTATAGAACACTGAGGTTGCCAGGTTTAATAATGCCTCCAGATTTTGTTTAGGGCCCAGAGCTTGCTTTTGGAACTTTCTCCTGATATCTACAGCTGATTGGGTAATAAACTTATCTTTTAGGATCAATTGAGTTGGGTGACAGGGGAGTATATTTTCTTAAGGCCTCTTGTAACTGCTCGAGGAAGGCAGAAGGATTTTCTTCCTTTCCCTGAGTTATGGTGGACATCATTGAATAATTCATGGGCTTTTTCCTAATTCTCCTTAGTCCTTCTGGAACACAGGTCAACAGATGTTTACAATTCCAGTCCCCATGATCTGAGTCAAGGTCCCAGTGGGGATCCCTACTGGGGATGGCTTGCTGACCAGTAGGGAATTTGTTCCTTTCTTCAGCTGTCATTCTATCATTTACTTGGCTAAGATACCAGGTAGCTCCAAACTCTCAGGCTGAAGCTAAAGCCACATTCTTTCCATTAAAGGCCAGGGTTTGATCTAACAATAGCATGACATCTCTCTAAGTGAGATCGAAGGTTTGCCCTAGACCATGTAGGACATCTATATACCTATCAGGATCATCTGAAAGCTTCCCCAGGTCTGCCTTGATCTGCTTTAAATCAGAGATGGAGAAGGGAGCATGTACCTGGGTTGGGCCAAATTCCCCTCCCCCTGCAGCTTGAAGGGGACATAACTGATAGTCTGGGGGTTTTTGTGGTCCTTTGGAGATTTCTTTGCTCATTTCCTTCTGGGCAGGGGAGATTAGAGAAGCCTTATCATTAATAGGAAGGGGAGCTAGGATATGGGGGTAAGCTGAGAGGTCCTCCTATGGGATGTAAATTGCAAGCTTTGCATAGTTGTGGATTCCCCTTCAATGAAAAGAAAGCTTGGACATAAGGTATTTCACTCCATTTGCCTTCCCTCTTGTGGAAAAGATCAAGCTACAGGATAGTATTGTAATTTACACTTTCCTCAGGTGGCCATTTTTCCCTATCGGAGAGAGAATATTGGGGCCAAGTCATAGTGCAGAAAAAAATGAGCTGCCTCTTTTTCAGGGTTTTGTGGGTCAAATTGGTCCCAATGGCTTAGGATGCATTTCAAGGGTGATGCCTGAGTGTTTTCCATCTGAAAGACAAAAACTTCCCATGGTTTTGGTTTGTTTGTTTCTCCCCCTGCCGAAGAACCCACAATGGTCCCTGGATCCTGCTGATCGGATAGTTGCGCTCACTGACACAGCAGCAGGAACACTAGTTTTCCTTCTAGACCACAAGGAGGACTGAGGAAGGTCAGATTTAGTGGCCCTTACTGACACATTGTAGAAAACCTGCACCCTTGCCTGTCCTCCTAGACTATAAAGAGCACCAAGAAAAATCGAATTTAGTGGCCCTTACCGATGCATTCTCGAAAACCTGTTAAGAGTCTTAAGCATTATCCTGTTAGTATTGGGACTTTACCCCTGTCTTATAAAGATGTTATGCCCCCAAAATGAAGAGGAGGACCATACCCTGAGGGAGAGAAGGTATCTCCAGGGTTGAAAGAGTAGCACCTTTTGTCCTCACTTGAATAGGAAGGATATCCTTTCTGAGGCTCCCCATATCATAACTTCAGGAATAGCTTTTGTTAGGCCTGCTAGTCTGAGGAGGGATCCTAAAATTCCAGATAGTACCCCCAGCGCTGATGGGTCTTTGAGCAAAAATTATGTATTTATGATTGGTGAGTCCAGGTGCCTAAAGAAAGTAACAGAGCTCTGGTGTTTATACTAGAAATCATTCTCATAGGAGAAACTAGAAAAGCACCAGAGATGGGGAGTGATTTTTAGAAGAAGGACTAGCCTCAGAGAAGAGAGGTGAGAGGAAGTTTGTCTGACAAGCATTAGGACCCAGGAGGCAAGGGTCAGGATAGCTAGGATAGATGGGTAAGTCTCACTTGGGTGACATGATTTTGAGAATTCTGCTCATGGCTGCAGGGTCAACCAACTTGTTTTCGGGACCCCAGAGCTGAATGGCTTTCCTTTCTGTTAACCCTCAGCTCAGCCCGGAAGTACAGGAAAAGCAGAAGCTGGTTCCAGGCAAACCAACGCTCCCAACTCTGAAAAGTCGGGAGTTGTTAGCCCTTTCCCAGAAAGCCTGACACCCATGTCTTTAGTCCGGCAACTGCGCTAGTTGCTTTTAACTAGCCAACAGGTACCTGGTATTTAGCCTCCAAATTCTAAGGAAAAATAGGACAGAATGGCAAGCAAAAGGGGTCTGATGGTACTCACCACTTGGCGATAGTCCCATCTGAGTCACCAAAATGTGTCCGGAATTGGTTCCTTCCAGTGGGTTCTTGGTCTCGCTAACTTCAAGAATGAAGCCGCGGACTCTCACAGTGAGTGTTACAGTTCTTAAAGATGGTGTGTCCACAGTTTGTTCCTTCAGATGTTCAGATGTGTCTGGAGTTTCTTCTTTCCAGTGAGTTTATGGTCTTGCTTGACTTCAGGAGTGAAGCCGCAGACCTTCACAGTGAGTGTTATAGCTCTTAAAGGTGGCACATCCGGAGTTGTTTGTTCCTCCTGGTGGGTTCATGGTCTCGCTAACTTCAGGAGTGAAGCTGCAGATATTTGCAGTGAGTGTTACAGCTCTTAAAAGGTAGTGCAGACCCAAAGAATGAGCAGCAGCAAGATTTATTGCGAAAGCAAAAGAACAAAGCTTCCACAGCATGGAAGGGGACCCAAGCAGGTTGCTGCTGCTGGCTTGGGTGGCCAGCTTTTCTTCCCTTATTTGGCCCCACCCACATCCTGCTGATTGTTCCATTTTACAGTGTGCTGATTGGTCCATTTTACAGAGTGCCGATTGGTCCATTTTTACAGAGCGCTGATTGGTGCATTTTTACAGAGTGCTGATTGGTGCGTTTACAAACCTTTAGCTAGACAGAAAAGTTCTCCAAGTCCCCACTCCACCCAGGAAATCCAGCTGGCTTCACACCTCAAAATGACATGATATTGCAACAGATTTAGGAATTTAGCACTCTTCTGTTGTGTCACATGTTGAAGAGATTTGCAAAAATAGAAAATCATGCCATTCACTAAATTTTTGTTTTGAAAATATATTTATTTTTCATAGAAATGGCTTGTGTATATTAATATGAAATTCATTTATTGTCTTAAAAATAAATTATTAAATAAATATTTTAAAGTTTTTTCAGAAATTAAAATAACATCTAATAAGATAAATATTGATATATAATAATTCTCCCTTTTAAAAGACACCTTTGGGGTCCTTAACAATTTTAAGAGTTGTAAAGGATGCTGCGATAAAAATGTTTAAGAATCTCTAATTTAGGTCAATTCTATTAAAACAAATTCTCTGGGTTAGCAAAATTTATCATTTAGCACATTTACTAATGTTAAATAAATATAGGTTGATTTGGGGAAAGTATCTTTTCTCTTGCCAGTTTGTTTATGGAAGAAGAGGAGGTTTTTCTGTCAGCTTTACAATTCTTTCTTTAAGTGAAATCTTACATAAAAGTCCAATATTTAAAAGTTAAAACAGCAACTAAGACAGGGCTCAGAGTTTAAGCTATTTGAATTTCTGTCCTCACACCACAGGCGCCACAGTAGGATATATCTTAAAAATTCTTTGAGCATAATTTGAAAATGATGATTGTAGAGAATTAATTGCATAATGATATAAACAAGGCATGACTGCCATGGTTTATCAGCACCAGGCACAGAAATCCAGAATCTTGCTTTGTGGTTGGCACAGAGTAGGGCTCAATAAATACATTACATGAATAATTGACTACTGGTATATGGGAATTCCATCAGATCATTTCTGAAATAGTAGCCACTGAAACCATCATTCTGAGTAAACTATCGCAAGGACAGAAAACCGAACACCGCATGCTCTCACTCATAGGTGGGAATTGAACAATGAGAACACTTGGACACAGGGTGGGGAACATCACACACTGGGACCTATCGGGGGTGGAGGGATGGGGGAAGGATAGCATTAGGAGAAATAACTAATGTAAATGATGAGTTAATGGGTGCAGCAAACCAACAGGGCACATGTATACATATGTAACAAACCTGCATGTTGTGCACATGTACTCCAGAACTTAAAGTATAATAATAATAATAAAAAAAGAAATAGCCTCTGAAATGAAGCTTTATCAACATAAAACATTAATAAGCTGTATTTCTATGGGGCCACCATCACTTAATGCATTGCATTCACATCTAAGTATATTCAGACAAATATCTGAGTTGTACATAATTGGAAAATGAATATATGAAAAATTTACTGATGAGTAGATTGCAAAAATTTTCTCCCATTCTGTAGGTTGCCTGTTCACTCTGATGGTAGTTTCTTTTGCTGTGCAGAAGCTCTTTAGTTTAGTTAGATCCCATTTGTCAATTTTGGCTTTTGTTGCCATTGCTTTTGGTGTTTTAGACATGAAGTCCTTGCCCATGCCTATGTCCTGAATGGTATTACCTAGGTTTTCTTCTAGGGTTTTTATGGTATTAGGTCTAGATGCAGTTGGAAACCATCATTCTCAGCAAACTATCGCAAGAACGGAAAACCAAACACTGCATGTTCTCACTCACAGGTGGGAACTGAACAATGAGATCACTTGGACTCGGGAAGGGGAACATCACACACCGGGACCTATCTCGGGGAGGGGGAAGGGGGGAGGGATTGCATTGGGAGTTATACCTGATGTAAATGACGAGTTGATGGGTGCTGATGAGTTGATGGGTGCAGCACACCAACATGGCACAAGTATACATATGTAACAAACCTGCACATTATGCACATGTACCCTAGAACTTAAAGTATAATAAAAAAAAAAAAAAAAAAGAAAAATTTACTTAGACAAGAAGTCACTCTCAATACTATGTTTCTGAAGAAAAGAGAAATGTTTGAAAGGTAAGAGGACTGCTTTAATTGTGGAGGTAAGGAAAATGACCAGTCGAGAGTAGTTTTTCAAAACATTCTTCTTATTGCATAAATTATGCCAAATCATTATCACTTTAAGTGTTCTCGCTCACATAATTAAGCATATCCAAATGCTTAGTGATAATATTTGCAGAGTAGGGAAATGTTATAAACATGAGAATCATCCACCAGACTAGATTATCACTGAAGGAAAAATATGTATTTTTCCTGAGATTATTCCAGAAATTAAAAGTCTACGATTATACTAATGAATGCATGAAATTAACAACAACAACAACAACAACTTAATGGGGTATTTTAAGGCAGTTGCTTATTAAACCAGGGGACCTTCCGCACAATCTGGCTTGTCACATTGCCTATTCTTACTGGGTTTCAGGTGCCATGACATTGGCTGTGATTGACTGTGGCAGGAATGATTTCCAGCATCTTTCCTTATCTTGGAAGAAGGCTAAATGGAAACAAATTAAGGCTAGCATGCCACCTAGGACCCTGTTTCTCACAGCAGCAGGAAACACATTCTTCATAAGATTGCTATTTTTGCTTATTAAAAAAAATGTGGAGCTGTTTGCTGTATCATCATTAAAATAGTCAGAGGATAAGGAAAAGTTGATGGATAACTTCCTGATGCAAATGAATGTCTTTTTTTCTTTTTTAACTCCCTTAGGAGTAGAGGTCAGTTACATGTTCTAGTGCAATAATACACATTTTAGTACACTTACATGTGTACTAAACAATACACTTATTAGAAGAAACCTTGACAGTAATGTTCAAACTTGGTAAGAATTCCATACAAGGCAAAGCAAAGAAAAAAGGATTGAGGAAAAATAGAGAAGGAAAGCACTCTGACCCAGCAATAGGTGACACATTCTCCCTAATATTTGTAGTCTATAAGTAGAAGCATGATTTATCCCTGTCTTTAATTCTAGAACAAGCTTTCCCATGCCAGGACTTCTTGCTCCCTGAGCAAGAGAGAACTCAACTGGCTACAAATTTATTTTTAAAAGAAATGTCAATTTTATTTTTATATGTTTTTAAATAATTAAAAAAAAAGAAATGGGAGGTATCACTATGTTTCCCAGCCTGTCCTCAAACACCTGGCCTCAAGCGATCCCCCTGCCTCAGTCTCTGAAAGTGCTGGGATGATGGGTGTGAGCCAGTGTGCCTGACCTGGCTATGAATTTCTATGTCTACTTGCCCTTCACCGCATGGTATATTATTATTTATTTATTTTCATTTTCCCGCAACTAGAAGACAAGCTCCATGAAAGCAAGCATTTGTCTGTTTTCATTACTGCTATAAATCCGGTATACAAAACAGGCATTCAATATTTGTTGAATGCATGTTTAGTTATATAAAGTTTCCAAAAGTAAATCTTCTTTTCTGGTTGTGTTGCCCTTTTATTACCTGGAAGAGAAGATTCACAGTCAGCAACACAACCTTTCAAGAAAAGATTAACAAGCAGCATGCAGAAAATACCCTGAAATAGTATTCAGTCAAATATTTATAGAACTATACGCTAGAACATATTTATACGTCTCCAGCAACACACCTACATGCAGCACAAATATCAGAAATTAAATATCAACTTTAGTAAATATTAAAGACTCTGATAGCCTAAAGAAATGACTTGCAAACTTTTTGGACTCAAGACCCATTAACCATCTTAAAATTTATTGAGGACCTCAAAGATTATAGTGATTATGTGGGTTATATCTATAGACATTTACTATATCAGGAATTAAAATTGATAAAATTTAAAACATTTCTTATTAATTCATTAAGCAATAACACAGCACATTTTTGTGAATAATTAATATAGTTTCCCAAACAAAATAAGTTAGTGAAAGAGTGACATTGTTTTACACATTTGCAAATCTCTTTAATGTTGGGCTTAATAGAAAGTAGCTACATTTTTCATTATTTCTTCTATATTTCATCTGTTGCAATATCTCACATCATGTAGCTACTGGAAAACTTCACTGTACATTTGTGAGGGAATGAGGTTGAAAAAGGCAAGTAATGTCTTATGTTCAAATAAGAAGATCCACAAAATATCTATAGTTAACATTATATGTAATGCAAAATTAAGTAAAAGACTAAATATTTTCCACTTAAGACTGGGAACAAGGAAAAATTGTTGGCTGTCACCTACCTTATTCAACATAGTACCAGAAGTGCTAGCCAGTGCAATAGAGAAAGGAAAAAAAATAAGAATAAGTATACAGAATGAAAAGTAAGAAATAAAACTTACCCTATTTTCCCATGACATAATTGTTTACAGCAGAAAATTTTAAGGAATCCACACACATACACACACACACAAAAACAAAAAATAAAAAGAAATCACTACAACCAATAAATGAGTTTAGCAAGATCAAAAGATACAAAAACAACATTAAATAATTATCTTGTTTCTATATACTGGCAATAAATATGTGGACATTAAAATTTAAAATACCATATCATTTTTAGTCACTCAAAAAATGAATTGCTTAGGCATAAATCTAACAAAACACATAACACAGGACTTGTAGACTTAGAGCTACACCATATAATGAAAGAAATAAAAATCATCTAAATAAATGTTCCTGGGTTGGAAGACTCATCATAGTAAATTTGTCAGTTTTCCTCAAATTGATACATAGATTTAACATAATTCTCATCAAAATATTAGTAAGATTTGTATGTATGTACATACGATTATTCTAAAATTCATATAGCATGAAATAAAAGAACTTAGGTTAGCTAAAATAATTTGAAACAGAAGAATGAAATGGGAAAAATCTTACTGCAGGTGGAGTATCCCTAGTTCAAAATGCTTGGGACTGAAAATCTTTCAGATTTTGAATGTTTTCAGACTTTGAAATATTTGTGTATACATAATAAGATATCTTGGGGATGAGACTCAAGTCTAAACACAAAATTCATTTATGTTTCATATATACCTTATAGCCTGAAGGTAATTATACAAGATATTTTAAATAATTTTGTGCATGAAACACAGTTTGTGTTCATGAGGTCAAGTGTGGGGTTTTCCATTTGTAGCATCATGTTTGATGTTTGGAAAATTTCAGACTTTGGAGCATTTTGGATTCCAGATTTTTGGATTAGGAATGATTAACCCATATATAGGTTCCATCATCAGGATTGTATGGTATTGCAGAAGGATAGATCAGTGGGGCAGAACAGAGAACCTAGAAATAGACCCACACAAACATTGAATGCCCAAGTGGTTTTTCACAGGGGTGCAAAGGCAATTCAATGAAGGAAGGACAGCATTTTTCAAGAAATGGTGCTGGAGCAATTGGACATCTATGATCAAAAACTGAAGCTTGATCAAAATCTCACACTTTTATAGAAATCACCTCAATATATCAATAACTTAAATGTAAAATGTAAAGGTATAAAATTTTCAGGAAAAATATAGGAAATAAATTTAGGGACCTAGACTAGGCCAGAAGTTCCAATACTTGATACTAAAAAAACCACAATCTATAAAAGAAAAACACTTTCCATAAAAGGAAAAGTTAACAAACCAGGCCTCATCAAAATTAAAAACTTTTGCTTTATAAAAGACCCTATTAAGAGGTTAAAAGACTCTGGGAGAAAATATTTGCAAACCATGTGTCTGACAAAAAAAATTCCATATAGAATATATAAAGAACTCTCTAAGCTAAATATTAAAATTATTAGGTTGGTGCAAAAGTAATTGCGGTTTTCATCATTAAAAGTAATGGCAACATGACAATTACTTCTGCACCAACCTAATAAGAAACACTCCAATTAGAAAATGAGCAAACAGCATGAAGATACATTTCACCAAAGAGTATATACAGATGGCAAATAAACACATGAAACATTGTCCAATATCATTAGCCATTTGGAAAATACAAATTTGAGCCATGATGATTTATCACTATACAGATATCAGCGTGACTAAAATAAAAAATTGTGACAACACCAAGTGCTGATAAGGATGCAGAGAATCTGGTTCACTTACCCATTGCTGATGGGAATGTAAAATGGGAAAGCCATTTTAGAAGATACTTTGAGAGCATCTTAAAAAACCAAACAAGCAACCACAGCAATTGCACTTCTAGATATTTTTTCCAGGCAAATGAAGACATGTTCACATAAAAGCCTGTACACAAATGTGTATTTACTCATAGTAGCCAAAAACTGAAATCAGTCCAAATGTCCTTCATTGGGTAAACGTACTGTGAGTATCTGTACCATAGAATATTAGGAAGAAAAAGGAACAAACTACTGATACAAGCAACAGTTTGGATGGATCTCCACAACGGCATTATGTTGACTGAAAAAAAGTCAATAACAAAAAGTTACATACTGTATGACTTCATTTATATAACAATATAACATCCTTGAACTGTAAAATTAAAGAAATGGAGAACTGATTATTGGTTGCCCTGTAAGATAAGGGCAAGGTGGAAGAGGAAAGTTGTTACTGCCACAAAAAGGTAATAGAAGGAATCCTTATGGTGATGGAAATGTTCTGTATCTTGACAGTATCAATGTCAATATCCCTGATGTGATAGTGTACTACAGTTGTGAATTTCAACTACATTTCAAGCTACAGTTATCTCTGAAAGTAAAACATTTACACACACACACACACATACACACACACACACGCTCGCGCGCACAGAGCAAGGCTTTGATTTGCAAACTGGAAATTATTTCATTGTGTTTGGAGAAGAGTATCTAGAATGGCATCCGGCTAGTGAAATTTTAGTTTAACTTTCGATTTTTAGAAATCTGAAGATGTCATGATTAATACTGTTCTAAGAGATAAATACTTTTATAATAATGGGAGGCACAGTGTTTACTGGAAGTACTAAGCATTTTCTTCTAAATATGGTTTAACTGGGATAATTTAACCAGTGTATTCTTACTATCCTAAAGATAGAGTAACAAACTCTTTAAGACTCCGTGTACATCATGAACACTAAAAATATTTTGTCAAAAGAAGCTGTTCCCTTTCAACTTGTTTTCATTGTCTTGAAGAACTTATTCAAGAGTTCTTGTTTGCAATGATGGTGGGAAGGAATGTAAATGAACAGATATTCTAAATAAATGTACTAAGAAATTGTATGTTGAAATCTATCCAATATTCTTTACAATGATCAGAGTTTTGTGTTGTACGTGCAGTCAGTATCAAGGATTTTTTTCTGCGTTCGTTTTTAAAAACCATATAGGGATAAATACATTTGTTTATAATGATGTGATCTATTTTGAATTATATTGGTACAGAAGCTTTTATACAGAATTAACACAAAGAGCAGAATAGATGTGGCTATAATACTTTAAGCATCCATAAGTGACTATATGAAACAGTAAAAAACTGGCATTACCATGGAAACCTATCTTGTAAGACCCGGGCCTATTGGCATTCCTCTGATCGAGGCCTGTGGCCACACTGCTGGAGCATGCCTAGCTGAGAGGGCCTGTCCACTGCCTCGGCTTCCCAAACACATGATACTCAGTAAAATGATTTCCTTCAGCATCTTAGTATCTGCTGTGGGAGTTTGGGAGGGAATTAGAGAGGGAAACCTTGGCTTACTAATTCCAAAGGACCTTGGAAAGACTGGAAAGGAAAAAAATATAATAGATTTTTCAAGGATTTCTTTAGTGAAGCCATTGAGTCTATAAACCTCTTGAGCATGAGTGAAAACACTGCTTGTTCTTATCTGTGTCTGTAGACAATCCAATTAGAATTAATAGGAATGGCACTCTTTTCATAAAAATACTAAGAGCCTGTGTATAACTTTTAATCAAATATAAAAAGTTATTTATGCCAGCAAGAATAATGTAGACATTAATATATTATAAAAAGGATGCTTCTTCAGCAATCACTGAGTCTAATTGCCTCATTTTGTACTTGCAGGAAACGAAAATTCTAAAAAGTGAATGGACTTACCCAAGGCCAAAAACTAATTAGTGGCAGAGCAAGCCCTGGACTCCAGGTCTTTGACTTCAAGTTCATGGTTGTTAATTGTGCTACTTTAATAACAAACAGAACATGTTCTAGTGGCAAACAAACTGTTTTCTTTTGCCCTCTTTCCCACAAGAAAGGTACCAAAATATAGAATGGATGGTAAAATATTTCATAATGTTTTTGGCAGATACTTAGAATGGACTAATTTATGTATAGCATTGCAGGTCCTGTCTAGTGTTCTTCCTATTCTGCAGAGACCAAAAAGCAAAACACTGAGAAACAAGCTTCCTTTGTGGACAGATTTCTGGATATGTTTAGGCTCTGCCAATCGCACTTTCTGGCAAGATGTGGAGATGGATCTGGGTTACACAGGGAGGAAGGCAAGGGGCAAGACATCCATTTCATAAGCTTGATGGTGAGACAGCCAGCTTGCTTCTGTAGTTGCGACTTTCTGTTGCAGAAGGGCTGCTTTCCCAATCACCGAAAGGCACAGTGTGATTCTGAAGGCTGGGAGTTGCCCGGAAGTTTACTCCGTAGCCGGTTGATGTAGCCCCGTCAGTACCTGGTGATTAAACCCCTTTCTGTTTAACTTAAAGTAGATTATCTTATCTTCGACTTAACACAAACTAACACAGGATTATGGGGTGAAAAATGAAGAAAATATTGTAAAATATGCTAACATACAGAAAGATTCTTGGGGTCTTGAGATAAGAAAGAAGGGGTTGGGCTAAGATTAGGGAACGAGGCCTGCTTTTGGGAAGGGAAAGAGAGCTATCAAAGGCACATGATTCCAGATCCTAGAGGAAATCAGTGACAATATGTTTGCACTTAGGCTATGACTACATTTTAACAATGGACCTCCACTAAGCACATGGGACATATCTGACTACTTCTACACCCCAACAACTCTCCTGGAAATCATATTAAAAGGAATAAATAAATATGACTTTAGAAACAGCTTTCAAGTGGGCCTTCTGTGTCTGCAAACTGTCTTCTGATTTGCTTGCTGATGCCTGAAATTTCTTTAACAGGGAGCAAATTATGCATAATTAGAAATAAAAGTGTCAAAATGCAAATGCTGATTGAGTTGACTTGTGCAAAACTCATCAATAGTAAAGGATGTTTGGTTAATCAAATTAGAGTTAATGATAATTTTGGAACCCTTATTGTTTTGGTGATGGAGTTGATTAACATTTATAGAGGACCTACTATGAACTTGGCCCTGGGGCCTCATTGTGCTACTTTAATAACAAACTTCATTTCATTTGGACTCACTACAACTCTGTAGTTCTAAACCGTATTTTCATTCCCATATTCCAGATACAGAGACTGAGATTCGAAAATATTTAAAAACTCACTCCGAGTCACAAAGAGAAGGACTGGGATATAGCTTTCCCTAATTTCATGATTTTGAGTTGGGTCTGGTCTGTTTGCCTTTACAAGGTCAGTGATAAATTGAAACTGTTCTCAGATACAGTTTTCTCATGGGAGGGCAGGCAGGAAGTTATGTTTTACATGATTTACGGCTTCTTTTTCCTTCAAGATGGCTTACTTTTTTTTATAAAGGGTTTATTTGGCCCAGAGGATACATTAATAATAACGGATTACAACTCACAGTATTTGTATATCAGCTCCTCCTATTCTCTTACAATGTGTTTTCTTATATGTTGTCTCATTTTATCCTCACAATCACCCAGTAGAAACAGGTATTATTCCTGTCTAATTTTAAGATGTAAATCGAGTCCTGAAAATTGAAGTTATTGCCTCAAATCACACAGCAAGTGCAGACTCTGGGTCTGAAATGCAACAATTCAGATCTCAAATGCAAGAATTTAGTCCCAAATATAAGGATTCAGTCCTCACTGCAGTCTGTCACTATTTATGAGAGACAGCACTGACCCGAAAACCTTCAGAGACACATTGAGCCAAGAAAAGACCAAGGATACAGATAAAAGCTTCTGTTTAATCCTTCATCCATTTCACTCCCATTAGACACCCATATTATTGTTTACCTTAGGTGCTAGCCGTTTACGCATGTCGTCTCAATAGCCCATAGAGTAGAAACAATGAGGGCTGTCATTTTGTCTTATTTATTTTAATATTTCTAGCACCTAACACAATGCCTAACTTAGAGAAGGCATTCAACATATGTTATTGAATGAGTACCTCCAGAATCTCAACTTTCAAAGCAGAGTAAAAAGAATGAATGTTTCACTCCAATATTTTAGCCGATTTTTTTTTTTTTTTATCACCACAAACATGGATCAAGTGTATGGTGGCCAATACCATACATCAGAAACACTGGTACTAAATAATTAGTGTATTTTGAAATACCTCATTTCCACCATCATCACTATTTGGCTAAATATTTTACTACTAGTTCAAAATATTAATGGAAACATTTTCCCCTGAAGAATACTGTATTGTAAATTTTCCTCCTCACACATTAAAATAAAACAAATTATATGGGACTAGTAACTTTTTTTTGTGCCCAAATCCAAGGGCACCAGTACCTGCATTTGGAACAATGATAAATGAAATTGCCCAACAGTGAAATTCAGTCTGGGTCTTGAGTCATATTGCCAAGTGCTGGCCAATGAAAACAACCATTAAGAGAAAAAAATCCTGATTTATTTCTTTAATTTTCTCATGCAGACAGAGCATTTGTGGTCAAATGGTACCTTAATTGAATAAAAACGTTCTGATTTTAAGTCTCTATTTTTCCGACCTTTGTATATGATGAAAGACCATCTGCTCTGGATATCTCCCAGGCTGTCATAAATGTTTGCACTGCAGACTGTCTTAGCTTTTGTTGTGCGCCCTTCAGGTAGTGGTTACTGTATGAAGCGCTTTCTTTTTTTTTTTCAACTTTAGGAAACATCTAGCTCTTGAAAATGTCCATCTAGTTTTCAGGTCATTTTGCAGCCCCCAGAAACATAAATGTTTCAGAGAGTTGACTGAGATATTGCAGGGGTGGCCTGTAGGAGTTACAGTGTGTGAAAGGCAGAAATAGAGCATGAGTCCAATAACCCTGAACCATTCGGAATCACCTCACTGCAAGAAAGTTTGCTTTGCCTGTCAACTGTTGTCAGTCATAACAAATAACATTAACCTTTGTTTGGAGATGTTTCTTTTAATGAATTCTGCATTAATCTGCATACATTGGATTTATTTAGAAATCAATAAATAGTGGCTACAGAGATAATGGCCTCTGAAGAGTCAGCCAGAGTTATATAGAATAAGAATATGAAATGAAGATAGATTCAGAATTGGGACAAACCAACTTCCCATTTCATCTATTGATTTTAACACTATTCATGTTGTATTTGAGCTAGTCATTTGTCTGTCTTATCCCCTAGATTACTTTCTTCTCAATGTTAGAAATTTTTTTTTTTACCTTTGCAACATCAGAATGTTACCTGTATATCAAGTCACTACATGATATATAATCGTTGCTCAGAAAATCATTGTTGACACTTCAAATACTCAGCATATATGTTACATGAAAATTGTCCCTTAACTTTACTCAATTATAAATACATACCTAGTGAATTTAAATTGTTTCATATAAAACAAATCCTATATTATAAGTAACATTTTAGATTATGGGGTTTATCTGAATTAGTCTTTTGGGACTTATGCTACTAAAATTTGGAATGGTTTCTTTTTCAAGTTCAGAGAGAGAGATTCTCTGAATAAATTATGCAAGTCATTATGATGCATTAACATTTTTTACAATTTACATAGAAATTTAATATATATTCTTTGTTTCTTCAAACAATGCTGTGAGGTAAAAACAGATGTTATTAACTCCTTGTTACAAAAGAGAAAGGTAAACCAGAAAGGTAAAGTGATTTTTCTAGAATTTCTTACACAGTAGGTATTAGGCAAAGGATTGGAACATAGATTTTCTTACTTCAAATACTCTGAATTTCTCCACTATCTGACATTTTTCATTTTGGCATACATTGGATGTATTTAAAATTTGTTGACTTGAAGAGGTTGTTAGAAATTTAAGCATGTTTTATGACACCACAGTTAGAGGCTGAGGGCTATGGTGAAAAGGAATTGGATTTGAAGTCAGGATTTAAATCCAGCTGTGCCACATGAATGTGACTTTAATTATACAATTCTTGAGTAAAATGTGAATAAATAAGTAAGAAAAAACAAGTGACATACCAGAAAAAAATCTGTGTGAATTTGAAACATGACAGCCATTTAGTGCCATAGTTTTTCATCTGTTAGAAGGAACTAGTAATAGCACAGGCTTGGATTGAGAATGAAATGAAAAGTACTCACTACTTAAAACTGAATATTGTTTTTGCTTTAATGATGCAACTGGTGGCTGAATCCTACCAAGAAGGCGGATGATTCATTTAATCTCTTATATTTTATCTGGATATAACTATATTTAGAAACATTCTATCATTTCATAATAAATGATACTGTTTTTCCTTTATATTCTCATCCTTCTTAAATTTGTAGTTTTAGATGAATTTTGGGATAACATTGTATCAGATAATTTTATAAAATGCTAGACTTATTTATTAAAATGTTACATTGTCCTTTCTGCTATTAGTATTTACATAAAAGATTTTCCCATTCAGAAAAATTTATGAAATTATACAACTATCGTGATACCCATCAGTCTTCAAAGCCTATTCAGGCATTTAAGATGTTCTTTCTGGCTAATCATAAATAAGATTAATGTGAGAGGAGAAATTATCTTTTATTGGATCATGTATTTTGACAATTTTTCATACAAATAACATTTTAATTTTCTACTCAGTGTTTGAACCTTGGCCCCTTTCTGGAAGCTGTAACTAAAAATTGCAAAAAGAGAGAGTCTTTTAAGTTCATATAGCTGACATTAATTAGTTTCCATTCTTGGATACTGGTATGAAGATCATAAATTCATTTCTTGGTCTCAGGAGACCATACTTAATAAATGAACGATTATTTAGAAAACAAAAATAAAACAGCACTGCATGTGAAATTCCTCTGGGTAAGCAGGCGCCTATGTTAAAAGAAAGTAATGGAAAGCAGCCTTCCCGATGCACTAGGAATACAGAATAATGATTGAGAGGTTGTCAAACATTCTAATATTCATGACATTCTTCTCATATTTTTCATTTTACTTTTGTGTCTTTATTATATATATTAAATACATGAATCACATGTATTTATGACCACATAAATAGTTATCAGTTATATGAATGTCAATCAGCTTGTAAGATTCACATTATTAATTAAAATGAAAACAGTTAATGCCAGGTAGGGCACTCTAATTCTATATGGAAGAACCTTCACATATGGTAGTAATACATGAAATATTTTCATAGAGAGTTGCTTCCACTTATTTCTTGTCTATTATAACACTTTTTAAGTTTTAAAAAATATTTCTTATCTCTTTCACAGTGGTCCTTTTCCTTGAAAGAGTTCAGGTGTGATACTTCTCAAGGATTGCTATGCTATGGAACTTTGTAGAGAACAGAAAGCTCTGCAATACGCAGGATGGGGCGTTGTGTCTGGAGGTTCACTTAGAGGGCAGGCCATGGTCTCAACACAGCAGTGAGAATTGGTACAAGGCTAAAACACAGATTTTGCCAGTCACAAGGGGAAAACTGAAGAAATGAGGTCTTTTTTTTTTTTTTTTTTTGTGAGATTATGGTCTCTCAAATTTGGATGGTTTACAGCCTTTTAGTTTGAAAAATATTGAAGTGGTAGGTGGCAGTAAGGTGATTACTTGGCAAAATAAGAGTTGCCCTTAGGCATATAGCCAACTCCTGCTCTGCCTTAAAAAAATAAAAAAAGCCAGTTGAGAAATCCAGAAGTCTAGGAATTACTAAATTAAGCTGAATTAAGAGGTTCATCCACACATACTAGTCTTCTTGAAGATAATTAAGTTTATGGCTCAGTAAAAAAAATAAAACAAAACAAAGCAATGCATGCTATGAGACTTTAGAATCACTTGAACAGTCAAAAGAGTTAATGGAAAATGTGGGAACCTAAATTGCCGACTGTCTTTATTTTAAAAATGATTGCCTTTTTCAGCTTTGTTTATTAAAATGTTATTATACTATAGTTTTATTTGGTTTCTTTTATAGACTATTTAGGTGATACGTAGGGGGTTAAAAAGTCACCGCTAGATAAAGCCAAACTTTTTTGTACAGAAGTCTCTCTGGAAGGGGAAATAGAGATGAAAGATTTCTGGAGAGCTCTCCATAAATGGAGAAAAAGGTGACACCTACCTTTCCTGGTCAAGACTTTTCTAAAGACTTTTCTTTGCTGCTATGAGTGCTGCCATGTTGGGTAAATAGACTGGGAGCTAGCAGTAGGAAAGCAGGCAAAAGGCAGGGAGAGCAGTATTCTCCAGAGGTCTAAGGGAGAAGAAAGGAAAGCTTCTCTGTGCCCCATATCTTGTGGGAAAGACTCATGAAATAGAATTGACCCAATAGTAACAAAGTTCCCACTACTGACTGTCAGCAAGAGAAGGTAGAGGTGTAGAGACCTGGCTAAGAGCAGACCAATGGCTTGGGAAAACTTTGTTGGATAATGAGGGAAATGTTGATGCTTAGAAAGTCTTTTTTTTTTCTTTTTTAATCTTTAAAATGAAATTCATGCTTTAAACTGGATTGTATTTTTATATGTCATTGGGTCTACAGATGTGCTTTGGGGTATCTGAAAATTGAGATTTTGCAAAAAATATTTGTAGATAAATATTTCTTGCGAGAAAGCTCACAACTTTCATTATGATCACTTTATATTTTTGCTATGTGTTTTAAAATATCCTTTCTGTTTGATTTCCTAGACTACTAATTTGATACTCAATAAGTTATTATTCTTACTTTTAGTTAATATATTGATTTTTTTGATTTTGGTACTAGAAAATATTTTCTATGCTACGATAAAATCTCCTTGGATTTTTGCCCCTATTATTGTTTTCATTAAAGTTGTCACCTGTTTCTTCTAAAAGTTATATTTCCCCAAGAACTACTTCCTTGGGTGTTATTGGTTAGCCTCTGGTTGCTGGTTCTCCTTTAGTGTGTTTTTTCAACTACTCACGACTCTGTTTACCTTTCTGAATCAGGTCAAATTTTTTTTTCTCCTGTCAGGAAGAGTAAGTGGTGTCTGCCCTTGTTGAACAATGATAGAGAATTTTTTTCCTTCTCTTGAGCGTGCATTGTACTCCTGTTTTCTCAGCTGTGAGTGTTATTTACAAGCTTCAACAGAAGAAAATCAGCATCCATTTCTCTGTTGCACCAAGGCCAGAGCAGCACCTTCTAGAACACTTTCCCCTTAACACATATGAATACACATACACACAGAAACAAAAAGAGCTCTTCTGCAGAAGGAAAAAAAGACTCTGCAGGCCAACTTCTCTTGGAAAGAGAGTCCCAGACCTTGCCCCAGGCTTATTTCTCTGTCTGGCTCCCATCTGGCTAAGAGATAACAGTCTTGATCTTTTTATTTTTCATTTTTCATTCAGAAACTCTAACTAGCTTGTGTAGCTTGTGTACCCTGAGGAGGTAGCTAAATGGTGCTACAAAAGAAGGATGAGTTTTCAGATTGCTACCAACCCCAATCATCTTCTCAGAGGAGTGTGTGACACCAAAAACAGTAAAATCCACTGCCTCTCATATGTGTGTTATGTATGTGCATGTACATTCATGTATAGATGTGCATATGTGTATGTGTGTGTTTTGTTAGATATTTAACCAATACTTTAAATGTTTTTATTTTCTTGGGAAAAAATGGACATTTTTGAGTGGTTAATTCTGGAGTCTATAGCTTATTGAAGGTGTAGATAGGTTTTTATCTTTGTTTTATCCCAAATGCCTAAGGAGCCGTGGGGGTAATACCTAAGATAAGGCAGAAACACATTACTAAATGTGTATGTATTCTTGTCAAAGTGAGATGTGCTGCATTAAAAGAATAAAAGTAACTTATTTGAAAAGGAATTGTATAAAACAATGAATACATAATTGCATTTTTGGGACTATGACATACCGATATGTAATAAACCTATTTAACAATAATAGCACAAAGGAGGTTAGTAGGAACAAACTGTATCGGAGTAAGAAAATGACATCATATGGTACCTTGAATCCACAGGAAGAAATGAAAAGAAACAGTAAGGATAAGAGATATGTAAATAGTTAATATAACAAACTCTAGAACTATATACATATTTTCTTCTTTTAGCTTCTTTACAGGACAAAAAATTATATAAAGCAATAATTACAGCAATAATCATGTGATATATACACAAAGAATATTTATAACAACAATAGCACAGAAAGGGGGATGAGGAAACAGAACTATACATTAGTAACATTTTTATATTTTAGCACAGCAAAGACAGTACAAATAAGATCTAATAATATGGTAAGCCCTAGAGCCAACACTGAGAAAATAACTTAAAAATGTGAAAAAAAAAATCAGAAAAATCACAATATTACTCTAGAAAGCATTCACTTGACGTGTGTGGTAGATAATACTGAATGTCAACTTGATTGGATTGAAGGATGCAATGTTGATCCTGGGTGTGTCTGTGAGGGTGTTGTTAAAGGAGATTAACATTTAAGTCAGTGGGCTGGGGAAGGCAGACCCACGTTTAATCAGGTGGGCACCATCTAGTCAGCTGCCAGTGAATATAAAGCAGGCAGAAGAATGAGAAGAGGCAAGACTGGCCTAGCATCCCAGTCTACACCTTTCTCCCATGCTGGATGCTTCCTGCCCTTGAACGTCAGACTCCA
>NW_012101255.1:5094907-5095961 GCF_000951045.1 Mandrillus leucophaeus
CTTAAATCTTATACCTTATATAGAAATTAATTCCAGATTATGGACTGAAATGCAAAATGTAGAAAGATAAAACTTTTTTTTTTAAAGTCCAGGAGTGCCTTGGCTATTTGGGCTCTTTTTTGGTTCCATATGAATTTTAAAATAGTTTTGTATAGTTCTGTGAAGAATGTCAGTGGTAGTTTAATGGGAATAGCATTGAATCTATAATTTTCTCTGGACAGTATGACCATTGTAATGATATTGATTTTTCCCATCCATTAGCATAGAATGTTTTAGTTGAAATATGCAAATTTACAGAAAGATGCAAAGTACTGAAACTGATTCAAGAAGAAACAACACACTTGAATAGACCTATAATAAATAAATAGATTGAGTTAGTGTTTAGAACTATCTCTCCCAAAAAAGTCTGAGCTTTTTTTTTCTTTTTTCCCTTTGGAAAAAAAAGCACAAGCAATTAGAAAAAAAATGGATAAATTGGATTCCAGCAAAATTAAATTTTTTCGTGTGCTTCAAAGGACACTATCAAAACAGTAAAAAACAATAAGCAAAGAAACTCAATAAACATTTCTCCAAAGAATGGCTAGTAAGCACATAAAAAGATGCTTGACATCATTAGTTATCAAGAAAATGCAAATCAAAACTACAATTCATTACAACTTCACAACCGTTAGGATAAGTATAATAAAAATGATGGCATATAACATATGTTTTTATCTTAACATTATCTAAAATGGTAAGAATATGGAGAGACCGCAACCCTTATACACTGCCAGTAAGGATGTAAAATGGTACAGCCACTTTGGGAAACAGTTTAGAATTTCCTCAAAAACTTAAACAGTCATACGACCTGGGAATTCTACCTTTAAGTATATGCCTAAGAGACATGAAAACCTATGCCCACACAAAAACTTCTACATCATGGTTTATGGTAGCATTATGCCTGTCTCTTATACACATCTGAGAACAGAAGGGATAAGACATATAAATTTTAAAAAGAAGAGTAAAATAGCAAATGTAAACCCAAAGCTCAATAATAACATTAACTATAAATAGA
>NW_012101255.1:5098821-5257123 GCF_000951045.1 Mandrillus leucophaeus
GAGAACAGAAGGGATAAGACATATAAATTTTAAAAAGAAGAGTAAAATAGCAAATGTAAACCCAAAGCTCAATAATAACATTAACTATAAATAGATTGAACATTCCAATAAAAAAAGTGATTGTTAGGCTGGATACACACACACACACACACACACACACACACACCCCAAACTATGTGCTGTCTATAGGAGACATACTTTGCATATAAATAGAAATAGGTTGAAAATAAATTAATGGAAAAAGGTGTATCATATGAACAAAGCTATAAAAAAACACTGTATGCCTATACTAGTATCAAATTAAATATGCTTTTAAAACATTACTGGAGATTATGAAGGACATTTCATAATTACAAAAGGGTTAATCAGTTAGGATAATATAACAGTTATAAACATGTATGCATATAATAACATAATAGTTTATTTTGCTGTGCAGAAGCTCTTTAGTTTAATTAGATCACACTTGTCAATGTTTGCTTTTGTTGCAATTGCTCTTGGTGTCTTCATCATGAAATCTTTGCCCATGCCTATGTCCTGAATAGTATTGCCAAGGTCGTCTTCCAGTGTTTTTATAGTTTGGGGTTTTACATTTAAGTCTTTAATTCATCTTGAGTTAATGTTTGTACATGGCATAGGAAGGGGTCCAGTTTAAGTTGTCTGCATATGGCTAGCCAGTTATCCCAACACCATTTATTGAATAGGGAATTCCTCATTGCCTTTTTTTTGTCAGGTTTATTGAAGATCAGATAGTTAAAGGTGTGCGGTCTTATTCCTGGATTCTGTCTTCTGTTCCATTGGTATATGTATCTGTTTTGGTACCAGTACCACGATGTTTTGGTTTCTGTAGCCCTGTAGTATAGTTTGAAGTCAGGCAGTGTGATATCTCCAGTTTTGTTCTTTTTGCATAGGAGTGCCTTGGCTATTTGGGCTCTTTTTTGGTTCCGTATGAAGTTTGGAAAAAAAGACTGGGCGCAGTGTCTAACGTCTGTAATCCCAGCACTTTGGGAGGCCGAGGCAGGTCGATCACCTGAGGTCAGAAGTTTGAGACCAGCCTGATCAACATGTTGAAACCTTGTCTCTACTAAAAATACAAAAATTAGCCAGACGTGGTGGTGGGCCCCTGTAATCCCAGCTACTTGGGAGGCTGAGCCAGGAGAATTTCTTGAACCCGGGAGGCAGAGGTGCAGTGAGCTGAGATTGTGCCATTGCACTACAGCCTGGGCGACAGAGTGAGACTCTGTCTCCAAAAAAATAATAACAATAATAATAAAATAAAAAAATAAAAGTTTTGTATAGTTCTGTGAAGAATGTCAGTGGTAGTTTAATGGGAATAGCATTGAATCTATAATTTTCTCTGGACAGTATGACCATTGTAATGATATTGATTTTTCCCATCCATTAGCATAGAATGTTTTAGTTGAAATATGCAAATTTACAGAAAGATGCAAAGTACTGAAACTGATTCAAGAAGAAACAACACACTTGAATAGACCTATAATAAATAAATAGATTGAGTTAGTGTTTAGAACTATCTCTCCCAAAAAAGTCTGAGCTTTTTTTTTCTTTTTTCCCTTTGGAAAAAAAAGCACAAGCAATTAGAAAAAAAATGGATAAATTGGATTCCAGCAAAATTAAATTTTTTCGTGTGCTTCAAAGGACACTATCAAAACAGTAAAAAACAATAAGCAAAGAAACTCAATAAACATTTCTCCAAAGAATGGCTAGTAAGCACATAAAAAGATGCTTGACATCATTAGTTATCAAGAAAATGCAAATCAAAACTACAATTCATTACAACTTCACAACCGTTAGGATAAGTATAATAAAAATGATGGCATATAACATATGTTTTTATCTTAACATTATCTAAAATGGTAAGAATATGGAGAGACCGCAACCCTTATACACTGCCAGTAAGGATGTAAAATGGTACAGCCACTTTGGGAAACAGTTTAGAATTTCCTCAAAAACTTAAACAGTCATACGACCTGGGAATTCTACCTTTAAGTATATGCCTAAGAGACATGAAAACCTATGCCCACACAAAAACTTCTACATCATGGTTTATGGTAGCATTATGCATAGTTGTCCAAAGTGGAAGCACCACAAATGTCCATTAACTGATGAATGAATAATCAATTTTGGTATATCCATACAATGGAATAATTTTCAGGAATAAAAAAGAATTAAGTACTGACGCTACATTGATGAACCTCAAAAACGTTAAGCAAATCAAAGAAGTCAGTTACAAAAGGTTTTATTGCATGAATCCGTTTGCATAAAATATTCAGCCAGACTAGGCAAATCTGTAAAGGCAGAGGACTGATTGCTAATAGGCACTGGGTTTCCTTTTTGGGTGATAAAAATGTTCTATAATTACATCACAGTGATTGTTGCACAACTCTGTACATATGCTAAAGCCACTTAACTGTGCACTCTAACGGGGTACATTTTTTAGTGCTTAAATTATATTGCAATAAAACTAATGAATGATCTCATAAAAGTACGATGTATTTACTATTTGCAGACACCATATAAGGAGCTGAGTATATACTGAAAACATGCACATCATCTGTTAAGGCTCACTACATAGGTACAGTAATCAGGATGGTGTAGTATTGGTGGATAAACAGATATAGATAAATAAAATAGAAATGAGAACCTAAAATTATACCCATAGAAATATGTTCAACTGTTTTTTGACAGAGGTGCAAAACCAATTGAATAAATGAAAGATAGCCTCCTTTCCAACAAATGGTGGTGGAGCAATCTATAAGCCAAAAACAAAACAAAACAAAAAACAACTAAAAGAAAGAAAACCCCAAGACAAATACACCCCAAACACACTTTTACCTTAAATCTTATACCTTATATAGAAATTAATTCCAGATTATGGACTGAAATGCAAAATGTAGAAAAATAAAACTTTTTTTTTTAAAGTCCAGGAGAAAAATTTTGGGATTAAGGGAAGAGCAAAATTTTTTTAACTTGACACCGAAAGCATGATCCCTAAAAGAAAAAATTAAGAGGTTAGGTCTAACCAAAATTATAAACTTTTGCTCTGTGAAAGACTCTGTTAAGAGGATGGAAAGACAAACTACACAATAGGATAAGCTGTTTGCAAACCACATATCTAGCCGGGCACAGTGCCTCATCCCTGTAATCCCAGCACTTTGGGAGACAGAGGCAGGTGGATCACTTGAGGTCAGGAGTTCAAGATCAGCCTGGCCAACATGGTGAAACCCTGTCTCTACTAAAAATACAAAAATTAGCTGGGCGTGGTGGCGGGTGCCTGTAATCCCAGCTCCTCGGGAGGCTGAGCACAAGAGTCACTTGAACTCGGGAGGTGGAGGCTGCAGTGAGTCAAGATCCTGCCACTGCACTTCAGCCTGGGTGACAGAGCAGGACTCCAACTCTCTCTGTCTATATATATATATATATATATATACACACACACACACACACACACACACACACACACACACACATATGGAGAGAGAAAGAGAACCCTTGAAACTCAACAGTAAAAACTCTCCCAATTAGAAAACAGGCAAAATACATGAGAAACTCATAGCAAGAAAACAAATAACCCAATTTTAAAAATGGGGAAAGAACCTGAATAGACAATTTTTCAAAAGAAAACACAACAGGTATATGAAAAAATGCTGAACGTTACTATTCATAAGAGAGATGCAAACAAACTACAATGAGATATTAAAATAAATATTAGGGACAAGAGCAAATGTTGAAGAGGATGTGCAGAAACTGGATCATTCATATATTGCTGGTGGGAATGAAAAAATATATTTCTGGTGAGAATGAAAAATACAGGCATTCAGAAAAGCAGTTTGGCAATTTCTTATAAAATCATGCATGCAGTTACCACACAACCCAGCAATTGCACTTCTGAACATTTATCCCATAAATATGAAAATTTATATGCACCCCAAAAACCTGCACATAAATGTTCATAGCAGTTTGTTTGTACTTCTTTAAAACTGGAAACAACCTAGGTGTCCTTCAATGAATGAATGACCAGTCAACCTGTGGTACATCCATACTACGAACTACCATTCATGAGTAAAAAAGAATGGACTAGGCAGGGGATGGTGACTCACGCCTGTAATCTCAGCACTTTGGGAGGCCGAGGTGGGCAGATCACTTGAGGTCAGGAGTTCGATACCAGCCTGACCAACATGGTGAAACCCTGTCTTTTCTAAACTACAAAAATTAGCTGGGCTTGGTGGTGTGTGCCTGTAATCCCAGCTACTTGGGAGGTTGAAGCAAGAGAATCGTTTGAACGTGGGAGGTGGAGGTTGCAGTAAGCTGAGATCGTGCCATTGCACTCTAGCCTAAGAGACAGAGCAAGACTCTATCTCAAGGGAAAAAACAACAAAAAAAACCCAAAACCCAAAAACAAAAAAAAAACAGACTATGACACTTGGATGACTATCCAGAGAATTACGCTGATTGAAAACAGTCACTTCCAAAAGACTGTAAACTATTTGTTTCCGTTTATATAACATTTTTACAATGACAAAATTTTAGAAATAGATTAGCGTTTTTCAGTTTTATGAATGGGAGTAGGTAGGTATTGCTCTAAAGGGGCAACACTCCTTTTGGTGGTGGGACTGTTCCATATCTTGACTGACTGTATCAATGTCAGTACTCTGGGTATTTCTTTGTACTATAGTTTTTACAAGATGTTACCAGTGGGGGTAACTGGTGAAGGCTACATGGGATCTCTAGATTGTTTCTTAACAATTGCCTGTGAATATTTGATTATCTCAAAATAAAAAGTTTAATCGAAAAAAGTATAAGGGCACTCTCCTTACCCCATGGACAACTTGAGAGGCTGATATGACTTAACAGTCAAATAACACCCTTTAGTGTTGACCATTTTGGATGCCAGTGAAATGGTTCTAAAGTGGGGTTTCCCTGCCTTTATGAAATTATGCCACAGTAGAAAATGGCAGTTCTGAGATGACCCAACTCCAGCTCCATTTTCTGCCCAACGGCTGGGAGTGTAATAATGTTGGCACATCTGGATCCCACATTTGGCATACTAGCTTGTTGTGGTGCCCCAGTAGATAAGCCCTACCCTGGAAATCCTAACATACCTTGGAGAGAATTTCTAAATAATGCCACCATCTGAATGTACCACATGTCAGTCACAGAAGTTACTACTAAAGAGTAAATCAATATATTTGTTGTATTTCAATCAACATTACTCACCTGACAAAATGACTTTATGTTGAAATGAAAGGGAAGATAGCAAAAATATCAAACACTATTGTAAGCATTTCTTTATTAATAATTTTTAATCCATGAATACATCCTTCCCTAAATAGGAAATCCTGTCTGTTTACAATAATAAATAGTTGAAATCTGTGCATTATGAAATAGTTTTCTGTATTGTTCAAATATCCAATATTTTCCTTATGATTGTTGTCACCTTGCTAATTCTAATGTTACTGCACTCTCCTACCTTTTCTCTTAGCTCTTCCTACATTGTTACCAATGTAACAGGTCCTAACAGCCCTGTTTTTCAATCCGTCTCAGAATGTACCCAAGTATGACTTGCTATTTCATGATATTGCCTTGGGAATTGGTGTGGATATTCCAATAGCCAAGTGATAGTCTAGGGAGAAAAAAAGTACAAAAATGCATGCATGTGAGATGATGAACACATAATGCCTCACTAAGAATATTGTGTTTAAACAACAAATATCTACCTACATAAATACTAATTTCAGTTTTAAATGTTTCTTTAAAAAAATCAACACTAGTGTCTAATAATAATCTTATAAAAAATAAATACACAGAAAAAAATAAATATATGTTTTCACATAGGTGTGAAAAGGTCCATGTGAAAAGATCCATTTATTTTTAAAAATGTATTTCCTGGGCCCTTTGAGATAATATTATATAAATTACTTATCTTTTTAATGTATTATATATTAATATTTATTTCTTTGGGTGCCAATAATATATTCAGGGGTCAGAAAAACATAACTACATCTATGTTTTTGTGGAAATTTTTGATATCTTCAGAAGTCCACTGAAGTTTTACGCAAGCACTTCTTATGTAATACAAAGGTTATTTCTACTTACTTTCACCCATTTGCTTCTAATTTTTATTGTCCTCAATATTAGATTTATAGATTCAATATCAATTAGCTTTGAACAAAGCTATAAGCTGTAAGAATGATCATTAATCCATACATTGGGGTTTCTATATTCCACAAATCTATTAATAAACACTCAAATATATCAAACCATCTCTCTGTTACTGGAAGAAAAAACCCTAATCTGTAATATATTTGATAAACCACTTTTTAAAAAATAATAAGGAATAAATAAATAAATCTATCTTTCTAAATCCCTAAGTATAACACTTTGAAATTCCAAAAATGTTGTTTAAGATACATATGAAAAGGAACTCTTATTTCCTTCCAAATTAAAACTTTGCAAATAAGTTTATTATAAAGATTAACCTGCTTCACAGGCCTAAATAACACAATTCAAGTAATAAAAGCATTTCATGAATTACCCCAAAAAGCAAGAATAAAGCAGCATTATCCTACCTCAAGACATTCACAAGTTTTAACAGAGCAATAGGCATGATCATCTTTGAAGGCTAATTTGCTTTTGAAGAGTGTATAGACATGAAAACGTTAAATGATGCTGACATTTAGAAAGAAATTCAATGGTCAATAAGAAACAGCAATGAAAATGTGGTTGCAGCTTGTTCCTCTTTCTTAAATGTGTATGTTAGTGATCAAGTGCCTCAAAGAACACAGATTACTACTTTACTTTTGAGCTGCTGGCTGTTTTCCTTCATCCTTGAAACCAGGGTAACAAGGGTCCAGTTGACCTTGCAGCGGATGATAATCCTTGCAGCATTTTCCCCATAAAGTTCAAGTTGTTTTGTAAGTAGTTTTCCAGTTGCCCTAGTTTTCCGACCCATTGACCTGAAAGCCATCTTGTATCTTCAGTAATCTCACAATTTCTTCTTACATATAAATAATAATAGTACTTATCTCATTGTGTGGCTGTGAGGATAAAATGAGTTAATTCACTTCAAATGTCTAGAATAGTGCTAGAAACATGATAAAACAAAACCGAAAACAACAAAAAACTACCATGCTAGTTGCTCTTATCATTATTGCCCTCATTAAATATGAAAATTAAAAGATACACATATAATTAAGCAGCATTCTTCTAAAATAACTTAATCTAAAATATTATCAAGGCAAAAATGTATGAATTAGCCTCTATCTCATCGTCCTTCTAATCTTAAAATAGATTACTATTTACATAGTATTTGTTTTCATTTTGGTTTCCAGGAAAGACTTTGAAATCAGAACAATCTGTTTTGAATCTTGTCATTTCTATTTACTAGTTATTTGACCCTAGCAAAGTTAATCTTTCTAAGCTTCCCTTAATCCAGTTATAATATAAGAATAATACCCACTTCAAGGTGTTATTGGTAAAATTAAATGAAATAATTTGTGTAAACACCTAACACGTAACCTGGCCCATAGTAAGTGCTTAGTGACTATTTCTTTTCCATTGCTCTTCCTTGTTTTCGAATGTGATGATCTAAAAATATTGACTTTGATAAGAGTAAAGCCAATTTTAGCTCTGTGCCATAATTTTAATCTATTCTCAGTTGCTTTATAGTTAAGAATCAATTATTCTATTTTTTTTCTATTAGGTCAGAGAGAATTGAGCACGAAATTATGAGAATAAGAAGTAATTGTGGACTTTTAACTAAAGGTCTTTATTGAATACACACATGAAAAACTTATTCTAATCCTTTATAGAAAATTTGATAATAAAAAACTTACTGTTTCCCTGTGAAACCTGTCAATCGCTTTTACCTAGGTCAGGGAAATATCATCTATAATATAACTATAAACATTTATCTTTGTTCAGAAAATCATTCTTAACTTTGTTTAACTCTATTTTTTATGTTGTCAAAGAAATAAATACTTATGCGAACATGACTGAGAAAGCTGGAAAAATATAAAGAACTAGAAAAAATATCAGTCATAATCTCATACTCAAAAAGAACCATTGTTTAAACATTTTATTCTATTTTTATGCAGAAAATCCATTTAATTTTCAAATATTTGAAACAACCTTTGCAAGATTATGACAATGAGAGAGCTCTAGCATGACTGACTCTATCTTGCTTCTAACCTCACAGGCTGGCTGTCCTCACTCATTCCTGGGTGTAGACCAGGCTAACCACAGGAGCAATTTAGTTTATAGCTTAACTTTAAAGCAAGGATGATAATAGCCCTTCCCAAAACAAACCACCTTTATAAAACTGATAAAACTAATGAAAGACCACAAGGTTAGGATTATGAGAAAGGCCTGAATTCTGCCAAGATACAGGCATAACCGATAACCACCTATTGTTCTGAAGGTCACAAAATTTGTGACCAATTATTTCCTGTAGATAACATCACTATTTTAGAACCTAAGTTTGGCTTTTTGAGATTTTATGGACTTTTGCATTTCTGGAGACCAAATGATTCCACCTGGATCCTTGACTCAGCTGATCCTGTGGTCCCCACCCAGAGGCTCATTCAGTGTACAGGACTGTTTTCCACACCCCTATGATTTTATCCCTAAACAGTCAACATTTCCCATTCCCTGCACCCTCTGCCTACCAAACTATTCTTGAGCCATCCTAACCTTGGGGGCTTCAGGGAGATTGATTTGAGTGATAACTCCAATTATTTTGCATGGCCATCCTTGCATCAATTAAACTCTCTTTACTGCAAGACTGTGGCCTCAGTGAATTGGTTTTGTCTGTGCAGTGGGCAAGAAGAACCTGATGGGCAATTAAATATTCATAAACATATCTCACATTAGAAAATCTATGAAAACCTCCACAAAGGTAAAATTTTGGGCATGCGCCTGTACATGTAGCATGGGGCTGATCCAGGGAGATGAGCTTCATGTCTTGGAGGAGGGAGTGGAGCAGGCTCTTCCGGCGGCAGTGGCACCTGGAGTGCTCAGAGTTTGGGACAAGGAGAGCCAAGTAAATAAAATTACATGGAGGAACCCATCATGTCCTGGGGTTGAGGTCTACTAGGTTAGGGAAAGGTCACCTATAGTCAAAGTAAGCCTTAAGCATGCCATAAATTGCCTGAAAGAGCAGAGAGGTCACACTAACATAAGAAGGACTGAGTAAAGAGCAGATTCTCACTTCCCATCTCCTTCATTTTCCTTCTCACACTACTGCCTAGAACCCAGTCTTTGAATGAAATGACAGATAGCCTCTCTGAACTACATACATTTAAATCATTCTCTTTCTCTAATTCCTTCCCCCCTCTTTTACATAGAGCGTAGAGTCAAATTCCGAGAAATTAAATATGCACACATAGCATCTTTGTTACCTGATACTTATTCTTCTTATACCTTTAACTGTGTCCAGTAAAAGCAGAAAATACACTACATTTAAAATTAAGGGAGACTCTATAGTTACATTATTATGCATTTGAATACACACACACACACACATATGTGTGTGTATATATATATAAATTATAAACCAATCCTAGAAACTCCTCCTCCAATCTTTCCTTGGCAGACCATTTAGAAAAATATATTCAATGTTCCTCTATTTGTTGGGCTTCTTCTACTATAAGGATTTCCACAGTTACTATGAGTTTATGGGATGGTGCTGAATTTTCTAAGCAATAAGATTTTTTCACCACCTTAGCAGAAGTAGGAGCCCAACAGAAGAGATGTCAAACATACTGAGAATTAAAGAGCTACAACTGGCCTTAAAATCTTATAAATTCTATAGTACCAATATGGATCTGGAAAGAGATGGAAGTACTCCTTCAGGGACTTAAAATTCTTTCTGAAACTCTCTTTCCCTGCTTTTCTAGTAAATGCAAGATACCTGTGGACCAGAGAGGTATTCTGAGTATGGACCACTTGTCTGGATGGTTCAGAAAGCAGCTTTTTATTAAATCTGGAACTATTTTGTAGTAAGATTCAAGCTAGGTAAGTATATAACAAGTCCAGAGTTTTATTTCATAAGGAATAAGGTTAAGGACATTAGTAATAGAAAAATACAAATTTAATTTAAAACTAAAGATGCTCCTTGGGAGAAATTTATCCCCATGGTGTTGAACTGTATTTGATTTCAGACAATGCACAAAAAAATCAGCCATGGCCTGAGTGAAAGCACAACACCATATTTCTTCTGCCATCTCCTCCAACTCAGAGCTCATTCCTGGAGGGGGAAGAGGAGAAGTATGGACATCTGGAAAGCATTTAAGGTAGAAAATGCATTTGCAAGATCCAAGATTGCACTGAGGATGGATGTTCACTATCCTGTGGGAAAGGGTGGTGCATCACAAGAAGAAGTCTGGGAAGGACTTCAGGGAGTAAAATTTTGGAGAGGGAAGAAACAAATAAGTTATAAAATGAGGACAGACACATGGCATAAGGAATCAGGTCTGGCCACTGTGGGGCTCAAAGGACTTTATTGGCTAAACCAGAGCCATGGCCCTCCTCCATCCAACTCTACAGGTTTATGGTTCCTGCTGAAATATTTTAGTTAAGAACAGCTTAAATCTCCCTGGAAGTTCAGTGTGTTATGATATAGAAAAGGAGTGGTAAAGTAGAATTTGGGACTGAGAAAGGATACTTTACCCTGATTTGTCCCTCTACCAAGACAAAAAGGGAAAGAAGGAGTGCAAGTTCCTGTTTCCTAGATCACAGAGGAAAGGAACAGAGGCCCAACTACAAACCTTGGTGAAGCATTGTGACATCAGAAACATCTCTCTGCCTTTATTTTCCTGATGACCTGTGGGTGACAGTGAGATGAACCAACAGCTATTAATTATTAAGCAGATGATCAGGTGATCAATAACTTAATTTTGAGAGAGGAAGAAGAGAGAGCTAAAGTACATGTAGCCCAAAAAATCACGTCTTGATAAATGGACTATGTATGTGACATAGGCAAAGTTTCCAGATACCAGGGACGAAGGTCAGATGCTGAAATGTAAATATGCCTCTAAAGGAAACAGTTTGGTGGAGAGCTTAAAGTGAAGGTCAGTGAAAGTTTGCCTTCCCAATTGTAACTCCTATGGCAAAAGAGAATGTGCGTTGATTCTTATGAGAAGTATATTACTATTTCAGGCATAGAAAGTAAAAGATTGTATTTCTGCTGACTCGAGCTAATGAGTTAATTTAATGTTAGTTTGCATATTAGAAGTTTTAGCAAGATAAGTTTTAGGCAGAGACGTCTGCTGTTGCATGGGAGGAAATACTACACAGCAAAGTTCTATCAGCAAGCTCCTTATATAGAGCCAAAGCAATTTCTGTTTGCATGTGTGTATCTATGTGCCAACTGTTCTTGGGAAAATGGCCACTTGTTATTCTTTTTTTAGCAAACCCTCAGTTCTTTTAAGATACACTTGAGACAATTAAGTAATAAGTCTAAGATGTAGAATGCTTTTTGTTCCATTAGGTGATGATTTCTAGCTGCACTGCTGCTCTCTAATGGGTACCAAAAGGACTCATTTTGAATTCTGATTGAGTTTGGTTTTTAATATTGGTGTGAGTCAAATCATCAAAGCCAGCTGCCTCTGAACATCGACTGGGATGTTGACTGGACAGGGCAACATATTCTGTCAATTACAGGAAGTATCTCAAGTTTCCATCTACAGAATGTAAACATCTATTAAAAATGTTGCTCTGACCTAAAAAGGCAAATTCACTATGAAGAATCAGATACTTCAACTCATTTGTTGAAAGCTGTTGGACCTTTAGTCACATTCATCTCGTGGTTTTCAGAAAACAAATTGCAAGATGGATGTTACATTTTTACACCTAAGAGAACACTTTGATGAACTTCTAAAAATCAACACTCTAGCACAGTAGAAGGCAGTGACTGTTGATGATAAAGATCGGAAGCCTCACTGTAATTACAGCCCAAATCTGGCACTAAATATGTGTCGATTTTTACTACATACAGACGTCCTTGGCTCTTTGGACTGACAAAATGGAGGAAAAATGAGGTAGGCCCTGGTGTATCTAAAAGCAATATTTATATTGGTGTTTGCTTGTTTGTTTTCTTATGCCTGTCGTGAGGGCCTTCATTATCTTATGTAGTTTTTTTGTGCAAATCACAAAAGATATCCCTTCTGAGTGGACAAATTATAAAAAGATTACCTCTTTATTGGCACTCCTGGTTGGCATTTCTTCTCTGATCTTTGACATGGCTTTTCCAAGCTGGCTCTGCTGAGGTATTTATTCCTGCTCCTTGGAGTCAGCTGTGTTTTCTGAGGAAACCAATCTCAGTGAATTTGAATAACTTGCTCAAGGACACGCCTTTATAGATGGTGTCCAACGAAGTGAACAATAAACATGTTTCATCTCAGTCTGTGCTAGGCAACGCTGCCTTTTAGCAAGGTGATACATGGATTTAGGGCAGTTTGATGACTATACTTGAGATGACGGGAACATTAATATTCACTCTCATTAATGTCACAAAAAATACCATCTTTTGTGACATTAAATGGATTTTTTCCTGGGATTTCACGGAAAATTTAAATTCAGGTACAGTAAACTAAATATAATAAATAAATAATAAATTAATTAAATAATACACTAAATAACAAATTAATTTAAATTCAGGTTCAGTAAACTTTTGTTGAGTACTAAATGTGTAAGTGCTAATTAATAGGGGAAATAAAAAGGCAACCCAGCTAGACAAGATCTCTTCATCAAACAAGACCTATTTGTTTGGTACAGAGAGCAGAGACAGACAAAGACGACTCAGTCCCTTAATGGCAGATTTTATTTGCCAAAAATTGCCACAACCATATCTGTTGCAACCATATCTTCTTTTGCACATGCTCTTCTACAATGTGAGCAGGCATCAAGAGGTAGGATCTGATCCCTTCTCCTTGAATCTGGGTGCTCCTTGGAACTCTTTGACCAGCAGAATACAGCAGAAGTGATGCTCTGTGATTTCTGAGGCTGAGTTGTAAAGAGCTAAGGAGCTTTTACTTTTTCTTTCCTGGGACCCTATCACTTGGAACCATGAGTCAGCCGGTTAGAGATGCAGCACTAACTGTGGTGGGCATGTAATGGGGAAATCAAACCACATGGAGAGACCTTCTGTAGTTGCTCTTGTTGACAGTTATAGTCTTGAAGTCATCCTAACTCAGGTACTAACATGTTGAGAGAATGAACCTCTAGGTGATTTCAGTCCTCAGCCATCCCGAGAACCTAGCCTTCAATTCTTCATAGCCCCAGATATATATGGAGCAAAAATAAGCTATCCCCACTGTGCCCTGCCCCATTCCCACAGGATCCATAAGCATTAAAAAATTGTTAATCTATGCCATTAAATTTGGGATTAATTTGTTCTACAGCAATAGTAACAGAAGCGTTATTCTCCTGAGATAAGTCTGAAGTTGTGTGCAGCAGGAGGAATACTGGCAGGGGTCTGAAAACAGATGTACATCTTTTTTTTTCCTTTAGTTTTATGTAGCACTTTTTGTAAAGGGGGAACAAAAAGATCTTGGAAGACAAATAAGCCAATCTACCTAAAGGTCATATTTCCCAGGTGATTTCTTACTTTGGAAATACTATAATGGTATTTTCTCAAATTGAACAGAAATATACATAAAATGTTCTAACGGAAAGAGCACAATATGTTTCAGGACAAATGAACATTAAAAAAAAATTCCCAAGACACTGTCTCCTTGATGTTGTTTCAAACACTAACAGGAGATGAGGAAGTGCTGTTATTACTTTCATTATATATTATTTGGTGCCTGAGTTATATTTTATTCAGGAGACAAAAAGAAATCCTCTATTTCTGCCCTGATGGTGTGCAATTTAAATCAGAGAGACATCATAAGTGTTTCTGACAGAACACAGTGTTCTGGTTTTTTTATGCTAATTTGAAAGTTTTCAAACAACCTAATCACCACAATGTAAAGATATCAAGTGAAATGGGAAGCAATGAGAGAACACTTTCCAGAGTTTCAAGTCTTTATTTCAACAGGATAACTCTATTTTCAATTCTTCATAAAAGAAGCCAATTGTATCCACCATAATAGTTATAAGAATTACGAGATGTTGAGTTCAGTGATGTGCAGAGAATAGTTTAAATGAATCTTAAAAAAACAAACAGAACCCACTTTAGAATTTGGCTGTAAATATGTTAGGAAAAAAAAAAAACATAATAAAATCTACTAATTAGTTTCAAGGCCAATCTGAATTTGTAATAAGTCTGAATCAAACATTATGATAAGGAAATGTGGTTTTATTACTTTACAATAAAATAAAATAACTTCTGCAGTTTGAAAGCTGTGCAAGTTCTCTAAGACTTCTTTTTTTTTTTTTTACTAAATGGGTAATTTATAACTTGCATCATTGATCAACTGACCTCTCCTGCATCTGCTGAGAACTTGCATTTGCATAGAACTCAACAAACATGTCACAAATAACGACTGCATGTCCAGTTAATTGTCTAGGGTGTGTGGAGAATTCTAGAGAAAACAAACACATCATTCTTGTCTCCAAGAGCTTAAATTCTGTTTGGCAATTTATTTATAAGACACAACTAGCTAAAAATACAAAATGGTTGCTAATTCTAGTTTGTGCTGTAGGAATTCTGAGAGAAGTCGGATTGAAGGAATTACTAAAGATTTCCTGAACAACACGAGCAGAAATTAGTTAGATTTCTGAGACTATAGAACTCTATTTGGACCATAAGACAGAAAATTCTCACTTAATTTACCTTCTATATTTTAACAGCTTGAAGAAAAAGTGTCTTTCCAGGTATACAAAAGGTAAAGCTTGATCCTGACTAGCATTTAGATACCAGATGATTTAATTTAAGCCACATAAATTAATGAGATTTTTTAAAAATCATCTTTTAAAATAATCAGACATACACCCATATTCTATACAATATGAATGGTTAAAGTATCAATAATAAGTACCATCAGTCATTGACAATGGGGTTGGCTTGCATTAATAGTTAATTTGACTATCTCTGGGACATGATACAAGAGAAAAATAGCAGGTTTAGACTCAAAAGACATGAATTTGCATCTAGATGCTTCTTTCTACCAGTTTTGTGGCTGAAAAAGTCATTTAAATATTTGTAACTCAATCCGAGCTAATAATGGATCTCAATCACATAGGACAAAAGGGAAATGTATTTTTTGACCCTACAGTAAAATAAAATGACTTTAGTCATCAGAAAATGATCTTTCAAATGGAATATCAATGACCTCTAAATCAAAGTTTCCTCATCTGTAAAACAGACCTGATAAAACTCACCTCATACAATTTTTTGTGATGTTTAAAAAAATTGAAATCAATAAAAGAATGTTAAGGAGAAATTTGATGGCATAAAATAGGACATTATTATGAGCCTTTAATTTTGTTTTCTAGAGGCACCAAGAAAAAGAAAAAAAAAACAATCTTATTCTGGAAATAAGGATTCTATTCTGGAAATAGTATCAAACCACTAGAGATTTATTGATTATCTGGTATTTCATTACTACCTTTTTTCTGATTTAGAGAGCTCTGTAAGAATAATAGCATATCTTAATGAATGACATTAAAATAATTTAACAATTTTGAGCAGTTGACTTAAAATGGGTTTTAAGTCAGAATAAAGTGTACCTTAATTGTCTGATTATGTAACTTTATTTGGCCATCTAATTTATAGGATTTCTTTTCTAAAAGAGTTTAGTTTCCATACTGGTTGCCAGTGTGTATGTGAGGTAGAAAAAAAGTAAAACTTAATGCATAAGGTAAAAGTCAGTCACTTTTTTTGGAGCCTTTATAAAAGTTAAGCGACTGAGTTTTCTTCAGGGCTCCCAAGCCCACTGGGTTAAATAGTTTACTTTGGCCTATATTATTATAATTGGCTTGTAATTCCCTCTGAACTTCCTTTTCTTCCCTCTGTGATTCCCGAGAGGGGACATAACACACTCTGGAGGTTGTTTTGTTTTTCCAACTTGCTGTGCAGCCAACTCTGTGCAAAAGCAAAGGAACTGTTGTTACACGAACCTGGTCTTCCTTATGACATTCACATCAGTCTTTTACCTAGAATCTTCCAAAATTTGCAAGGAGTTTTCAGGTTCTTCATTGTATCATGCCTTACACAAATTCTCCACTCCTTGAAGAGCGGCTTCTGGTGCATTCATTTAGATAGCTTCTCAGTGTTACAGGAGAAAATCCAATCTCCTTCATAACCTGATGTTTTCTCTTACTACTCTCTGATACCCACTCAACAATTTCCCCATATAGAACTTTTGCTTGGCCCACTTACGCTATGCCCTTGCTTTCATGCTTGAATCAGCCTAAGATGTTGGCCAGGAATACGTTTTTCCCTCTTCTTTGCAGAGCAAATGTCTGTTTATCATCTCTATTCTAAAGCTATCTCCTAACTCCTTTATACATTCTGCACTTACCCTAAGGCAGGATTACTTATAATTATGCCATATAGCACTGCATAAGCTTCTCTTGGGGGCAATTATCACAAAACCTTGATTTGTGTGTTAATTTTTCTATTTTATCCAATAGAATATAAGTATCTTAATAATAGAACTCTAAGTTTTATAAATGCCTATCTCTTTTTCTTCAACACTTGGCCTTGGTTATGTACTAGCTATCTCCTAAATATTAAATAAAGGTGTTTTAAAGTTTCTACTTATTTGCCAAAAGTCTTTTTAGATAAAGTAATAGCAAGTGCACAGGCCCTAGGCAGGAATGTGGTGCAGTGTTTGGGGACTGGCTATGGCCAATGTGGCTGATACAGAGGGGGAAGGAGTAAAGTAGTAAAGATTGGGTCACAGAAGGGCCGGAAGCTGGATCCTGAGGGTTGTGGAAGACCTTGCCTTTTACCCTGGCTGGAAATTTTTAAGTGGAGAAGTGACATGATCTCTTAGATTTAAAAGGCTTACAACAGATTCAAAGACCAGCTGCCACTAAAGCAGGAAGATGAGATAGGAGGCTATTGCAATAATCCAGATGATGGTGCTAATTGTTTCCTGCTGATTCAAAACAAAAATGCTAATACAAACATTGTATGTGTATTTATTACTGTTTATTAACTTTTTTTCACTCTTTTCTTTCTTTAGATGATAAATCAATCTAGTCATTAAAATTTTTATTCATTCTATTGTTAGTCTTAATGAATAAGAGGTTTGTTTAGTGGTCTTATATTCACCTTATCTCCAATATCTTACTATGATTTTCTACATGAAATTTAAACAAGAAACTAAATCTGTTAATATCTGTCTGGCATTATATCATGTTACTCTCTTTGCACTTAACTCTGTATTTCATATTATTCTAAAATGGTGATTAGTCATTAATCAGGAATGTTCTGAATGACTTAGTGTAATTAAGATTTTGCTACAAACTTACATTAAAATAGTGTTATGTTTTTAATATCATTTCTATCTCTTTTGATTAGTATTTTTTACTTTTTTAGTACCTAAAACCACTTAGGTGTTAAGCACCAAGATAATTTTTTGATAAACTCTACATAAGTATTCACAAGTAGATTTTTGTATCCTCAGTGCACATTGTTCAATATCAACAAATATTAGATGATTAGTTACTCTGCTGAAGCATTGACCTTTCAGCTACTCACTGACAACTCTCAATGAACTTTGTACATGACTGCTTATTTGGACTGTGAATTCCAGTTTGGTTGTGAGAAATGTTTATTTTCCCACCCCTGTGTATATAGTTATGCTAAAATATTTCATTGCTATTTTCTTTAACCCACGCACTGAATAGAGACAAAAACAGGGAAAAGACTTGTACAGTTATTGTTATAAAATTGCTGGAAAAAACTAACATGGAGATAAAAATTAAAAAAAAATGTCAGCATGTGTTAACCCAATTTTATGAACTAAGTTTGAGCATTCACAGATGATTAACTTTGGGAAAAATAAATTTACAGGTGTGTGGCTTTATTTCTGGGTTCTCTAACTTGATCCTTTAGTCTATGTGTCTGTTTTGGTACCAGTGCCATGCTGTTTTGGTTACTGTAGCCTTGTAGTATAGTTCAAAGTTGGGCAATGTGATGCCTTCAGCTTTGTTCCTTTTGTTTAGGATTGATTTGGCTATTCAGGCTTTCTTTTAAAATTCCATATGAATTTTAGAATAGTTTTATTTTCTGATTCTGTAAAAAATGACATTGGTAGTTTGCTAACAATAGCATTGACTCTGTGAATTGCTCTGGGCAGTATAGACATTTTAACATACATCACTGATTCTTCCAATCAATCATCATGGAATGCTTTTCCATTTGTTAATGTTGTCTCTGATTTCATTCAGCAGTGTTTTGTAATTCTCATTGAAGAGATATTTCATCTCCCTGGTTAGCTGTATTCTAGGTATTTTAGTTATTTTGTGGCCATTGTGAATGGGATTGTATTCTTCTTTTGGCTGTGAGCTTAGCCATTATTGGTGCATAGAAATGCTACTGATTTTTGTACACAGATTTTGTGTCCTGAAACTTTACTGAAGTTGTTTATCAGTTCCATGAGCCTTTGGGCAGAGACTATGGAATTTTCTAGACATAGAATCATATAATCTGCAAGAGAGATAGTTTGACTTCTGTTTTCCTACTTGTTTGTTTGTTTTTAAAAAATTTTGTGGGTACATAGTAGGTGCATATATTTCTGGAATATATGAGATGTTTTGATACAAGCATGCACATAAAATAATCACATCACAGAGAATGCGGAATACATCCCCTCAAAGTGAGAGGTGACAATGTGCTAGTAGCACTCACTCGCTCTCGGTGCCTCCTTAGCCTCAGTGCCCACTCTGGCCACGCTTGAGGAGCCCTTCAGCCCACCAATGCACTGTGGGAGCCCCTCTCTGGGCTGGAGCCCTTCAGCCCACCAATGCACTGTGGGAGCCCCTCTCTGGGCTGGCTGAGGCCGGAGCTGGCTCCCTCTGCTTGCAGGGAGGTGTGGAGGGAGAGGTGTGGGCAGGAACCAGGGCTGTGTGCGGCCCTTGCAGGCCAGCACGAGTTCTTGGTGGGCATGGGCTTGGCGGGCCCCGCATTCGGAGTAGCCAGTCGGTGCTGCCGGCCCTGGGCAGTGAGGGGCTTAACACCCAGGCCAGCAGCTGTAGAGGGTGCACCAGGTCCCCCAGCACTGCCAGCCCACCTGCATTGTGCTCTAATTCTCGCTGGGCCTCAGCCACCTCCCCATGGGGCAGGGCTCAGAACCTGCAACCCATCATGCTTGAGCCCCCACCCTCACACCAGTGGGCTCCTGCATGGTCTGAGCCTCCCCGATGGAGTTGCTCCTGCTCCATGGCACCCAGTCCCATCGACCACCCAAGGACTGAGGAGCGCAGGCATGTGATGCGAGACTGGTGGGCAGCTCCACCCTTGGCCCTGGCGTGGGATGCACTAGGTGAAGCCAGCTGGGCTCCTGAGTTGGGTGGGGTCTTGGAGAACTTTTATGTCTAGCTGGAGGATTGTATATGCACCAATCAGCACTCTGTGTCTAGCTCAGCATTTATGGATGCACCAATCAGCACTCTGTATCTAGCTAATCTAGTGGGGACTTGGAGAACTTTTATGTCTAGCTAGAGGATTGTAAATGCACCAATCAGCACTTTGTGTCTAGCTCAAGGTTTGTAAATGCACCAGTCAACCCTCTGTGTCTAGCTCAAGGTTTGTAAACACACCAATCAGTGCTCTGTTTCTAGCTAATCTAGTGGGGACTTGGAGAACTTTTATGTCTAGCTAGGGGATTGTAAATGCACCAATCAGCACTCTGTGTCTAGCTCAGGGATTGTAAATGCACCAATCAGCACTTTGTGTCTAGCTCAGGGATTGTAAATGCACCAATCAGCACTCTGTGTCTAGCTCAGGGATTGTAAATGCACCAATCAGCACCCTGTCAAAACAGACCAATCAGCTCTCTGTAAAATAGGTCAATCAGCAGGACGTGGGTGGGGTCAGATAAGGGAGTAAAAGCAGGCTGCCCCAGCCAGCAGTGGCAGCCGGCTCGGGTCCCCTTCCACACTGTGGAAGCTTTGTTCTTTCACTCTTTGCAATAAATCTTGCTGCTGCTCACTCTTTGGGTCCTTACTGCCTTTATGAACTGTGACACTCACTGCGAAGGTTTGTAGCTTCACTCCTGAGGCCAGCAAGACCACAAACCCATTGGGAGCAATGAATAACTCCGGACAGGAGGAATGAACAACTCCAGATGTGCCACCTTAAGAACTGTAACATTCACCGTGACGGTCTGAAGCCAGCAAGACCACAAACCCACCAGAAGGAAGAAACTCCAAACACATCTGCACATCAGAAGGAATAATCTCTGGATACACCATCTTTAAGAACTGTAACACTCACTGAGAGGGTCCGCGGCTTCATTCTTGAAGTCAGTGAGACCAAGAACCCACCAATTCTGGACGCAAAAGCATTTATCCTTTCAGTTACAAACAATTCAATTACACTCTTTATTTTAAAATGTATGCTCCAGTTATTGTTGACTATAGGCATCCTGTTGTGCTATCAAATATTAGTTCTTATCATTCTTCCTAAGTTTTGTACTTATTAACCAACCCACTTCCCTCACAGCCTCCAGCTAGCCTTCCCATCCTCTAGTAACCGTCCATCTACCCTCTGTGTCCATGAGTTCAGTTGTTTTCATTATTAGATCCCCAAAGTAAGTGAGAAAATGCATTCTGTTGGTTTTTCGGTACCTGGCTTATTTCACTTAACATAATGATCTCCAGTTACACCCATGGTGTTGCAAATGAGTGGATTTCATTCTTTTTTTATGGCTGAATAGTACTCTGTTGTGTATATGTACCACATTTTTTTTTATCTGTTCATCTGTTGATGAACACTTAAATTGCTTCTAAATCAGCTATTTTAAACAGTGCTGCAACAAACATAGGAGGGCAGATATCTCTTTGATATACTGATTTCCTTTCTTTTGGGTATATTTTGTGGATATATATCTAGCAGTGAGATTACTGGATCATATGGCTGTTCAATTTTTACTTTTCTGAGGAACTGCCAAACTGTTCTCCATAGTGATTGTACTAATTTACATTTCCACTAACAGTGTCCAAGGGCTTCCTTTTCTTCACATCCTCACCAGCATTTGTTATTGCCTGTCTTTTGGATATAAGCCATTTAAATTGTGGTGAGATTGTAGTTTTAATTTGCATTTCTCTGATAATTAATGATCTTGAACACATTTTCATATGACTGTTTGCCATTTGTATGTCTTCTTTTGAGAAATGTCTGTTCGAATCTTTTGCCTATTCTTTCATTGAATTATTAGATTTTTTTTCTTATTAAGCTTTTTGAACTCCTCATATATTCTGACTATTACTCCCTTGTAGGTGATCAGTCAAAGTGGTTAGAGAAATTATAAAGATAGTTATAGGAAATAGACACAAACCTTCTTGGTAGCTCGGAAGGTTTGCATAGCTTCAGTAAAAGGTTTGGCTAAAGGCAGCTGAATTATCTTAAAAGCTTAGGGCAAAGAAAAAGGGAATGTGGGGGAGTTTATCTAAACAGCTTGTTTACTCATGTGGTCCTAAGACGAACCTTTGGTCGTCCACTAGTGCATAATTGCTCTCTACTCAGGGGTCGGCAATGTTAATTACCCTCTGTTGGTGTTTACTCCAGACCTTTGTCATTTAATCTGTACTAAATAAATGTGAACTTCGCTGGCTTATTGAGGCCGATGCTGCAGACTCAGGCAGCAGAAGCCCCTTAGCTGGACTGACAGGCAAAATATCTGTGTCAGTGTATGTCTTTCATCCGTTGTTGGGTCAGGGTCTGTGGGACAGATCCCACACCTTGTTAGATGGGTATTTTCCAAATATTTTCTCCTGTTCTGTGGGATTTCTGTTCACTATGTTGATTATATCCTTTGCTGTGCAGATGCTTTAAAACTAAAGTATGCTAAATGTAACCCCATTTTTGCTTTGGTTGCCTGTGCTTGTAGGATATTGTTCAATAAATTGTTGTCCAGGAGAGTTTCCCCAATGTTTTATTGTGGTAATTTCATAGTTTGAGGTGTTAGATTTAAGATTTTAATTAATTTTTATTTGACTTTTGTATATGGTGAGAGATGGGGTCTCATTTCATTCTTTTGCACATGGATATCCAGTTTTTTTCCAGCACCATTTTTTGGAGATACTGTCTTTTCCCCATTGTATGTTCTCAGGACCTTGATCAAAAATGAGTTCACTCTAGGCGAGTGGATTTGTTTCTGTCTTCTGATCCATTGATCTATGTGTCTGTTGTTATGCCAGTACCATGCTGTTGTGGTTACTATAGCTCTGTAGTGTAACTTGAAGTCAGGTAATGTTATTACCCCAGTTTTGATCTTTTTGCTCTGGATAACTTCGGCTATACTGTACCTTTTGTGGTTCCATATAAATTTTAGGATTGTTATTTCTATTTCTGTGCAGAATGCCATTGGTATTTTGGTAGACATTGCATTGAATGTATAGATTCCTTCAGTAATACAGTCATTTTAACAATTTTGATTCTTCCAGTCCATGAACATGAAATAATTTTTGGTGTCCTCTTCAATTTCTTTCATCAGTGTTTAATAGTTTTCATTATAGAGATCTTTCACTTCTTAGGTTATGTCTGAAATTGGTGGGTTCTTGGTCTCACTGACTTCAAGAATGAAACTGCGGACCCTCGCAGTGAGTGCTACAGTTCTTAAAGATGGTGTGTCTGGAGTTTGTTCCTTCTGATGTTCAGACATGTTCAGAGTTTCTTCCTTCTGGTGGGTTCATGGTCTTGCTGGCTTCAGGAGTGAAGCAGCAGACCTTTGTGGTGACTGTTACAGCTCTTAAGGCAGCACGTGTAGAGTTGTTCATTTCTCCCGGTGGATTCGTGGTCTCACTGACCTCAGGAGTGCAGTTGCAGATCTTCGCTGTGAGTGTTACAGCTCATAAAGGCAGTGTGGCCCCAAAGAGTGAGCAGCAGCAAGATTTATTGCAAAGACCAAAAGAACAAATCTTTCACAGCGTGGAAGGGGACCCCAGTGGGTTGCCACTGCTGGCTCTGGCAGCCTGCTTTTATTCCCTTATCTGACCCCACCCACATCCTGCTGATTGGTCCATTTTACAGAGAGCTGATTGGTCCGTTTTGGCAGAGTGCTAATTGGTGCATTTACAGTCCCTGAGCTAGACACAGAGTGCTGATTGGTGTGTTTATAATCCTTTGGCTAGACACAGAGTACTAGACAGAAAAGTTATCCAAGTCCCCACTAGATTAGCTAGATACAGAATACTGATTGGTGTATTTACACACCTTGAGCTAGACACAGAGTGCTGATTGGTGTATTTACAATCCCTTAGCTAGACATAAAGTTTCCCAAGTCCCCACTAGACTCAGGAGCCCAGCTGGTTTCACCTAGTGGATCCTGCACTGGGGTTGCAAGTGGAGCTGTCTGCAGTCCCACGCCATATGCCCGCACTCCTCATCCCTTGGGCGGTTGATGGGACCCAGCACCACTGAGCAGGGGGTGGCACTCCTCGGGGAGGCTGGGGCCATGCAGAAGCCCATGGTGTGGGGGAGGCTCGAGCATGGAGGGCTGCAGGTCCAGAGCCCTGCCCTGTGGGGAGGTAGCTGAGGCCTGGGGAGAATTCGAGCACAGTGCTGGTGGGCTGGCACTGCTGGGGGACCTGGCTCACCCTTTGCAGCTGCTGGCCTGGGTGCTAAGCCTCTCACTGCCCAGGGCCAGTGGCACCGGCCAGCCGCTCCAAGTGTGGGAGACCCGCTGAGCCCACACCTACCTGGAACTCATGCTGGCCCACAAGCATGGCACACAGCCCCAGTTCCCACACACGCCTCTCCCTTCACACCTCCCCGCAAGCAGAGGGAGCTGGCTCCGGCCTCAGCCAGCCCAGAGAGGGGCTCCCACAGTGCAGAGGTAGGCTGAAGGGTTCCTCAAGTTTGACCAGAGTGGGCGCTGAGGCAGAGGAGGCGCCAAGAGCCAGCAAGGGCTGCGAGGGCTGCCAGCACGCTGTCACCTCTCAAAGTTAATTTTGAAGTGTTTAATTTTATGTGTGGCTATTAATAATGGTATTACTTTTAACATTTCTCTTGCACATTGTTCACTGCTGGCATATAGAAATGAAACTCATTTTCACATGTGGATTTTGCATTGTGTAACTTTACTGAATCTGTGTATCAGTTCAGATAGTTTTCTTGTGGGCTCTTTAGGTTTTTCAAAATACAAAATCATGTCTTCAAACAAGAATAACTCTACTTCTTTCTTTTCAGTTTGGATGCCTTTTATACTTTTCTCTTCTCCAATTACTCTAGCTAGGACTTCCAGTACTAGGTTGAATGACGGTGCTGATAGTATCTTTGCCTTGTCATGTTCCAGGTTTTAGAGGAAAGGCTTTCAGTTTTTCCCCATTCAGTATGATACTAGCTATGGGTCTATGATATATGGCTTTTATTACCTTTAGGTATGTAACTTCTCTTCCCAGTTTTTTGAGGGTTTTTTATCATAAGGGAATGTTGAAATTCATCAAATGCTTTTTCAACATCATTTGAAATGATCATTTGGCTTCCATTCTTCATGCTGTTGATATGATGTATCACCTTGATTGATCTGTGTGTGTTGAACCATCCTTTCCTCTCAGGGATAAATCCCATTTGGTCATGATAAATGATCTTTCTAATCTTTCTATTGTTGAATTCATTTTGCTAGAATTTTGTTAATAATTTTTGCATCAATATTAATCAAAAATATTTGCCTGTATTTTTCTTTTTTTAATGTGTCTTTCCCTGGTTTTTGTCAGGATGATACCAAACTCATAGTATGAGTTTGAAAATATTCCGTTCTCCTCTATTTTTCAGAATAGTTTGAGTAGAACTGGTTTTCATTCTTCTTCAGATATTTGGTAGAATTCAGCAGTGAAGCCATTAGGTCCTGGACTTTGCTTTACTGGAAGACTTTTTATTACAGCTTTGATCTTGTTACATGTATTGGTTCATTCAGATTTCAAATTTCTTCCATTCAATTTTGGTTGGTCATATTTGTCTAGGAATTTGTCTATGTTTTCTAGGTTTTTCAGTGTATTGATATACGGTTGCTCATAGTAGCCACTAATGATCATTTGAATTTCTGTGGTATCAGTTGTAATGTCTTCTTTTACATTTCTGATTTTATGTTTTTGTATCTTCTCTTTTTTTCTTGGTTAGTAAGAGTAAGGATTTGTCAATTTTGTTTAACATTTTAGAAGACCAACTTTTCATTTCATTGATCTTTTGCATTTTTTTTCCATTTCAATTTCAGTTATTTCTGCTCTGATCTTTATTATTTCTTTTCTTTTACTAATTTTGGGTTTGTGTTGCTCTTGCTTCTCTAGTTTTTTAAGATGCATTGTTGTATTGTTTCTTTGAAGATTTTCATCTTTTTTATGTAAGCAGTTGTAGCTGTAAACTTCCCTCTGAGTGCTGCTTTTGCTGTATCCCATAGATTTTGGTGTGTTGTCTTTCCGTTATTATTTGTTTCAAGAAATTTTTAAATTTACTTCTTAATTTCTTCACTGACCCACTGGTCATTCAGGAGCATATTATTTACTTCCCATCTACTTATATAGTTTCAAAAAGTTCTCTCATTATTAATTTCTAATTTTTTTTCCACTGTGGTCAGAGAAGATACCTGATATTATTTCAGTTTTTTGAATGATTTAAGACTTGTTTTATGACTTGAAATATTGTTTAACCTTGATAATTATTCCTGTGCTGAGGAAAATAATGTGTATTCCTCAGCCATTGGATTAAATGTTCTGTAAATATGTATTAGGTACATTTGCCCTATAGCACACATTAAATTTTATGATTCTGTGTTGATTTTATGTCTGTAAGACCTGCCCAATGCTGAAAGTGGAGTGTTAAAATCTCCAGCTATTACTGTATTGGAGCCTTGCTCTCTCTTTTGCTCTAATAATTTTTTTTTTATGTATCCATGTGCTCCAGTGTTCAGTGCTTCTATATTTAAAATTGTTATGTCCTCTTGATGAGTTGACTCCTTTATATAGTTACCTTCTTTATCTCTTCTTCTAGTTTTTGTCTTGAATTCTATTTTGTCTAATGGATGTATATAGTGGCTCCTGTTCTTTTTCAATTTCCATTGGCATGGAATGTCTCTTTCCATCCTTTGATTTTCAGTCTATGTCTTTATAGGTGAAGTGTGTTTCTTTTATGCCATAGATTGATGAGTCTTGTTTTTTCACCCAATTAGCCAGTCTATGGCTTTTGACTGGAGATTTTAGTCCATTTACATTCAATATTATTATTGATAAGTAAGGACTTATCCCTGCTGGTTTGTTACTTGTTTTCTCATTGTTTTTATGGTCTTCTCTTCTTTCTTGCTTTTTTTGCTGTCTTTCTTCTGTAAAGGTGATTTTATCTGGTGATATAATTTAGTTTCTAGCTTTTTCTTTTATTTTGCATCCATTATATGATTTTTTTTATTATTATTATACTTTAAGTTCTAGGGTACATGTGCATAATGTGCAGGTTTGTTCCATATGTATACTTGTGCCATGTTGCTGTGCTGCACCCATCAACTCGTCCGCACCCAACAACTCATCATTTACATCAGGTATAACTCCCAATGCAATCCCTCCCCCCTCCCCTCCCCATGATAGCCCCCGGTGTGTGATGTCCCCCTTCCTGAGTCCAGGTGATCTCATTGTTCAGTTCCCACCTATGAGTGAGAACATGCGGCGTTTGGTTTTCTGTTCTTGTGATAGTTTGCTAAGAATGATGGTTTCCAGCTGCATCCATGTCCCTACAAAGGACACAAATTCATCCTTTTTTATGGCTGCATAGTATTCCACATTATATGATTTTGTTTTCAGGTTACCATGAGGCTTGCAGATACTACCTTTAACCCATTATTTTAACCTGATAACAACTTAACACTGTTTGCACAAACAAATAAGCCAAAAATAAACTAACAAAAAATCTACTCCTTAACTTTGCATCCCTCCTTTTTAACTTGTTGTTGCTTCTATTTATATCTTATTGTACTGACTATATCTTGAAAAGTTGTTGTATTTATTATTTTTGATTGGTTCATTATTTACCCTTTCTATTTAGGATAAGAGTAGTTTACATACCACAGTTACAGTAATATTCTGTGTTTTCTGTGTACTTAATATTACCAGTGAGTTTTGTGTCTTTGGGTGATTATTTATTGATCATTAATGTCCTTTCCTTTATGATTGAAGCACTGTCTTTAACAATTCTTGTAGGACAGGTCTGATGTTGATGAAATTCCTCAGCGTTTGTTTGTCTGGGAAAGTATTTCTTCTTCATGTTTGTAAGATATTTTCACTGGATACACTATTCTAGGATAACAGTTATTTTCCTTCAGCATTTTAAATATGTCTTCCTACCCTCTCCAGGCCTGTAAAGTTTCTAGTGAAGAGTCTGCTGCCAGACATATTAGAGCGCCATTGTGTATCATATGTTCCTTTACTCTTGCTGCTTTTAGGATCTTTTCTTTATCCTTTGGGAGTTTGATTATTAAATGCCTTGAGGTAGTTTCCCTTGGGTTATATCTACTTGGTGTTCTATAACCTTCTTGTACTTAGATACTGGTATCTTTTTCTAGGATTGAGAAGTTCTCTGTTATTATGCCTTTGAATAAACTTTTTATCCCTATCTCTTTCTCTGCCTCCTCTTTAAGGTCAATAACTCTTAGCTTTTTCCTTTTCAGGTTATTTTCTAGATCCTCTAGATCAAAACATCCATGCTATGTTGTTATTAAATTATTTTTTCTTTTGTCTCCTCTGTGTATTTTCAAATAGCCTGTGATCATTAATTCTTTCTTCTGCTTAATCAAGCTCACCAATTCTTTCTTCTGCTTGATCCATTCAGCTATTAAAGGACTCTGTTGCATTCTTTAGTATGCCAATTGCATTTTAAGCCCCAGAATTTTGCTTGATTCTTTTTAATTATTTCAATTTCTTCATTAAATTTATCTGACGGAATTCTGAATTCCTTCTCAGAGAGTGTTCTCTTGAATTTATTTGAGTTTCCTCAACACAGCTATTTTGAATTCTCTGTCTGAAAGGTCACATGTCTCTGTTTCTCCCAATTGGTCCCTGGTGCCATATTTATTTCATTTGGTGAGGTCTTGTTTTCCTAGATGGTCTTAATGCTTGCAGATGCGTGTGAGTTCCTGGGCATTAAAGAGTTAGGTGTTTATTGTAGTATTCATAGTCTGGTCTTGTTTGTACCCATCCTTCTTGTGAAGCCTTTCGAGATATTTGAAAGAACCTGGATGTTGTGATCTAAGCTGTATTAACTTTAGGGGACACCCCAAACCCAGTTATGCTGTGTTTCTTGCAGACTCATAGAGGTACGCCCTTGATGGTCTTGGACAAGATCTATAAGAATTCTCTGGATTACCAGACAGAGCCTCTTGATCTCTTCCCTGACTTTTTCCCAAACAGAATTTTGCTCTATGTTCTGAGCCACCTAAAGTTGGGAGTGGAGTGACACAAGCATCCCTGTGGCCACCACCACTATGACTGCACTGCATTGGACCTGAAGCTCCCTCAGCACTGGGTTTTGCCCAAAACCTGCTCTAATCACTCCCTGGCCACTACTTAAACATTTGTTCAAGGCCTTGGGCTCTACAACCAGCAGGTGGCAAAGTCAGCCAGGCCTGTGTCCTTCTCTTCAGGGCAGCAAGGACCCTTAGACCCTGGATGGGTCCAGAGGTGCATCAGAGAGTCAGAACCTAGAGTCAAAAACTTGGAAGTCTACCTGGTGTTCTATTGTACTGCAGCTAAACTGACACTCAAACCACAATACACCCACAGTCTTTCCCACTTATCTCTCCTCTTGCCAAAGGAAGAGGAGCCTCACCCTCTAGTTACCACCACCCCAGGCCATGAGGAGTACCGCCAGACTACTACCAATGTTCTCTTAAGGCCCAAGAGATCTTAAGTTAGTTTTTGGTGAATGTTGTCAGGCCTCGGACTCACCCTTCAAGGCATTGTGCTCCCCTTTGGCCCAGGATAAGTTCAGACATGGCACATGAAAATCAAGTCCTGGAACTGGGGACCCAAAGAGCCTGCTTGGCACTCTACCTCGCTGTGGTCTTGTTGGTACCTGAAGCCAGCAGGTTTCCTCTGAGGCTCACCCAAAGTCCTTTGTGTAATACCTGAGTATCATTGCTGGTTATTCAGGGCCTAAGGGCTCTTCAGTTAACAAGTGATGAATGTTTGTAGGACTGAGTTCTTTCCCTCATGGCAGCAGGTTTCCTTCTGGCCCAGAATGTGTCTAGAAATATCATCTGGGAGCTAGAGACTTGGAACAGAGACCTCACAACTCTGACAAGTGCCCTACCCTTCTGTGGCTGAGCTAGTATCCAAGATGCAAGACAAAATCCTCCCTACTCATCCCTCTCCTTTCCTCAAGTGGAAAGAAGGGGTCTTTTTTGGAGCCTCGAGTTGTGCAGCTTGAGGTTAGGGGAGGGGTGATACCTGCATTCCCTTAGCTGCCCCAGCTGATGTGTCAGCAGCTCACGTGTCCCCCAGTCCACTGTCTCTGGGCCTAGTTCAGCTCTAGGACTTGCCTAAGAGTTGCAGTCCTTATGACCAACACTGCCTTTCAAGTTTCCTTGGAGACACAGAGTACTATAGCGCTTAGTGGTGAGGTTTGTGGGGACTCAAGTTTAGACCACTAGGATCAGCAATTCCCTTCTGTTGAGGGTTGGTTTAAATGCTCCATCCATGGTCAAGTGTCATCTGAGTTTGGTCTGGTTTCACTTTCTGTTCTAACAGGACAGCGTTGAGTTCAGTGCCTCATAATTGCTGTGCTCTCCCTCCCTCAGTGTTCAAAGATGCTCTCTGCAGCAGGCAGCTGCTGCCTAGTTTGTGGGAGGGTTGACTTTGGAGATTCTAGACTCTTTTTTCTCTCTTTAGTGGCTCTTTCAGTGATATAGTTAAAAACAGGTACTATGAGTGCTCTCCTGATTTTTGGTTATTACGAAGTTGTTTTTCTGTGTGGGCTTGTTAAGTTGTTGTTCTTGTGGGAGTAGCATGGGGGACGATCAATGGAGTCTTCTATTCTGCCATTTTGCTTTGCCTCTCCTTTCTTCCTGTTTGGATACCTTCTATTTCTTTCTCTTGCCTGACTGTTCTGTCTAGGACTTCCAGCATTATGGTGAACAGGAGTGGTAAGAGTGGGCATCTTTGTCTTTTTCTGGTTCTCAAGGGGAGTTCTTTCAGCTTTTGCCCAGTTAGTATGATGTTGACTATGGGTTTGTCATAAGTGGCTCTAATTATTTTGAGGTCTATTTCTTCATTGTCCAGTTTGTGGAGGATTTTTAATATGAAGGGATGTTGAATTTTACCAAAAGTTATTTCTGACTCTTTGAGATGATCATGTAATTTTTGTTTTAGTTCTGTTTATGTGATGAATCAAGTTTATTGGTTTGCATCTGTTTAACTAACCTTGCATCCCAGGAATAAAGTCTAGTTGATTGAGATGGATTAGCTTTTTGATGTGCTGCTGGGTTCAGTAAGCAAGGATTTTATTAAGGATTTTTACATCAATGTTCATCAGGAATATTGGCCTAAAGTTTTCTTTGCTGGTTGTGTTTCTTCCAGATTTTGGCATCAGAATAATGCTTGCCTCATAGAATGAGTTAGGGAAGACTCTCTTCTTGATTTTTTGGAATTGTTTCAGTAGGATTGGTATCAGCTCTTCTTTGTACATCTGATAGAATTCAGTTATAAATCTGCTGGGTCCATGACCTTTTCTGGTTGCTAAGTGTTTTATTCTTACAACCATCTAATCTTTGACAAAGTTCACAAAAACAAGCACTGGAGAAAGGACTCATTATTCAATAAATCATGCAGGGATAGATGGCTAGCTGGTTAGCCATATACAGAAGATTGAAACTGGACCCCTTCCTTTTACAATATACAAAAATCAACTCAAAGTTGATTAAAGACTTCAATGTAAAAGCTAAAACTACAAAAAATTTAGAATAAAACCTAGGAACTACCTTTCTGGACATAGACATTGGCACAGATTTCGTAAAAATGTCTTCAAAAGCAATTGCAACAAAAGCAAAAATAGAAAAATGAGACCAAATTAAACCAAAGGGCTTCTGTACAGCAAAATAAACTATCAAGAGAGTAAACAGACAATCTACAGAATGGGAGAAAATATTTGCAAACTATGCATTCAAGAAAGCGCTGGTATCCAGAATGTATAAGGAACTTGAACAAACTAACAAGCAAAAACCAAACAACCCCATTAAAAAATGGGCAAAGGACATGAACAGACACGTCTCAAAAGAAGACTTAAATGCAGCCAATAAGCATATGAAATATGCTCAACATAAACAATAATTAGAGAAATGCAAATCAAAATCATAATGAGATACCATCTCACATTAGTCAGGATAGCTATCACTAAAAAGTCAAAAAATAACATGTTGGCCAGGTTGTGAAGAAAAGCAAACACTTATACACTGCTGGTGGGAATATAAATTAGTTCAGCCACTGTGGAAAGCAGTTTTGAGATTTCTCAAGGAACTTAAAACAGAACTATCACTCAATACAGCAATCCTATTACTGGATATACACCCAAAAGAATGTAAATCATTCTACCATAAAGACACATACACGTGTTTGTTCATTGCATCACTATTCACAATAGCAGAGACATGAAATCAACTTAGATGCCCATCAGTGGTGGACTGAATTAAAAGGAAAAAACTGTTTTATATATACACCCTGGAATTCTACACAACCATAAGAAAAGGAAATCATGTTTATTGCTGCAACATGGATGCAGCTGGAGGCCATCGTCCTATGCAAATTAAAGTGGGGATAGCCATCTTGGCTCTACTGCATGTTATTGCTTTCCAGAGTCCTTTCTCTACTTTTTTTCTTAATCCTTGAATTAGAGCTTATTATTGTTTTATCAGTCAAAGCTTTTTTTGCTTTCGCCACAGATCTGTCAACTTTTTAAACCTAAATGGTGGTTGGCTTATGCTTACAAATTCTCAAAAAGAGTCTTTATTTATTTTGTTTTTCAGACCCATAGGGCCTAGACTACGAGGAAAAAAACCTCCTTTCTAATCTCTTTGTGTGAATGGACTTCTCATTAGTTTATTATTATTATTATTATTGCTATTATTATTTTTCCTCGAGGCTGTAGTTCTTGGAGGGCCACAGTTTTTTGTGGGAATTTTGCTCCAATTTCTTGTATTGTTTAGAATTAAGAGTTCATTCCATTTCTAAGCCTTTTATTGCTGAGATCTCTTTATTGCTGAATATCTCTTACTAGGATATTCCCAGAATAAATTTGTTCTCCTCACTCTAAAATAGACTATTCCCCTTGATATCAGCCACTTGGTATTTCCTTTATTTTTCAATAGATTCTTTAAAAGGAATTATTTTGTCTTTTTCTAGGGTTTCTAGATGTTTCATTGTTTGAGTGCAGCAGGTTATTTAATCTAGCATCTTGTCATATGTAAAAGTTATAATCTTTATTTCTTTTTTTTTAAAACCAGAATTTTTTTTCTAAAAATGTTAGTGGTTAATTGAAGATGCAGAAATTGTTGGGAAGTATGTGTAAATCTGGGCTTTTAATTTCCTATTTAGTCAAAGGAATTAATGAAAACAAATAACTTGACCATTATTGTACAGTTGTCCTTGACTGAAAAGGCATGTGTTACCTGTTCACTCTATCCACTGAAGTTCTATGATGTGAAGTATGCAATGATAATACATTTTAAATTTGCTTTTGTTTGCTTTTTCCTATTGCTTTTTTGTCTTCATTTTTCCAGGGCCTTGCAAAGTTTGTGGTAAGTAATTTGTGCTAATTTTGCTGAAGGAGTTCATGAATAAATACACTCTCAATATGAATATGTGAACTCACATGCACTATACTAAGGAACAAGAAAGTAAGGGGATGGAGTTTTTTGTTTTGCTTTCCATCTCAATATTCCAGTGGTAAATTGTTTTAACAAATCATTCTAAGTCAATCAAGTTGTAGCTCTAACATAATAATACATAGAACATTGCATCTAATGTGAATCAGCTCAAGTATCTCAAACCTCAGAATTATATTTACTTTATTAACTCATTTTTAAACTTCAGAGCTACACAGTAATTTTCATTAATATAGCTCTGATTGAAATAGTGAACTGTAAATAACTCATTGTGAGCTGGACTGATTCACTTTTTGTCAATTCACGTCTTTAATAAATATTGTATTTCAAATTTCAAGAAATCAGAAACTGCCTTGGGTAAGTAGGTAATCCATGTGCATCTATTATGTTTCATCATTCAAAGAGATAAGTGTGAGAAAATAATGATTCTGATTGTATCTCGAAGAAAGAATTATATTAGAAAGACACATTGTAGGAAAACAATGCTAGAGTTAAAACTGAAAATTCTCAATGACAGCATTTTGAGAAGACTTAAATTTTATCTATACTCCTGATATGTGTTATTAAAATGCAAATATTTCAGAAAATCAAAACATAGTTTTTTCTGCAATAAGGTTAATTTCAGCAATTAATTATTATTTATCATAAGTTATTTGTAAAAGGAAAGACCCTTAAAGTTATTAATACTTAAAATAGAACAAGAAACAAATGTAGTAATGGAATATGTCAAATGTGATTAAAATAAATGCAATTCAAATAAAAATCTAAATGTGAAATATATTTAAATCTCCAATCCATGTCCCTCTTTAACAATTCTTTTCATTGTAACTAAGGTGAACAGTTCTTGTTTACTACTGTAATGAAACATAACCTCAACATTTTTTACATCATTTGTTTACTAAGAGCCTTTGATATGACATTATACAGATACTTTTGAGATACAAAACCTAACTCACATTAAGGACTTCATCCTAGAACTTGGCTATCTACAAAGCTCTCCCCTGCAGGGCAGTCCATTGCCATCTGAGTCTTCATGAAAATCACCTGGTCTCTGTCCAATGTCCTCTGCGGCAGCATGGATGCAGCTGGAGGCCATTATCCTAAGCGAATTAACAGAAACAGAAAAACGAATACCACATGTTCTCACTTGTAAGTGGGAGCTAAACATTGTGCACTCATTGACATAAAGATGCAAAAAATAAACACTGGGGACTGCTAGAGGGGTGAGAAAGGGAGAGGGGCAAGGACTCAAAAACTACCTACTGAATACTATGCACTACCTGGGTGAAGGAATCATTCATACTCCAAATCTCAGCATCACACAATATATCCATATAACAAATCTGTACATATAATCTAAAATAAAAGTGGAAATTATTTTAAAAAATTTCCTGGTCAATCTGGCCATAGGACCACTCTGGCCCAATTGAATCAACTTTTATCCTTATAAACATGCTGTTCATAGTACATATTGAGGTGGCAATATATTTTATAGCAATAAATGTATAAAGAAGAATGAAGTGCAACATTTAACTTAAGCCAGATGTGTCTACTGTTAATGCTAGTCCTGAACTTGATGCTTGGAGCAGGTGGGGGCAATTCAGGTAGTTCTGAGTAAAGGGTGGGAGATTAGGTCTCCAATTGTTCACAGTTGGAATGGGAGTTTGGGGAGCAGGCAGTATTTGGGGCCGCATGTGTTTTGGTACTTTAAAAATAGCAGTTCACGATCAAAGTAGTTTGACTTAGTAACTGTTCTCATACTCTCCCGACTTTATTAAAAAGAGAAAAGACTGATGTATAAATTTTCTAAACTGAGGTAGTCAGTGGACTGTAAGTGGATTTATTAGTTGCTAAAAGATTTAGTTTTCCTTTTGGGGGAGGGAAAACTCTTGATAAATAGAAAAGCCCAAGATGATAGTCTAAATAAGGGACTGTCATGTCTTGGATAGACAAGAGAAATGAAGAGAAAAGTTGTGATATAGTAAAAAATTTAGGTTAAGGAAGAAATTAATGTTGAAGATGAAATATATAGTGAAAGAATAGGGTTTTTTAAAAATAAAATAGAGAGGGGAAATTGCTCAGCACTTAACATTTTGTCCTTTTCCCATTTGAAAGTATATTGCTCACGTTATTGGGTTGTCCTGGGTAAGAACATTCAAGTTCTGAGAAATACTAGGCATATTAATAGGTGCTTACTCATTGTATTTGCTTTATAGCAAAAAATTAGTTTCCTGACTTTCTTGCCTGAGAAACTCCTTCTATTACTATATTTATGATAGATGTGAGATGTAGACTTATCTAAACTTCTACATTTTTCCATTTTCCCCTGAGGCTAATGTGAATAAAACAATGTAAAGAATAGATTACCTCTCCTTTGAATATGGACCAGTGAGGCAATTTCTTGGTAATAACTCAACATGTATTCTACTGATACTGAATTTTTTATATAAGACCTTGCAAAAATGTGTCTGTTTATGGTCTTGGCTACCTTTCATCTCAATGGGAATGAAAAATTATGGACTATGACTTTATATGTAAATCATCATGGTGCTCTCATTCTTGAATATTCAAAAATGGTTTCTTATATTGTTAGGGAGGTTGATCCCTTTAAGCATAATTTTCAATTGAAACTACATTTGGGGAATTTATAGTTTATTAGATAAGCCTATTACCATCTTACTGTGTATTACTATCTATTGTCTGTTTCTTCACATTTGCAGGCACGTGCCCAAATCCAGAAGGCATAATGATTAATTCCATGTTTCTCATGGTAGCAAAAGTTGTAGTCTTTATGGTCAGGAGTAAGACCTGCTAAGAGTCATTTCTCCTCTTGGTGACCACACACTTGGTAATTGGCTCTAAGAACCAAATTATGAGTTGTCTCCGTGTTTGTTTTCATATTGAAATTGACTTCAAAGTTGGGAAAGGAGTCAGGGAATTTTCCTAGGAAGAACTGTGCTAGATGCTCAGATGACTATGGCACAGTTTCCATCCATGAGGAACTCTTGGTCTAGAGCTGATGCTGATAATTCTGTGTGCTAACAATGTGATCACAGACTTAACAGCCACTGCTCTGCTTCAGACTGGGAGAAAGACACCCCAAAAGAAGGGATGTTTGAACTCCATCATGAAGTCTGAGTTTCTCAGATGGCTAATGGAGTCAAGAACATTCTATGAAAAAGTGAAATAGTCTGGGATATTCTGCAATAATGGCAAGTAACTTGTATCTGAATCATTGAGCAGAAGGGACAGTGCAACCAGAAGTAAGGCAGGACAAGAGTTTGGATGGTATTTTTTTCATGGAGGTAATAAAGTAGAGTAATAAAATTACACTCTGCAATTTAAAAATTAGCTCTAGTAGACTGAAAGTATGGACAGACCATGTGGAAGAGTAATTAGGCAGTCATTGCTGTTATCCTGGATAAAGGTGATATGGACGTAATCCAAGGGAGCTGCCATGAGAATGAAGAGGTGAGGGGACCCAGGGGGCACGGGTGGACAACAGGATGTGGGCAGTGGCAGTATAGAATACAACTCAAGGATGACATTTGGTTTAGGTAAATGTGAAAGTAGTGATTTTCTGAGTAAAACAGGAATGTGTGAGCAGGAGCAAATCTGGGTCAGGCAGTGAGGTTTTTTTCATGGACTTGATGAAGACAACTTTCTCTTTTCATTTCCCCAGATGAAAGAGAAAGTACTCTGAAGACAGGGCCTTTTCTAAGAGCTTGCTTTCAAGCAAATATCTTCACTTGATTAGTGTAAAGGAAGAAATTGGTGATATTTGAAAAGACGTTAAAGACATATAAAAAAGAGAAGACGTGCTGTTGAATTTCAATAAGTCCTACTCTAAGGATTCAATGGTTTGATAATTAAGGGAGGTATAGGTGTTACTATTTTACTATCAGCAAAGTTTTTATTAAAAGTTTACAAGTGTAAGACGGCTGTAGATACTTATTTGTTGCAGAGTGCATTTTCAAGTACTCTTCTCTGGGAGGCTGTATCACTTTATGCAAATCCCTTATATACTCTTAATCACATTGTTACAGTTACTTATATTGAGGACATGAACTATCTTTTATAAATCTCCGTATGTCTCTGACCAAATAATGTATGAGGTGTAATTAGAACATTCTAGATCCTCAAAAATATTGTGTTAATTGAAAGTAATTGAGGTACTAATTGCAAATTATATAATCAATTTCTTTAAAGGATATATTTATTTCCCAATTTAAAAAATAGTTATTTTGCTCTTGAAATAAAATAGCGTATATATTATGAACATTTCTAAACTGTTCAGATGAAACTTTCAAACCTGTAACTGCTATACACTCCTCACTTTGTCACACGTGTTGTTTATTGCTAACGCTTTTCAAAATCTTTAATTATTTTGATAATTTCTTTATATATATGTGTATATATATACACACACACACATATATTTCTTCCCTAAAATGTAAACACCGCCATAGAAAGGAACCCACCTGTCCAATTTACATCTGTATACTTTGTGCATAGGGTGGTACTGACTCAAAATTAGTGTTAACTATGTTTATCTTGAGTGAAACAATTAATGGATTTTAAAATGAAATTACATGACTTTGTTAGGAAAAAATGAGCCTTATTTTTAATAACAATAAATAAGTAGATGCATAGTATAATTGTTATGAATAAAGCCTTATTTTCTACTATTAACAAAAGTAGTAATATTTGGAAACTTTCAGTTGCCAGGCACAGTACTGGATCTTTTAGTCCTGTTAAATTCTTGGAAATCACTCAGAAGTTTTCTAAATTCAGCATATCTTAAGCATGAAAAATCCAAGACTCAAAATGGTTACAAAAGTTGCCCAAGGTCATACAGTAGAGTCTGGATTTGAATTTAACTTTGTAGAGTGCCAAACATATGTTCTTTCCATTAAACTGCAAAATGATATTCTTTGTTGCAATTAAATTTTGTTTTTTAAAGTATCACAAAATGTAAGGGCTGTTTGAAAAATAAATAAATATATGTACTCCTAAGAAAAATTATAAAATGAAAATATTGTTATTTGCTTTCAGAACAGATGTATTGAATGATAGGATTTCCTATCTAGTATTTGGTCAAGTGTGTCAGGCTGAAATATATCCTAATTGTTTATTAGTGTACATTACCGTAAACTATGCCAGACCACAAGCATGAAAGGATGTTAGACACTGTACATGTGAATTAAGGAAATAAGGAAAATATGATATTTTATGCCTCTGTAGCTCCATTATTGACCCCAAAACATTGTAAAAAATTATTCTCTTGAGATACAAAGGGGAGTAATAAAATGAAATGTTTTCCTTTTTGTTTTCTATGGAAACTTAACCTTCTGTTTTCTATGTGTACACAGAGGAATAAAATGTCACATTGCTAGAATTATTCCGAAGATTTATATTATACTTTATACTTCAAATAAAGGCATCTCCCTGTAGGCCAGTTTGTATGAGTTTTTCCGGGAAGCATAAAAAAGAAAACTAAACCTAAAGTCAAATTTACCTTCCTGAAGAATTTATGTAATAAAAATGCTCCTCTTTTATAAGTCATATAGAAATATCAATAGGGCTTTTCTCATAAATGAATAAAATAATCTTGAATTTTATATAGAATAATAAAGTCATCAATAGCCAGAAGCTTTAAAAAATGAAAAATAAGAAAAGTCTTTCTTTATAGATCCAAAACATATTATAAAGTCATTATAATCAAATCAGTGGTAGTCCAAGGGAATAAGCAAATAGATCAGTGGAATGAAATAGACAATCCAGAAATAGATCCAAGCATAAATGAGAATTCAAATGTGACAATGGTAGACTCTCCACTGAGTGGGATGGCACAGGCACAAACAATGTGGTAAAAGTGGCTGCCATATTAAAAAAAAAAAGTGTAAAATTGTGCCCTTGCTTTGTATCATCACCTAGAACATCATTTTCTGGATAGCTCCATATTTAAATATTAAAAATTAAATGAATAGCTTAGAAAAATATCTGGGAAGCTACATATACATCTCAAAGTTAGAGATTTTTTTTCCAAGACCAGAAATTCAGAAACAACTAACAGGATATAGAGATGGTTGATAATATTTTTCAAAAATATTTGAAAGTTGGAACATCAAAATCAATAGATAAATAATAGATTTGGAAAAAAGTTTGAAAAATAGATAAGAACCAAAAGATTAATATATACACATGATTTCAAGAATTCTCAAGAAAAACATACAACCCAATACAAAGATTGTCAAATAATATGAAGTTAGTTCACAGAAAAGAAAATCTAAATTGCCAAATGAAGTAGAAAAAATTGTTAACCCCACTGCTAGTTACAGAAATGCAAGTTAAATTAATAAAGAAACATTGTTGAATGCTTATCAGCCTGGAAAATATTTTAAGACTCTACCCATTGTTCACAATAATGATGAAAAAGGTCAAATGTGAAAAGTTTCAGTCTTTTGTGGGAAAGGAATTCGGCAATATACATTACAAAAAAAAAAATTACACAAAACCCTTTGACCAAGAAGTCTTAATTCTGGAAATCTATCCTAAAGAAATATGAAAACAAATATGACATTCAAAGTTCTTTAGCGCTATGAGTAGTGGCAAAATCTGAGAAATAAAGTCAAATCCCAGGACAAAGCAAGAAGCAAAAACTTTTGTGCAAATGAGGACATAAATGTATGTGTATCTATATCTGTGTGAGGATATTTGTGTCTCTATGTGTATGTGTGTATATATATACAAAGACACATATGCACATGCATATATTTATATGAACATGGAAGAAAGGTAAAAGCAAAAAGGAATGTATATCCGGTGTCAACATGCATTATCTCGAATGGGTGAGGTCATGTCTGAGGAAAGGGGGAGATGCAGAGGAGGGGAGAAGCAAAAACAAAACAATATATTTTACTTTTTTAATTAAAAAAATTAAATATCTCATCCCATTGGATGTGATCCAATTTAGGTATAATTACTTATGTAAAAAGAGTCAATTTTATCCTTCGGAGTCCACGAAATAAAACAAGACATAGTCCATTCCTATCTCAGGTATACAGAAGTTTATTATAGTTATTCTTTGTAACCTGAGAATGTGAACCTTGTTGAATCACACTGCCCACCCAAATCTCTCTTCTTCTGGAATTGCAGTGGTTACTCTTTATATTCTCAGACATTTTCAAGTAATTTGGCTTTGTTGATTTGCAGAAAACATGAGTACATAGACTTCTCTAGCCAGCTTGAAAACATGCTGGGCAATTTATCTGGCAACAATATGTTGAATGGAGTGTTCATATTATTACCATAATCAGGTAAATTTGATATAATTTTTAGTTTGATGCTCTAAGTCTTTACTTCTTGCCAAAATTCTGTTAAATCAAAGTTTTCCTTCCTTATTGTATCATCTGGAGAGAACATTGTATATACTTACAAAATTTTTCCTGCAAGCATGGTGAGCTAGTCATCCCTTATGATTAAAAAATTTTACAAAGTCTTTGTAAGCACTATTTCTGATTCATAATGTGATGTTAAAAGGTTGTTTTTAAAGTAAATTCGAGGGGATGAATTTTCACAAAATACAGGTGACCATTTTTGTTTAAGACTTTAGTCATTCAGAATTTAGCTCTGAATACATCATATTTCATTCATCTGAGAATAGATCCTAGGATCCATGCCATGCAATTCGTACAAGGCATTCACAGAAAACCTTATCAGGCCTCATCCCTCACTTAATGTATATTTGTGCATATTTGACCCATAACTTTCTCCCATTTCCTTATTTTATTTTTAAGTCCAAAGAAAACTATAAAAAACCAATTAGAAGGTCAGAGGTTGCTACAGGTAGCAGAATGGCATAGTGTTTAAGAGCTCATATTCTTCTGTGCTTCAATCTCTTCACGTGTAAAATGGTAACACAATAGTGCCCATATAACAAGTTAGTTGTGAACATTACATGAAGTAATATTGTAAAGTGCTTAAGTAGTGCTTGGAACATAGCAAACACTAAATAACTGTAAACTCTTGGCAGCTGGGTGCAGTGTCTCACGCTTGTAAGCCCAGTACATTGGGAGGCAGAGGTGGGCAGATCACTTGAGGTCAGGAGTTTGAGACCAACCTGGCCAACATGGCAAAACCCCATCTCTACTAAAAATACAAAAATTGGCCGGGTGTGGTGGCGGGCGCCTGTTATTCCAGCTGCTCAGCAGGCTGAGGCAAGAGAATCCCTTGAACCCAGGAGGCAGAGGTTGCAGTGAGCCAAGATATCACCACTGCACTCCAGCCTGGGTGACTGAGTGAGACTGCATCTCAACAAAACAAAACAAAAAGAATGGAAATCATAACAGTCTCTCAGAGTACAGAGCAATCAAATTAGAACTCAGGATTAAGAAACTCACTCAAAACCATACAACTACATGGAAGCTGAACACGCTGCTCCTGAATGACTACTGGGTAAATAATGAAATTAAGGCAGATATAAATAAGTTCTTTGAAACCAACGAGAACAAAGACAAAACATACCATGCCAGAATCTCTGGGACACAGCTAAAGCAATGTTTAGCAATAAATGTTATAAGCAGTGTTATAGCACTAAATGCCCACAGGAGAAAGTAGGAAAGATCTAAAATCGACATCCTAACATTGCAATTAAGAGAACTAGAGAAGCAAGAGCAAACAAATTCAAAAGCTAGCAAAAGACAAGAAATAACTAAGATCAGAGTAGAACCGAAGGAGATAGAGACATGAAAGACCCTTCAAAAAATCAATGGATCCAGGAGCTGATCTTTTGAAGAGATTAACGAAATAGACTGCTAGCCGGACTAATAAAGAAGAGAAGAGAGAAGAACTAAATAGCCACAATAAAAAATGATAAAGGGGATATCACCACTGATTCTACAGAAATACAAACTACCATCAGAGAATACTCTAAACACCTCTACGTAAATAAACTAGAAAATCTAGAAGAAATTGATAAATTCCTGGACACATACGCCCTCCCAAGTCTAAACCAGGAAGATGTTGAATTCCTGAATAAACCAATAACAAGTTTTGAAATTGAGGCAATAATTAATAGCCTACCAATGAAAAAAATGTCCAGGACCAGACGAATTCACAGCCAAATTCTACCAGAGGTACAAAAAGGAGCTGGTACCATTCCTTCTGAAACTATTCCAATCAATAGAAAAAGAGGAATCCTCCCTAACACATTTTATGAGGCCAGCATCATCCTGATACCAAAACCTGGCAGGGACACAACAATAAAAGAAAATTTCAGGCCAATATCCCTGATGAACATTAATGCAAAAATCCTCAATAAAATACTGGCAAACTGAATCCAGTAGCACATCAAAAGTTTACCCACCATGATCATGTTGGCTTCATCACTGGGATGCAAGGCTGGTTCAACATATGCAAATCAATAAATGTAATCCATCACATAAACAGAACCAATGACAAAAACCACATGATTATCTCAATAGATGCAGAAAAGGCCTTCAATAAAATTCAACACTGCTAAAAACTCAATAAACTAGGTATTCATGGAACGTATCTCAAAATAATAAGAGCTATTTATGAAAAACCCACAGCCAATATCATACTGAATGGGAAAAACCTGGAAGCATTCCCTTTGAAAATAGGCACAAGACAAAGACGCCCTCTCTCACCACTCCTATTTAACATAGTATTGGAAGTTCTGGCCAGGGCAATCAGGAAAGATAAATAGATAAAGGGTGTTTATATAGGAAGAGACAAAGTCAAATTGAATCTGTTTGCAGATGACATGATCGTCTATTTAGAAAATTCCGTCGTCTCATCCCAAAATCTCCTTAAGCTGACAAGCAACTTCAGCAAAGTCTCAGGATACAAAATCAATGTGCAAAAATCACAGGCATTCCTATAAACCAATAATAGACAAAGAGCCAAATCATGAGTGAACTCCTATTCACAATTGCTACAAAGAGAATAAAATACCTAGGAATACAACTTACAAGGGACATAAAGAACCCCTTCAAGAAGAACTACAAACCACTGCTCAAGGAAATAAGAGAGGACACAAACAAATGGCAAAACATCCCATGCTCATGGATAGGAAGACTCGATATTGTGAAAATGGCCATACTGCCCAAAGTAATTTATAGATTCAATGCTACTCCCATCAAGCTACTATTGACTTTCTTCACAGTATTAGGGAAAACTTCTTTAAATTTCATATGGAACCAAAAAGAGCCCATATAGCCAAGACAATCCTAAGCAAAAAGAACAAAGCTGGAGACATCAGGCTACCTGACTTCAAAGTATCCTACAAGACGACAGTAACCAAAGCAGCATGTTACTGGTACCAAAACAGATATATAGACCAATGGAACAGAACAGAGGCCTCAGAAATAACACAGCACATCTACAACCATCTGATCTTTGAAAAACCTGACAAAAACAAGCAATGGAGAAAGGATTTCCTATTTAATAAATGGCGTTGGGAAAACTGCCTAGCCATATGCAGAAAACTGAAATTGGACTGCTTCCTTACACCTTACACAGAAATTAACTCAAGATCGATTAAAGACTTAAATGTAAGACCTAAAGCCATAAAAACCATAGAAGAAAACCTACACAGTACTATTCAGGACATAGGCATGGGCAAAGACTTCATGACTAAAATGCCAAAAGCAATGGCAACGAAAGTCAAAATTGACAAAGGTATCTAACTAAACTAAGCTTCTCCACAGCAAAAGAAACTGTCATCAGAGTAAACAGGCCACCTACAGAATGGGAGAAATTTTTTTGCAATCTATCCATCTAACAAAGGGCTAATATCCAGAATTTACAAGGAACCTAAAGAGATTTACAAGAAAAAAACAACCCCATCAAAAAGTGGGTGAAGGATATGAACAGACACTTCTCAAAAGAAGACATTTATGCAGCCAACAAACATGAAAAAAACTCCTCATCACTGGTCATTAAAGAAATGCAAATAAAAACTACAATGAGATAGCATCTCATGTCAGTTAGAATGGTGATCATTAAAAAGCCAGGAAACAACAGATGCTGGAGAGGATGTGGAGAAATAGGAAGGCTTCTATACTGTTGGTGGGAGTATAAATTAGTTCAACCGTTTTGGAAGACAGTGTGGCGATTCTTCAAGGATCTAGAACCAGAAATACCATTTGACCTAGCAATCCCATTACTGGATATATACCCAAAGGATTGTAAGTCATTCTACTGTAAAGACACATGCACACCTATGTTTTTTTGCAGCACTATTCACAATAACAATGACTTGGAACCAACCCAAGTGGAAAAACAAATAACGCCTACAGAGCTTCCAGACCCTGAGAGTACAACAGGATTATAACTGAGTGAAATAATGCATCATGATAACCCAAGGACACAAAAAATTTGATTTACATTTGGTGTTCTGTATTTAAGAAAATGAAGGAGAGGCAGCATGGCCGAGTGGTCTAAGAGTCTGAATTAAGTCTCCAGTGTCTTTGGGGGCATGGTTTTCAATTCCACCACTACCAATTTGTCATGGGCGTGGTGGCTCACGCCTGTAATCCCAGCACTTTGGGAGGCCAAGGTGAATCACGAGGTCAAGAGATCGAGACCATCCTGGCCAACATGGTGAAACCCCCGTCTCTACTAAAAATACAAAAATTAGCTGGGCGTGGTGGCATGTGCTTGTGATCTCAGCTACTCAGGAGGCTGAGGCAGGAGAATCACTTGGACCCAGGAGGTGGAGGTTGCAGTGAGTTGAGATCGCACCACTGCACTCTATCCTGGTGACAGAGTGAGACTCTGTCTCAAAAAAAAAAAAAAAAAAAAAAGAAACTGGAAAAGTGTATGATGCAATTCAAAATGATTCCTTAAAAAAATTTAGAATTTAAAAGAATGTGTTTGTGCTTAATTCCCAGTTACCTAATTATCTAAAAGGATTCATTATCTGAGGGTGGTAGAAAGCACCGTTTTGTACAATATTTACAAATGTTTTATTTTGCATAATCTTTTATAATAAACTGTAAAATATTTGGACATTAAAATTAAAAATGTAAATGATAAATTTATTAGTGCTGAGTCTTTAGAAGTTTCTACCACACATATTATCATATTTAATCTCATAAAATCCTGTGAGATATACATTATTATTCTCAATTTAAATATGAGAAAATAGAATCTCAGGGTGATTAAATCCATATTGCTTTCTTATTGTTATAAACCAATAATAAACCACCACAAATTCAGTGGCTTAAAAAAACCCCAGCTTACTATCTTACAGTTTTGTACATTGGAACTCTCACTGGACTAAAACCAAGTTTCATATTCAGACAATATTCTAAAATTAGATCATGGTTATGGTTGCACAACTCTGTGAATATACAAAAACCACTTTAAGTAAATACTATTGTATATTAATTATATTGTAATAAAATTGTTAAGAAATCGAGTAGTATAATAGTGGAATCAGTAATTTTCTAGCATCTGATTTGTGAAAAGCATGATGTTAGTTATGAAACACTGCTGAACACATTGCCTTGTCTGCCAGAGCGTTTACATTCTCCTGGAAACTATTCCTTCACAACCATGACATAAAAGTTGTACAGGTCAACTCCTCCTAACCACAGGCTGAACACTGCAGCTGAGCCATTAAAGGGTCTAGTCCATAGTCCTCCATCCACAGAAGACAGTGTCATCCAAGATGCATCGATCAGTCTTCTGCCCAAAGATTTTTTTGATTGGGGTTGGAGAGTTGTGTCTCTGGGTGAAGAGCTTACAAAGAATGAAAAAAGAAAAAATCAGCCTGCAATTATCAGTGGCCATTTTTTTCTTCTGGTTATTTTCCCCTCCCAGTGAACTGCAGCCAGAAAGAATTAAAACCAATTAAAGAAAAGACAATAGATAGAATAGGGAAGTCTTGATGTCTTCCACATTCTAGCTTCCAATTCTACTGGGCCAGGTTCACTCTGTCCTTTCTGTTGCTCTGATATTATTCAAATTGATTGGAGTTGGGCCTCAAGATTGCAACAAAAGTTCTGTTCTCAACTATCTTAGTGAGAGATTACTTGGGAAGAAAAACTATAAAGGTTTGAAAAAATAAATAGAAATCTAAACCTGAAAGTAAAATGGGAAAAAAAGGGAGTCTGCAATGAAAGTGCAATGTGAAAACAAGAGTATGCAATTAATTTCTAAGTGAGCGATTTAGATAAAGAGTTTTGTGAATTTAGAGGAGAGAGACAACACTGTAGCTTGGGTAATCTGGAAAGATTTCCTAGAGGGAAAGGGTCCAGACTAGAGTTAGACCTTGAAAGGTAGATTCTTTTGATTTTTTCTTAGGGTCATCTATGCTAGCTCACTTAAATGAACTTCATTTGGAGAGAGATTTTAAAGGGATCCTTCGGAGGCAGACGAAACATGTCTTGAACAGGAAAGGGGAGAAGAAGCAAATTTCATCTGTGATTAGAGCAAAGATATTTTGTTCAGATGTTAGTATTAATGGGCATATGATCAACTTTTATAATAGGAATAACATCCTTTTTGCCCTAGGGTATGCACTGTATTAAAAATGATAAATTATGGCTCTCAGTAAAATCAGTGAAACTATTAAACTGATGAAAGATTAACGGAATTTTGTCAGAATCAAATAAGGATTGGATTCTGGTCAGTGTTGTGGAAGCAGTCTAGTATTTTGTTTGTTTGTTTAAATTATCAGCCCAAGTTCCAGTAATTCTTAAGAATCTATGCAATTTTCAGTTATACTTGTGTGGCTTTGATGTCTCTCTTTATTTTGAACACTGATCTTGATTCATGAAAGTCTGTTGCATAACATGAAAAGAATGGACCAAATGCCTCTACAAGTTGCCTAGTGTTCCATAATTTATGTATGTCTTTCGAATTTCTTTTTAAATACATATCCCTGAGGTAATACTTTTTGTAAACTGTGAAATCTCATGGGTGACATAAAAATCGAGTTTCTAACACTGGGAATTATCTTCACTGGGCTTCCCCAAGGAAATACTACCAAAAATATATTTCCTTTGGTTTCTTCTGAATGATTAACATGTAATTCTCAGCAAATTAGTAGAATTGCAGATTGTTAGGGTGGCAAGAAATCTCTATGACTTTGTTTAATGGAATAAACATCTTTTACGTTTTAACACTGAGATCCTGAGAAACTGTTAGACTTCCCACATCAGGGACTGAGCAGCACCTAAAACAAAAATGTCCCAGCTTTTTAGATGACACCATATTCTTTTCTCTTAAAAATATTAAAATAGTGCCTAATTCAAAGTATTTCAGATTTTTTTAATGTTAGTTTAATTTTAGCCAGTACAAGTATCTATAATTTGTCATAAATTAGAAGTTTCTCTTATTTTTGTTCTTTACTTTGGTATCCTCTAAAATGTTCACATGCAGGGAGAATAATGGTAGAGTTTTATAATATGTGGTTTGTAAAAATCTTGGATGAAAACCTTTTAAAAGCTACAGTCAAATTCAGAAGTGAAAGGAAATTACTTAAAAGGCATGGAATCTGAACGCTTCAACACAAAATGTAAAATTTTTAGATCATACAAAATGTAAATATTTTAGATGGATAAGGTCAATAGTTAAATAAATAATAAATTAGGTGACTTTTTATAATAATACCTCATGTGACCAGACCAGATAGGAGTTATAGCTCTGACAAGATGTTGATTCTTTTGGAATTCCTTTCATCTGGAAGGTGGCTAGGATCTCCAGGCTACTGTAGCCCAGTCAATAGCAGCCTCATAGTCCATTTACCCATGGTAAGGTACAAACACATTTGCAGCTAAGTCAGTTTACCCCATGATGATATAGAAATATAATTCTCTGATTGTCATGAGGTAAAAAGCATTGGAAACACTTATCTATGACAAAAAGAGATCTTATGAACTAAAACAACAATGTTAAAAGCCCAATAGGAAAAGTATATGAACAACAATTTACAAAATTGCTATCGAAGTTGCCAATATAAAATGTCTCCAGGTTTTGTTAGTAACTGTGGAGATATAAATTGAAGTAAAATCTATATATCTCTTTATACTCATAAGACTGGCAAAAATTTAAAAGTATGGTGAAATCTGTTGCTGGTAGGGATGCTAACAGAATAATATTTTCTTTTACTGCTAGTGGTTAGGTGAAAAATTTCTACCCTTTTGGAAAAGTGACCTGTACATATCTTTTGACAGAACAATTTTATAATCTTGGAAATACATTCCTTTCAATATGATCACCTGCCCTGATTTGCTTACACACATACACACCCAAGAATATTTATTGCATTATGATGTATTTTTTTTTCTTTTCACAGCAGCAAAACTCGGGAACTAAAATGAACAAATAAACAAATATTAATAGGGAAATGCTTACTTCAGTTTAAAATAACATGAAACATTTTAGTTAGGAGGAGTAAGTTCAGGGATCTATTTTACAACATGGTGACTAGAGTTAATACAATGTATTCTTGAAAAATTCTAAGAAAGTGGATGTAAAGTGTTTTTGGCACGAAAATGAATAACTATGTGAGATAATGCACATGTTAATAATCAGATAAATTTACTCATTTCACAATGTATACATACTCCAAAACATCATGTTGTACACAGTTAATATCATTTTATTTGTCAATTTAAAAACAGACCTTTTGTAAAAGATATCTATGAAAAGACTCTTAGAATGAGAAATGAGAGCTTTTATTAAAATGCCAGCAATAAATCTAACAATATTCCTTTTCTTACATTAATAGGAATAACTTCCAGATGTAATATTCAAATTGGAATTATAGCATTTTCATCTAGATAATTATTTTTTGGAAGATAGCATAACTCACCTTCTTTTCATATAATAGATTTTTATCATTGTTCAGGTCACCTGGCCGAAGCTGGTACCGTGATGGATTTGCAGCTGCTGTTAGAGATGCCACTCAAGGCAGAGGTAGGGGAAAATCTTCCTGATTTTCCTTTCTTTCTACTCTCTTATTTCCTCTTAACTTATTTAATATGCTAACCCCAGCCAGAAATGCTGGCCGTAGGAATCTTTCCCTGTAATACAGAACGGACCAGGGTAAGGCAAACAGTAGATCTGAGAGAAAATTGGACAAGGACTGGCACACCTTCCCTTCGTGTGAGCAGATAATTTGACAGTTTTCTTCATCCTTTCTTCCTGTGATCTCCAAGATTTGTTTAGAAGATTTTGGAGTAAGATTTTGCAAGAGTCTCTTCTCTTTATAGAATTTTTTTTGGGACATTTTGTTTTGTAACTTTTCTAAGAACAATCTTATACCTAATTTTAAGTTTTGCTAATTTTATCACTCACTATTTTCATACCTCTTCTTTGCTATTTTTATTACAGTTCTTAATTTTTTCTTTTGCTCTTATTCACATATTATCATTTAGGTAGGTGACACATTCTTAAGACCTTACTCTATTGTTTCTTAACGTTTCGCCTTTTGTGTAAGGAAGATAATTCTAACGACAAATAGATAATGATAAATAGATTAATCTCCTGTGAAAGGGAGAGATTCTAATGACAAATAGATAAATGACAAATGATAACTCACATAGTTATCTTTCATTTTTGTGCCAAAAACACTTTACATCCACTTTCTTAGAATTTTGCAAGAATACATTGTATTAACTCTAGTCACCATGTTGTACAATAGATCTCTGAACTTCTAACTAAAATGTTTCAAGTTATTTTAAACTGAAGTAAGCATTTCTCTATTATTTGTCATTTTAAAGGCTACTTTTTCTTTCTGCATGGAAATGTATAGATTTCACTTTAAATGTTGGCTTTGAAATTAACAACAAACAAAATGAAAATCTTAGCCTAGTACTTGAATAAAAATTTTTTTTTTTGATCTGATGCTTTAATTCTGTTTTCAGTGTAGGGATTTTTTTCCTGTTTGATCACTGATTCTTCTTAATCTTACCTTTTTATATTTATATTAAATATTCTTTTAATTTACATGTATTTAATCCCAGATGAATTAATTTAATCTGGATTTGTATTTCTAACAGAAATTCCCTGAAATTTCTGGCATATATGTGGTCTCATTTTGCTTGTTTCCAGTATTTATGTAGAGGTTTTCTAGATATTTTTGTGTTTGTCATTTTGGTGGGAACTTAGAAGAGGACAGAGTTAAACATCTGCACCCAAATCACCATTCAAAATAAGAAATATCTCAATAAAATTTAAACATTATAAAACTTACCATTCCTTTCAAATATTACCAAAGTATGTGGCTACTTTGAACAAATGAAGAAATATTCTCTCCCTTAGGTGTTTCCAAGTGATAGAAGATGGAAAAAGATCTTCCTTTAGAAATAGGAAAGTGAGGATTCTAATTCATCTCCTGGGCTCTTTGGTGGTCACAGGTTTTTCAGGCTGTGTTACTGGTGTGAACCGTCCTAACCCATCTGGTCATCTTGATTGCAATGTCTCATTGGTGTGCTGTGATGTAAAGCTGAGAGAGAATGTGGCACAGCGGAATAGCTTTAAAGACTAACAGATCCTGTGTTTTTAAGCAAGCACTACAATTTTCTTATCTGTGAAACAAACCTAATCCTACTTTGTGCATTATTAATTGGCTTGTATAGTTTTATTGAGTGATTAAATGTGTTGTAGAGCATGTATTAGGATCCTAGGGGCATAAAGATGAATAATATCCGGTCTCTGCTTTCGAGAATTATATAGCTAAAAGGACTGTGAGGATTGTGTGAGAACTCATTAGCTTATATAGTAAATATTTGTAAAGAACATAATTGTTATTAGGAACTCTCCTAGGCATTGAGATATTAGGATGAATAAAAAAATCTTATTAGCCTATTGTGATTACATTTTATTAGAGGACGAAGGGAGATGATTAAAAATTAAATATCTAATATAATGTCAGATGTTGAAAAGTTCTGTGAAAAGAAATACAGCAAGAGTGGGGAGTATATGTGTGTGAAGAAGAGAAGAGAGAACTATTTTAAATGGGGTCGTCTGGATAGCCCTTCTGAGGAATGTCTGGGAAAAGGGCATTGCTGAAAGAAGAATACATTTAGACCATTTGAGAAACAGCAAGGTGAGAATGGCTACACTTTGGTTATTTAAGGGAAGAATGGCAAAAATAAGAATGGAGAAGTATTTCTAGGTTTTTTTGACCACGACAAAGAATTGAAATGTTATTCTAAGTGCAATAAAGGGAAACCATTGGAGGGATTTGCACAGAGAAGGAGATGATTTGATTTGTGCTTTGCAAAGATTAGTCTGGGTGTTTAGTGGGGAATAGCTGTAGGAGAGACAAGGTAGAAGTGGGAGAGGAGGAGGTAGAGTGGGAGTGATGGGAGGCTAATATAGGAGAACAAGTGAAAAAGCTGTGCTTTGACTTTGGAACAGTGTTTTGGAGTGAATGAGTCTTCATTAGATAATATGATACTTGGTGTAGATAAGCTTTTAGTAAATAATTCTATGGTTATTATCAATCTATATTGAGCACCTACAAAGAAACTACATGTTCAGCCTTTAAGCAAAATGGATGAAAAATTACAAGCAATTTTCTCCTAAACCCGTCAAGAAAAAATAGTAGGTAGTAAAAATGAAATGTAAGAGTCTTCATTAAAAGATCATAGAGAAAATTCTGTAAATTGGTAAGAAAAATAAATCTAATCCAATGGAAAAATGAAGAAAAGGAACTAAGAGGAAAAATATATGGTTAACAAACATATGAAAATACACTCAGCTTTATTGTTCAATCAGGGAAGTGAAAATCAAAACTGCAGGGAGACAATAGGTCACACCTACCTGTTTGGCAGGAATTAAAAAACACAACACTAACAGATATTGGCAAGGATATGGAGAAATCAAAACATTTATACACATTACTGGTGGAAGTCTATATTGATATAATGGAATATATGGAAAATAACATGGCATTATATAATAAATTTGAGATTGATGTTTTTTCATGACCAGGCAATTCTACTCATAGCTATATACTCCAAGGCAGTTGTTCTTAGAGTTAGTTCCCGGACCTGCAGCATCAGCATCACTTAGGAACTTGCTAGACATATAAAATCTTGGGACCCATCACAGTCACACAAAATTAGAAACACTAAGATTAAGGCTCAACGATCGTGTTTAAAATAAGCCCTTCAGGTGATCCTGATACAGCTAAAATGTGTGAACCACTGCACTAGAGAAAGATTTGCATGTGTGTGCTAGAGCACATGTGCAAACTGTTTGCAGCATCTTTATTTACAGTAGCAAAGTACTCAAAACAAGCAATCTGTTATTAATAGAAGGTATAAAGGACTGTATATTCACACCGTGGAATACTGTACAACAGTGAAATGAACTATAGCTAAACACAACATGCATCAATCTCAGAAATATAATAGTCAAAAAACAAGACAGAAGATTTGGAAGTGAAAACATAATATACATATTCATAAAAAGTAAAGAATATCTTATTGAAAGACATAAATATGTATAGCATATTTGGTTAAATTATATGAAAGAAGGAAATTTTAAACTCAAAATTCAGGGAAGTGGTTACTTATGATGGAGCAGAAAATGTGTAGTATCAGGGAGCAGTCTTCCCAATGGTGATAAAGTTTCATTTTCTAAACTGGGTAAGAAAATAGGTAGTTATTGTAGTATTGTATTTTATGCCCTACATATAGTATTTAAATTTTTATTTGGTCAGTATTTGGTAATGATAATAAAAACAATATGATTAATAAAAATAAAGCAAATGAATGCACACACAAAAAGGATGGAGAAAAAAAACAGTGGACCCCTTTCCCTGTTGTATCCACAGTGTCAGGAAGCATATAAAATAAGTTAAAGAAAAAAACCATCACATGTACCCATATTTTTTCTCTTTTTCATATCACTTTTCCTTTCTCACCATACAGAGATTCACTCATTAGAATTAATACTTATTTTAAGTGCAAAGGCAAACTAATTTTTAAAAATGGATCTGACAGCAAAATGCACAATTAAGAAAAATAAGCCTAGAAATACAGAAAATAAATCTTAAAATTTCTAAAAGTTCAAGTATTCTGATTCAATTAAAAATGGTAAGCTTTAGTGAGTAAATGAAAATTACATCAGCATGTTCCTTGAGTTTTAATGAGGCAAGAAAGAGCTGTAATCTCTGCAAGAAGGGCAAGTGACAGAGGATATTATGAGAACAACATGCTCTGTACTTGGATAATACTATAGAAATATTGCCTTCTTGTCATAGACTCTGAATTGCTGTTTATACAGGAAATAGGATTAAAATGCATGCTGGCCATCTACACTACACAGGTAAACTCATTTCAATTCAAGATGACTATTACAATAAAATATTACTTTGTATATAAGCAGAGGAAATTTCTTTTTTTCCATAATTACATTTAGGCACTTAAACATGGCAAATTTCAATTATAAAAGGAAGAGTTTAACCATTTCTATCTCATTTGGAAATATGCTATTATTTTAGTAGTATTTTATTTTGGCAACTAAACAAATGGAGACAGTTGTGTGTGCACTAAATGGAGACAAACAAATTCTGTATATAATATTTCAAAGAGTACTTTTGAGACATGAGTTATTGTGCTAACCATATAACGTGCTGTTTTAACACAGAATAAGATAGTTATCTTCCCCACAGGATGCCAGTTAGGGACAATAGAAACTTTACATTGCTTTGAATTATATGTTGAAAAATGTGTGTGTGTGTGTGTGTGTGTGTGTGTGTGTGTTTTAAATAATAGGTAGGTATAATCCAAATGAATAAAAAATGTTATAAATAAGCGTGTAAATAATGATGTTTCAATTTCAACACTGCTGGGTAGAATACTTGCTCCTGATAAAATTTCTGTTGGCTTTTGCCATTGGAAACCCAGATCATGAGTGTTTTCCTTTAAATAGTTTAAGTTTTTAAGAAGTTTACTTGAAAAACTGAAATGCAATAGGAGTTTAAGGATCTTGACTATTTGGGATTTCTAACTGAGGGCAGACAGTGAACTTTTGAGCAAATTCTAAAAAGGGCATTGAACTTGTGTTCTGTAGAAGTCTCTTATCGAATAATTAGACAATTTTCTCAATGTTTTACTTTAATATGAACCAGATTCTCAAGCCAAGTGAGAAATAGCAATGACATTTTTATGTTCAAATTAGCAAATATTAAAAATAATCTTGGTGAGATGATTTGAAGTGATACTTTCATTTGTTGCATTTAATATATAAACTGATGTATTAGAACTTAAATTCTGCTATAATAGAATACCTGAGACTGGGTAATTTATAATGAGCAGAAATTTACTGACTAACAGTTTTGGAGGCTGGCAAGTCCAAGATCAAGCTGCTACCATCTGAGGAGGGCCTTCTTGCTGTGTCATCCCATGGCAGAAGGCAAGAGAGCAAGAGGGGACCACACTAGACCTTGTATATGGGCACCAATTCCACCCTTGAGGGTTGAGCCCATATGGCCTAATCACCTCTTAGAGGTTCCACCTCTTAATATTGTTACAGTGGCAATTGAATTTGAACATGAGTTTTGGAGGGGACAAATATTTACAACATAGTAACTGTTATAAACTTTATCAAAATCAATTTGGTAACAGAAAAAAAGGGCCTTAAAAATACCTGTACCCTTTCATTTATGTATTATACTTTTCATAATCTATCCTAAGATAAAATCATAAACATAAAAAAGATTTAAGGAAGAAAAATGGCAGGATAAACAAATTAAAAGTTAAAAATATTGAGAACTGCTAAAGTAAACTGTTGCACCGCCAATTTGTAATGAATTATGAAGCCATGTAAATGAAGTTTCTGAACAACTATGTACTAGCATTAAAACAGCCTAAGTAATTAAAATAGCATAGAAAGATTTAAACGATGTAGCCATAATTGTGCAATTAACCCTCCCCCAATCCCACCAAAAAAATAATAAACATGAAAGAAGATTAATAAACACTGACATAATAATAACTATCTCTGGATAATGGAAGTATGTATGATTAGCTTTTCCATTATTCTGTATTTTCTAAATTATATATAATGGGGATATGTTGTTTTATAACAAAACAAATCTATTGAACTCTTACTTAGATAGAAAAATCCAAATCAATACTATGTTAAAATAACATAGAAATTTTCCAAATTTTTGGATATTGTATTGGTATAATGTGATTCCAAAATGAGGAACCACTGAGTATATGCAAGAGAAAATATTTATTTTATATATTTAGATTATGCTTTTTTCCCTATTGTATGCTGGACTATTTTTTCCTCACACTGCTTAGTATGCATTTGCCAGAAATGTGGAAATGGTTGATGGTCCTGTGTGTAAATCTTTCAGCTAATTCACAGTAAACTAGAACTTACGACATGAGAATTTGTCTTTAAACTTACCAATGACTTATATTTTAAGCAATGGTTGTATTTTATAACATGTATTTTTTATTTTCATGTTCACAAAATGTTCTAGGACGAGTTTCTGATATTAAATTTCCCCCACAGCTATGAATAGAAACTCAAATTCAAAGTCAAGAAGTTGTTCTCTTTTACGTTCCAAATGACACTAAATATCATTTCAGTGATGACCTACTTGCATCTATAGTTCTTAAAAGCTATGCTTCTTTGTTCTTGTTCTAATGTGTTTGCAGTCAAGTGCAACCAGGTTGGCAAATTGTCTTTAAACATTCTAATGGGAAAGCAGGGAGAAAAAGAAATAGTTGTTCACGGAAGTGGAAGAAGAAAGTATCTTGTTAAGTACACTCTAGTAAAAGGTAAAATGAAAGTACCACTTTCAAATTATATATAATTTGAAGATATTTCTTTTTCACTAAGGAGGGGAAAAGGCAGGTAAGTTTAGATTAAATCAATGCTGAAGTGTCAATAAATTTGAAAATGAAGAACCAACAAGATGCATTTAAACCAAATTAAATTTGACTCTCAATTCTAAGCATACAATATTTTCAGTAAACACGTGTTTCTAGGTCAACTATGTATAAAGAACCACAATAACAGCTATTAATACTATTTAACTGAGGGTAACATTAAGATGGGCTCCAAAATCCTAAGAACTTAAATAATCAATGGTAGAAGAGGCAGAATAAGAATTATATTCTCCATAGAATCATAGAGAAATCAACATGGGAGTACAAATTGGGAGACAACTGAGGGTTTAACAGGATCTTTTCTAAAGGTTATCCTAGACATAATATGGTTGACATCAGTAAAGAGTTTCACAGGTCTCCATTTACCACTTAAAATCTGAGCCTATTCAAATAATTTTAAAACTCAGATGATTTCTTGTTTGTCTAAACTTTTGAAATTGAAGATTAATATACACAACGTCAACTGCAGAGATCTTGAGTGTATAGGTTGCTATCTTTTTCAAAGTGAATATACATATTTAAAGCTCCAAATTTCCTTCTAAGTACTGCTTTGGCTGCATTCCACACATTTCGATTTGTCATATTTTCATTATTGATTTCAAAGAATTTTCTAGTTTTCACAGCAATTTCTTTTTTGGTCCAAATTGTATGTGTAGCTTATACCAAATATTATTTTCTTGTTGATTTCTAGCTTAATTCTACTGAAGCCAGAGAATATATTCTGTATGACTTCAATCTTTAAAATTTTTTAAGACTTGTTTTATGGTCCAGATTATTTCTTTTAGTGAATGTTCCATGTTTACTTGAAAAGAATGCTTCTTTCTATGATAAGAGGGTTGTGTTGGTGGCACCTCCACTCTTCTTTTCTGTTTGTTGAATTGTGCAACATCTTCCAAGTGATATTCCATAGGAGTGTTTAATTTCTTTTGGCTCCATCTAGTTGCTACATTTGAAACAAAGGCATTACTTTGTATTTGCCCTAAGATCATTTAACCTAAATTTGAAGGGAGTTTTTAACCTGATCTGTAGAGCGAAGAGGTTGAAAGTACTTGAAATTCTTGTTCAGTTCTCACATGGTCTTGCTGCCTGAATATCTGGCTCTTTTCCATAAATATATCTTCTCAGTTCATGTAACTCTTCAATAGAAAGCAGCTATTACATACATTGTAATTTATGAAGGATGTTGGAGGGTCACAGGTTTACCTGTGACAGGTTTTGCCCATGTTTTTGATACCTATAACTCAGGGTATCTCAAAGCAAGTTGTTCTCCCACCACTTCCTTTCCCTGTGCCCTGACATTCCTTTCCCAATACTGAGAAAAAGGTTCTGCTTCTCAGATGAATGGGTACTATCTGTTTTGTTTCTAAATGGCCAATTTTGAGGATAAAATGGGAAGATATAATTGCTTCTTTTATGCCTATTTGTACACTCTGGCGGAAAGGAGTCCTTATATTTAGGTTCAAAATATATTACTTTCTTGGATTTCCTTCTTAACATTTTCTAACTTTGGGTCCATTTTTTTTTTTCATTGTCTCCTTTCCCAGGCAACTCTATTCTTGCAGAGCCATGGCAGGACATATTAAAATTCTAGTAGAAAACACTAAAAGAAAATCTGTAGAATCACTAGTGACTAAATACTGGGAAGCTATTTTCTCAGTCTTCCTCCATGTTGTGTTCTTTGTGTTCTCTAGATGATAATGTTGCTATGTATTTGAATTCTTGAAAAATGGAAAATGTTTAAGATATATGTATATAAAGTATATGCTATATTGGGGCAATAATGGTTCTCTTCATTAAAATGGTAATGAAAAAAGTGAGAAATATTCACATGTGTGATCATAATTCAACAATACTTGCTAAATTCTTATGGCATGGTGTGATGGAGTAGAGAGTCGGATTCAGGTGTATCATGTTAGTATGGCCTAGACTTTTAGCCAAGAGTTAATGACATTCTTAGGCTTTACGAAAAACTAGAGAGGTCAACAGCATTTTCACCAAGTGAAGCTTTTAAAGGAAAAGGAAAATAATGAGAAGACTATGTTGGAACTCAGGGGACAAAACAGAATATCAATCCTGATCGAAGGGTCAGGGGAGAGTCAAGGAGCCAGAAATAAAGTATATGTTGTCCTGCACGCGCGCGTGTGTGTGTGTGTGTGTTTCTGTGTGTATAGACAGGAAGTTAATCAGAGGGCCATTTAAAACCATTTTCTGTGTGTGTAGAAGGGAAGTAAATCAGAAGACCATTTAAAGCCATTTTCTGGCTCAGGTTGTAGACTAAGCTCTCTATTTGGTTTTTATTGGAGCAGAGTAGGACACAAATAAGATAGCTGTACTTAAATGAGTCTTCGATCAGAGCAAAAAAGCCCATGTATATTTGTTTTCCATTTTTCATCTACTTTTGCCAATTTTGAGCAAAGTTGCAAAACACACTAACAAGGGTTTGGGAGTATCATCAATCTCATTAACTGTAGTGAAAGTATACATTGGTAGATGATTTTAAAGAAATCTATCTATCTATCTATCTATCTATCTATCTATCTATCTATCTATCTATCTATCGTCTATCTATCCATCTACCTACCTGTCTATCATCTACAAGAACTTTAGAATAATATCTATTCCATTTGTCCCAGTAATTCCAATTTTTAAAAATTTATACTAAGAAAATTAGATAAAGATTTATTTATAAAGATTTTCCGTGCATTGCTATTTTTAATAATTTATTTTAAAAATTGGCAAATATAACACAAATGATGAAAACTACATAAAACATATAACAATTATAAAGCAAGCACATATATGAATATCGTATAAATCAAGACAGAATGCGGCCAACACACAAAAAACCTCTTTCCTACTTGCCCCAAAGGTAACCACTATACTGAATTTTATTTTAACACCAAGCATGCATCTTTAAATAATATGGGTTTTCCTGGTTTTTAAATCTTATGTGAATGGAATAATTCTGTATATATGTGTTTGTGTCTTGCTTCTTTAACTCAATATTATGTGTATAAAGTTTATAAATAAATCTATAGATTATTTTTATTGTTGTGTAGTATTGTAATATGTGTATATACGACCAGTTATGAATATGCCATCAGTTATTTTTCCAATTTATTTAATATTGATGAGTGTTTATATTATTTCTTTTACCTTCCTTTTATTTTATTCCTTTTATCTCCTCCCCTTCTCCTTTCCTTTCTTTGCTTCCTCCTTCTTTCCTTTCACCTTCCCCTCTGTCTTGTCCTCTTTCTCAGTCATTCTTTCCTTCGTTTGCTATTACAAAATAAAATCAATGCTGCCATAAGTAATCTGAATATGTGTGCTGATTCATGTGCATGCATGTCCGTAGGGTATAAATACAGGAGGAAAACTCTTGCTTGAAAGTTCGTTTTCTTTCACCGTTAGCAATATTTGGTACTGTAATGCTTATAGTTTTGCCAGTTAGAGGACTGTATTAGGATTCTCCAGAGAAGCAGGACAAATGGGACACACACACACACAACCACATATGTATTAAAATAAATTGGCTTACACAATTATGAAGACTGAGAAGTCCTACAGCCTGCCATCCATAAGGTAGAGATCCAGGAAAGCTGGTGATATACTTCCAGTCTGAGTCCAAAGGCCTGAGAACTTGGAGACCTGATGATGTGAGTACTAGTACAAGTCTGAAGGCTCTAGTACCAAGATCACTGATGGTTTAAGTTCTAGCCAAGGGCAAGAGAACACCATTGTTCTAATTTAAGCAATTAGGAAAGAGAGCAAATTTTCCCTTTTGTTCTATTCAGTCTCCAATGAATTGAAAGATGCCTACCAAAATTGGTGAAAGCAATCTGTTTTACCTCCCTCTACTTATTTAAATGTTAATCTCATCCAGAAACACCCTCACAAACACACCCAGCTGCTGTATATGGTATTTGTTTGTTTGCTTTTTTTGAGATGGAATCTCGCTCCGTCGTCAGGTTGGAGTGCAGTGGCATGATCTGGGCTCACTGCAACCTCTGCCTCCTGGGTTCAAGCGATTCTTCTGCCTCAGCCTCCAGGGTAGCTGGGACTACAGCCGCATGCCACCACGCCCGGCTCATTTTTTGTATTTTTAGTAGAGACGGGGTTTCACCATGTTGGCCAGGATGGTCTCGAACTCCAGATCTCATGATCCACCTGCCTCGGCCTCTCAAAGTACTGGGATTACAGGCATGAGCCACCGCACCCGGACATATATGGTATTTTCTTGTGGCTTAAATTTGAATTTTTCTGAGCAACTTTTTTATGTGTATAGACCATTAAAAATCCCTCTTTTGAGAAGTGCCCATTTTCCCTTTGGGTCATGTCTTTTTTGCGTCATATGTAACTTATGCTGATAAGTTACAGTTGAGCCTCTGTCATTTACATATCATGCAAATGTCTGCAACATGACTGAGGAAGAGAATGAGAGGAAGGGGAAGGGAGAAGAAAAGAAGGGAAGGAGGTAGAAACAAAGGAAGAGAGGAAGAAAAGGGAAAAGAGAAAAGAAAAAGAAGGAAATGAATGGAAAAAAGTAATAAGAAGGAAAAGAAAATGTCTCTGTCATTTGTCTTGTAACTTGTTTAATGTTTCTTTGATACAGAGACATTTTAAATTTGAAGGAAAACATTAATCTTTAACACCTCTTTACTACTTGATATCATTTTGGATTAAAAATATTTCATTACTTCAAGATCATAGAGATATGCTTTTATATTATCTTCTAGAAAGTTCCTAGTTCTGCTATTGACTTTTAGATCAATAATCCACCTGGAATTCTTTTATAAGGTATAAACTATGAGCAAGTGAATTTTGTGTTTTTTTCCAGTTTGATTGCCAACTGATGCAGCACTTTCATTGAAAAAATCTATTTCCTATTACTCTGCATTCATATCTTGTTGGTAAATCAATTGTCCATTATACGTGTATTAGTTTTCTGATCTTTGTTCTTTCTATTGGTTTGTTATTATTTCTTATCTTAGTGCTCAATAGCTTTAATTACTTGAGTATTGATACCTATAGTGTAAGTACCTGCTGGAATCATTTATTTTGAGTATCTTGTGTAATTTGGCCCTTTGCATTTCCATATAAATCAATCCCAATAAAAACTTTCAATATACTTAAAATATCCACTGGGATTTTTGGGTGGAAAATTGACATATAAAGAGAGCACTGTCTATAAACAGCACATATCTCAGTTTATTTACAACTTCTCTAATGTCTCTTTTAAAATTTGTGGAACTTGCCTGTTATAGGTTTTATACATTTTAATATTGTTTTCTAGTTAATAGACATATTGATACCTTTTTAAATATTTCCTTTCTTTTTTGTTTTTGTTTTGTGCATTTTGTAATAAAATTATCTTTTACAGTAACTTTGCATCTACCAATCTTACTAAACTCCTTATTAGTTATAATTTTCTGCCAATAATTTTTGAATTTTTAACACATTCAAAGATATATTCTGAGAATAATTGAAATTTTTTCTTCTTTCTTTTTTTCACATTTTTTATTCATTCTTTTCCCATAGTACTGTGGAAGAATTCCACGAATGGAAGTAGTGATAAGGGGCATTCTTGTCTTGTTCTACGTATCAAAGAGATAAATATTCTGATGTTTTACTATTAATTAGTATGTTCCTGGTAGTTCATTTTGTATAACCTGTTTATCACATTAAAAAAATTTCCTTCTACTCCAGGCTTGCTTAGAATTTATATAATAAATATATATTTTCTCTCTTTATGTGTGTGTATGTGTGTGTGTACATTTTTTGAATTGTATTACTTTTTCTATAGTTATTGAGAGGATTAAAAGAATTTTTAAATCTATTAAATCAGTGATTATGTTGTTTAATTTTGATTAAACCAAACTTATCTTCCTATAATAAATCTAGCTATTCAATTAGATGTTTGTACGTTGCTCAATGCAGCTTGCTAATATTTCATTTAGAACTTTGGCATGTGTTAATGAGTGAAATTGGTCTGTACTTTTCCATTTTTTATTGTCATTTTCAGAACATTGGTATCAAGGTTGTGTCAACTTCATAAAATCATATATATATGTATTTACAGATTATGTATTGTAAGTATATATAAATAATAAATATAAATATATATAATAACTTCTGGTATATCTTACCAGTATTTCTCTAGAATTAGAATAGTTTCCTTTTTGAAACACTTGCTGATTAATACATCTGGCTTTGAGGTAATCATTGTGCAAAGAATTTTATTACCAATTCAATTCATTTAATGTTTATAATACTAGTCAGGTTTTCTAGTTCTTCTATAGTTCCAGTAAGTTATATTTTCACAAAGAACTAGACATTTAACATTTTCAGAATTACCATGAAGCTGTTCATGAAATTTGGTTATCTGTTAAATGTCTTTATTTTTTCTCTCTCTGTTCTCACCCCATTTCTCTTTATTATTCTTTCTCTCTCTTGCTCTTTCTCTTTGTTTTTTTTTCAAGTTAACATTGTTAGCCTTTTCATAAACCCCTGCTTTCTTTCAATGATTCCTTTTATTGTAAATTTTTTTTTTCTATTTTGTTTCTTCTACTTTCTTTGGGTTTATTTTGCAATTCATTTTTGAACCTTTTGGGTAAATGTTTAGCTTAAGCATTTTCAGTCTTCTTTCTACTAACGCATAAATAAAGTTCACGAAGTTTCATGCTTTCATGCTTTGGCTGGATTCTACAAGTGTGTTATGTACTATTTTTGTCACCATTTGGGTGAATATATTTAATTACCAGTTAATGTCTTCTGTAACACATGATTTATTTAGATTTAATTTTTATTTCTAAAAATATAATGAATTTAAAATAATCTTATTGTTACAAATTTGTGGTGAGAATATATTATACATTAAAACTTTAGACATTTTATGAGATATTATTTATTTGCACCTATATAATACTTAAAATTTTTCTTATTATTATTACACTTTAAGTGCTAGGGTACATGTACACAATGTGCAGATTTGTTACATAGGTATACATGTGCCATGTTGGTTTACTGCACTCATCAACTCATCATTTACATTAGGTATTTCTCCTAATGCTATCCCTCCCACAGCCCCCCACCCCACAACAGGCCCCAGTGTGTGATATTTCCCTTTCTATGTCCATGTGTTCTCATTGTTCAACTCCCACTTATGAGTGAGAACATGCAGTGTTTGGTTTTCTGTCTTTGTGATATTTTGTTGAGAATCATGGTTTCTAACTTAGTCCATGTCCATGCAAAGGACATGAACTCATTCTTTTTTATGACTGCATAGTATTCCATGGTATATATGGGCCACATTTTCTTTATCCAGTCTATTATTGATGGACATTTGGGTTGGTTCTTTGCTATTGTGAATATGCCCACAATAAACATACATGTGCACGTGTCTTTATAGTAGCATGACTTATAATCCTTTGGGTATATACCCAGTAATGGAATTGTTGGATCAAATGATATTTCTAGTTTTAGATCCCTGAGGAATCGCCATACTGTCTTCCACAATGGTTGAACTAATTTACAATCCCACCAACAGTGTAAAAGCCTTCCTATTTATCCATATCCTCTCCAGCATCTGTTGTTTCCTGACTTTTTAATAATCACCCTTCTAACTGGCGTGAGATAGTATCTCATTGTGGTTTTGATTTGCATTTCTCTAATGGCCAGCGATGATGATGATTTTTTCATATGTCTGTTAGCTGCATAAATGTCTTCTTTTGTGAAGTGTCTGTTCATATCATTTGCCCATTTTTTGATGCAGTTGTTTTTTTCTTGTAAATTTGTTTAAGTTTTTCATAGATTCTGGAGATTAGCCCTTTGTCAGATGGATAGATTGCAAAAATGTTCTCCCATTCTGTAGGTTGCCTGTTCACTCTGCTGATAGTTTCTTTTGCTGTGCAGAAGCTCTTTAATTTAATTACATCCCATTTGTCTATTTTGGTTTTTGTTGCCCTTACTTTTGGTGTTTTGGTCATGAAGTCTTTACCCATGCCTATGTCCTAAATGGCATTGCCTAGGTTTTCTTCTAGGGTTTTTATGGTGTTAGGTCTTACATTTAGGTTTTTAATCCATCTTGAGTTAATTTTTGTGTAAGGTTTGAGGAAGCGATCCAATTTCAGCTTTCTACATATGGCTAGCCAGTTTTCTCAGCACCATGTATGAAATAGGGAATCATTTCCCCATTTCTTGTTTTTGTCAGGTTTGTCAAAGATCAGATCATTGTAGATGTGTGGTGTTATTTCTGAGGCCTCTGTTCTGTTCCATTGGCCTATATCTCTGTTTTGGTACCAGTGCCATGCTGTTTTGGTTACTGCAGCCTTGTATATAGTTTGAAGTCAGGTAGCATGATGCCTCCAGCTTTGTTCTTTTTGCCTAGAATTGTCTGGGCTATGCAGGCTCTTCTTTGGTTTCTTCTGAAATTTAAAGTAGTTTTTTTCCAATTCTGTGAAAAAGTCAATGGTAGCCTGATGGAAAGAGCATTGAATCTATAAATAACCTTGGGCAGTGTGGCCATTTTTACTGATTGATTCTTCCTATCCATGAGCATGGAATGCTCTTCCATTTGTTTGTGTTCTCTTTTATTTCATTGAGCAGTATTTTCTAGTTCTTTTTGAAGAGGTCCTTCACTTCCCTCGTAGGTTGGATTCCTAGGTGTTTTATTCTCTTTGCAGTCATTGTGAATGGGAGTTCACCCATGAATTGGCTCTCTGTTTGTCTGTCCTTGATGTATAGAAATGCTTGTGATTTTTGCACATTGATTTTGTATCCTGAGACTTTGCTGAATTTGCTTATCAGCTTAAGGAGATTTTGGGATGAGATGCTGGGGTTTTCTAAATAGATAATCATGTCATCTGCAAACAGATTCAATTTGACTTTGTCTCTTCCTTTTTGAATACCCTTTATTTCTTTTTCTTGCCTGATTGCCCTGGCCAGAACTTCCAATACTATGTTGAATAGGAGTGGTGAGAGAGGGCATCCTTGTCTTGTGCCTATTTTCAAAGGGAATGCTTCCAGCTTTTTCTCATTCAGTATGATATTGGCTGTGGGTTTGTCATAAATAGCTCTTATTATTTTGAGATATGTTCCATCAATACCTAGTTTATTGAGAGTTTTTGGCGGTGTTGAATTTTATTGAAGGCCTTTTCTGCATCTGTTGAGATAATTGTGTGATTTTTGTCATTGGTTCTGTTTATGCGATGGATTACATTTATTGATTTGCATATGTTGAACCTGTCTTGCATCCCAGGAATGAAGTCGTCTTGGTCATAGTGGATAAGCTTTTTGATGTGCTGCTGGATTCAGTTTGCGAGGATTTTATTGAGGATTTTTGCATCAATGTTCATCGGGGGTATTGGCTTAAATTCTCTTTTTGTGTGTGTGTGTCTCTGCCAGGCTTTGGTATCGGGATTATGCTGGCCTCATAAAATGAGTTAGGGAGGATTTCTTTGTCTATTGATTTGAATAGTTTCAGAAGGAATGAGACCAGCTCCTCTTTGTACCTCTGGCAGAATTTGGCTGTGAATCCGTCTGGTCCTGGACTTTTTTTGGTTGGTAGGCTATTAATTATTCCCTCAATTTCAGAATCTGTTATTCGTCTATTCAGAGATTCGGCTTCTTCGTGGTTTAGTCTTGGGAGGGTGTATGTGTCCAGGAATTTATCCTTTCTTCTATATTTTCTAGTTTATTTGCATAGTGGTGTTCATAGTATTCTCTGATGGTAGTTTGTATTTCTGTGGGATCAGTGATGATACCCCCTTTATCTTTTTTTATGGCATCTATTTGATTCTTCTATCTTTTCTTCTTTATTAGTCTTGCTAACAGTCTATCTATTTTGTTGATGTTTTCAAAAAACCAGCTCTTGGATTCATTGTTTTTTTTTAAGGGTTTTTTTGGGTCTCTATTCCCTTCAGTTCTGCTCTGATCATAGTTATTTCTTGTCTTCTGCTAGCTTTTGAATTTGTTTCCTCTTGCTTCTCTAGTTCTTTTAATTGTGATATTAGGGTGTTGATTTTAGATCTTTCCTGTTTTCTCTTGTGGGCATTTAGTGCTATACATTTCCCTCTACCCACTGCTTTAAATGTGTCCCAGAGATTCTGGTACATAGTGTCTTTGCTCTCATTGGTTTCAAAGAACATGTTTATTTCTGCCTTTATTTCGTTATTTATCCAGTAGCCATTCAGGAGCAGGATTTCAGTTTCCATGTAGTTGAGTAGTTTTTAGTGAGTTTCTTAATCCTGAGTTCTAATTTGATTGCACTGTGGTCTGAGAGACAGTTTGTTGTGCTTTCTGTTCTTTTACATTTGCTGAGGAGTGTTTTACTTCCAATTGTGTGGTCAATTTCAGAATAAGTGTGATGTGGTGCTGAGAAGAATGTATATTCTGTTGATTTGGAGAGTTCTGTAGATGTCTATTCGTTCTGCTTGGTCCAGAGCTGAGTTATCCTTGGATATCCTTGGCTATCCTTGTTAATTTTCTGTCTCATTGAACTGTCTAATATTGACAGTGGGGTATCAAAGTCTCCCATTATTATTGTGTGGGAGTCTAAATCTCTTTGTAGGTCCCTAAGGACTTGCTTTATGAATCTGGGTGCTCCTGTATTGGGTGCATATATATTTGGGATAGTTAGCTCTCCTTGTTGAATTGGTCCCTTTACCATTATGTAATGGCCTTCTTTGTCTCTTTTGGTCTTTGTTGTTTTAAAGTCTGTTCTATCAGAGACCAGGATTGCAACCCCTGCCTTTTTTTTTTCTTTTCATGTGCTTGGTAGATCATCCTCCATCCCTTTATTTTGAGTCTATGTGTGTCTTTGCACGTGTGATGGGTCTCCTGAATATAGCACACCAATGGGTCTTCCCTCTATCCAATTTGCCAATCTGTGTATTTTAATTGGGGCATGTAGCCTATTTACATTTAAGGTTAATATGGTTTTGTATGAATTTGATCCTGTCATTATGATGCTAGCTGGTTATTTCATCCATTAATTGATGCAGTTTATTCATAGTGTGAGTGGTCTTTACAATTTTTGCAGTGGCTGGTACCAGTTGTTCCTTTCCATGTTTAGTGCTTCCTTCAGGAGCTCTTTTAAGACAGGCCTGGTGTTGACAAAATCTCTCAGCATTTGCTTGTCTGTAAATGATTTTATTTCTCCTTCACTTATGAAGCTTAGTTTGGCTGAATATGAAATTCTGGGTTGAAAATTCTTTTCTTTAAGAATGTTGAATATTGGCCTCCACTCTCTTCTGACTCGTAGGGTTTCTGCCAAGAGACCTGCCATTAGTCTGATGGGCTTCCCTTTGTGAGTAACCCGTTGGCTGCTCTTAACATTTTTTCCTTCATTTCAACCTTGGTGAATCTGGCATTATGTGCTTTGGGGTTGCTCTTCTCAAGGAGTGTCTTTGTGGTGTTCTCTGTGGTTCCTGAATTTGAATGTTGGCCTGCCTTGCTAAGTTGGGGAAGTTCTCCTGAATAATATCCTGAAGAATTTCTTCTAATTTGGTTCCATTCTCCCCATCACTTTTAGGTACACCACTCAAACGCAGATTTGATCTTTTCACATAGTCCCATATTACTTGGAGGCTTTGTTCGTTTCTTTTCACTCTTTTTTCTCTAATCTTGTCTTCTCACTTTAATTAATTAATTTGATCTTCAATCACTGATATCCTTTCTTCTGCTTGATCGAATCTGCTATTGAAGCTTGTGTTTGCTTCTTGAAGTTCTCACACTATGGTTTTCAGCTCCATCAGGTCATTTAAGCACTTCTCTACACTAGTTATTCTAGTTAGCCATTCGTCTAACCTTTTTTCAAGGTTGTTAGCTTCCTTTCAATGGGTTAGAACATGCTCCTTTAGCTCGGAGAATTTTGTTATTATCGACCTTCTGAAGCCTACTTCTGTCAGCTCGTCAAAGTCATTCTCCGTCCAGTTTTGTTCCCTTGCTGGTGACGAGTTGTGTTCCTTTGGAGAAGAAGAGATACTCTGGTTTTTTGGAATTTTCAACCTTTCTGCTCTGGTTTCTCCCCATCTTTGTGGTTTTATCTACCTTTGGTCTTCGATGCTGGTGACCTAAGGATGGGGTTTTGGTGTGGATGACCTTTTTGTTGATGTTGATGCTATTCCTTTCTATTTGTTAGTTTCCATTCTAACAGACAGGCCCCTCAGTGGCAGGTCTGCTTGAGTTTGCTGGAGGCCCACTCCAGACCCTGTTTTCCTGGGTATCAACAGCAGAGGCTGCAGAACAGCAAATATTGCTGCCTGATCCTTCCTCTGGAAGCTTCTTCCCAGAGGAGCACCTGCCTGTAGGAGCTGTCTGTTGGCCCCTACTGGGAGGTGTCTCCCAGTCAGGCTACACGAGGGCCAGGGACCCACTTGATGAGGCAGTCTGCCTGTTATTGGAGCTTGAATGCCATGCTGGGAGAACGACTGCTGTCTTCAGAACTGTCAGGCAGGGACGTTTAAGTCTGCAGAAGCTGTCTGCTGCCTTTTTTCCAGATATGCCCTGCTCCCAGAGGTGGAATCTAGAGGGCAGTAGGCCTTACTGAGCTGCTGTGGGCTCCACCTATTTCGAGCTTCCCTGCCACTTTGTTTATTCTGTTAACATACAACCACCTACTTAAGCCTCAGCAATGGTATATGCCCCTCCCGCTGCCAAGCTCTAGAATCCCAGGTTGATTTCAGACTGCTGCACTAGCATTTGGATTCCCCCTCTTATTTAACAGTCTTTGTCTTCTAAGTGGAACATTATTCATCTGTATCTAATATAATTACTATTTAGGTTTAAATCTACTATCTTTTGCTTTTGATTGATCACTTCTCTACTATATATCTCTCTCCTTCTTTTAGGATTCATTGAGCACTTTTTTCATTTCATTTATTTTCCCTCAACTACTTTGGAAGAGCGCACACACACACACACACACACACACACACACTAGTGGTGACTCAAGAAAATACAATGTGCATCCTTAACCTATTAAAGACTAATCTTAAATAATATTTTACCTTTCTTCTGAAAATTACCATGGATCTTAGGATACTTTAACTCTAACCAATATTAATTCATAAGCTGTTGTCACAGTATATGTATACTTTAATTATTGTTTTTAAAAAGACTACATAAGGGATTATTAATCATTAGATGTACCCAGGCATTTTCTATTTTCTTTGCCCTACATTCTCTTTTGCATCTCAGACTATCTTCTATATTGGAATATTTTTCTTCTGACAGTAAAATACCCTTTAATGCAGGACTATTTGTGGTGAACATTCTCAATTTTTGTTCATTAAACATTAATATTCAGGTTTCATTTCTGTAGGGTAATTTTGCTGGATATAAAACTTGAGGTTAGCAGAGATTTTTAGTCCATAAAAAAAAGTCATTCCATTCTTCTAGTCATGTTGTATTGTGATGTGTGGATTTTAAAAAAATATTTTGCTAGGAATTCGTTGGATTTCTTTAATCTTTTACTTGGAGTCTATGGTAGGCAGCATTCTTAAAAAGGACTCCTCTTGCCTCCAGATTCCATACCCGAATCTCCAGAACCTGTGAATATGATGAAATATTATTCCTAAAAAGTATGTTAATGCATAGTTGACTTTATAATAGAAACATTATCTGAGAGGCTTATCTAATCACATGAACTATTAAAAGCAAAGTATGTTTTCTGTCTGGTGGTAGAGGGGGAAATCAGAGAAATTTGAAGTGTTCAGAAGGACTCAACACAGTCACAGCTGCTTTGAAGATGGAGGATGCTACATGAGAAGAGTATGGGTAGTATGCAGGAGCTTAGGTTAGCCAGTCAGCAAGGAAAGGAGCCTTAGATTTCAGTCACAATGAAAAAGTAGTAATTAAAATTGTACGTAGTCTATAGTCCCAATGCCGTTGAAACTGAAATGTGTATAAAAAGAATGAAAATAATGTATTTTAATAGTTTAATAGTATATCTATGTGTTCTTATAGATATTTTTTCTTTTTATGTTTTCCTGAATTTTTAAAGTTTTGTATGATAAAAAATAAGTTATTTAGAAATTATTACCATCTGAAACTTGAAAGGATGATGATTTGAACTTAATTTTAGTTAACCAAGAATTAAATCTGTTTTATCCACAGTGAGAAAGAACTTGAAATTCAATATCATCCAAAAAATGAGTTTAATGTTTCCTCTAGCCTTATAGTAATCGATATCATATATTGATATCTTATGAAGTTGATACTTGATATGTGATTCACATACACTATCTCATTTAACTCCTGCAAACAAATTTATGAGGAAGCTAATGTTCTCTATTCACATTTTTCACATGAGCAGATAAAGGGTTGGCAAAGTCCTACAGCTATTTAGTGGGAGAGCTGGGATTTTAACCTGAGTTGTTTATTGTAACTGGATTATAGGCTGAATCATTAATTTTTATCTTAATATTTTCAAGAGATAAAAATACAATAGGAGAAATACTCTTTTAAGCATAAACATCACCTCTGTAAACATATTTCTTTTATTTTACCTTTCATTCTTAGTTGTGATTCTAGTAACCAGAGATTCCTTTTGGATTGAATAATACAAAGATCTCAGTTTCTGTAGACATAGGAGGCTCTCCAAAAATCCCATGAGACTAAACTCTATGAAATAAAATAATTAAACTGTTGTTTCTTGACAAGATTACACTAGATGTTCTCTTCCAAGATAGATAGAAGTAATTGGGATCATATGTAATACAATCAATTAGAGTGAGCCCCCTCTTTAATTACAATAGTCATATTCTATGTATAGTGAATAATTCAGAGTTTTAAGAATAATTATATAAGCCATCAATCAAGTATATGTCTAGCCTTAAATACAAATTAAAAATTATGATAAAGTGTTGCTTTATAAACCTCCTCCACTCAGTAGTGCAGAGATTTAATACACTTCTATTTGAATAACAAAGCAAAGCACAGCTGAGCAGGGATAAATAGTTCAATATATAATTTCAGCCACATCTGCATCTTTAAGCATTTTCTAGCCCATTTAGAGTGCATACCTCTGGTGTGTGCAGTGATTTTTTCTTAAATACAAAATAAGTAGCACATGCTGTTGGAACCTTGCCTTAACCCTTTTAGCATCTTGGCATTATAGTACTTTACAAGCAGAGTTCTAACTGCCTAATAACTTTCTGTGGCTTCTAGAGTCTCCTCTACTCACTAGCAAATCAGGCCCAAAGTTCTAGAGATTTAATAATTCCCAGAAACATCCTTTAATGTATAAGTGATGGAAAATGTTTAATAAAACCACTGATTACTATATTTCAGAGCTTCTTGCTCCACATTGGATCTCAGAATCTGTCTTAGTCTGTATTCTGCTGCTATAACAGAATACCCGAGACTGAATAAATTATACCAAACAGAAATATATTGATTCATAGCTCTGAAGGCTTGGAAGTCCAATATCAAGGTGCCATCATTTGACAAAGGGCCTGTTCTTGCTAAATCTCAATATGGTGGAAGGTATCACATGGTAGAAGAGCAAAGAGATGGCAAGAGAGAGAGAGCAAAAGTGTGCAAACCCATTCCTGTGATAACCAATCTGTTCCCATGATAATAGCGTTAGTATATTTGTGAGGGTAGAGCCCTCATGATCTAAACACATTTTAAAAGTCCCACCTCTCAATACTATCACAATGGCAATTAAATTTCAACATGAGTTTTGAAGGTGACAAACCTTCAAACCATAGCACAATTCAGGGGGATTAAATGACAGTGGCTCCCTCAGTGGTAACTGACTTGATAACAGCCACTTTGTTGCCTTTCCTTCCTTATCTCTAGTTCCCATTACTACTAGTGCTTCCTGAGGCCCATTCCAAAATAAACTACTTGCACCAGAATCCTTGTTTCAGAATCTACTATGGCAAAATCTAAGATATTTTGTTATAGAAGGGGTTCGAGGTAGCAGATACTTAGAATGGAAGTTTAGAATTAAATACTTGCAAGCCAAATGACAGAAAAGGACCTAATGTTAGTGCAAAGAAATGGTGATGAATCCTGTGGTTAAAACAGCAAAACTACTAATTACAGTGGTGACTATTACTGAACTGCTCACCTGTAGTGAGTTGAGATGGAGTACAGGAGAAAGGAGATAAATCGGCTTGTGCAGTATATTCAGTATTTGAATGACGTTGGGCCCTGTGACTAAGGACTGTGGAATTGATTGACTATTGTTAGGTGTCATCAATGTTTGAGGAAAGAAAATGGCAAGCTCAAGTCAGACAGTTTACTTGGGGCATGACATCCCTTGCAGCTGAAGAGCAGACTGGGCTGAAGATCTTTGATTGATACCATGGTCGAATTACAAAGAAAGGTGAATTCATAGTCCCGCCAAATCCCTATATAAAGTCAAAAGGCATGTAAGTAGGACTAGGGCCCTGTGACCTGAGATGTCATTGGTGGATGAGCTTATAGTGGACACTACAATTTATCAGAGAAGGTTTTAGCAGTCAGAGAAATCCCTCTTGCTGGAGATTAATAGCCTTCTCTTGCCTGAAGACCATGCAAAGTCCACACCTGAGGCAGATGCACTGCGAAGTGATGCTGTGAACAGTCAGTGAGGACCTAAGGGCTGCCAACAACGATGTGGGTGAGCTTGGAAGTACATCTTTTGGTCCCAATTCAATTACCTTCTATTACCAAATTCTCCTGCATTGACCACTTGAAATTTTCCAGTTTTCAATGGCATTTTGCTTGAAAGCATGACAAAAAGTTATTTTAGTTAGATAACTATTTCTTAAAGGTAGCTATAGTTGAATGTTATCACTTATTTGTATTTTTGTGTGACTTTCTGCATCTATGGCCAATGTCTTGACTGCAATATCCTGAAAGACCTTGAGCCAGAACTACCTAGTTAAGCTGCTCCTAGATTTCTGGCATGGTAACCATGAGATAATAAGGGTTGGTTGTTTTAAGCCCCCAGGATTGAAGTTGATATTTTACGCAGCAATAGATAACAAGTACAGTGATTGAGCAAAATGCTGCATTGGAAAAATTGTAATCCGTTGACCAATTTCCAGACCAAAGTCAGCTCTGTGATACAAAGCCCATCACTTGAAGAGAAAGCCAGTTCTTCCGTAGCAGCACAGCAGGATTCCTCAATTTTTCTGTAACTGTATTTGGGAATATGTACTGGAGAAAGAGCTGTTGAATTTAGGGTCTGAACTCACACCTGTAGATTCAAAATGCCATCATGAAACCCTTGTAAGAGTGAGGTAGTATGAGGGCCCTGCGATAAAGATCCAAGTCTGTTTCACAATGCACCTAATATGGGTCTATGGCCTCCTGCTATCGTCATTTTATTATCACTTGAGGGCCTAATTAAGATGGATATACTTAGCAGGTGGGAAGAACTCATGCATTATTTACCTGACCTGTGGAGTAAGAACCATAATTATAGGAAAGACCAACTGGAAGCCCCTGAAAGTGTCTCACCCCAAATGAAAGTAGCATGTCATAAACAATCCTGAGTGCATGGTGAGTGGAATGGCAGGGATTAGTGGCAGTCTCAATGATCTCATGGATGCAGAGCTGGTGGTCTTTATCATATGTCTTCTTAGTGAACCAGTATAGTCTCTGAAAAAAAATGGATCCAGATAACTTATGACAGATGATGGTGGACTATTATAAACTTAACCAAATGATAACCCCAATTATAGCTGTTATTTAAAATGTGATTATTTACTAGACAAATCAATGCAGACTCTGCCATGTATATGCACTTATTTATCCTGTAGATGCATGCTTTTAAAACCCATAAACATTCATTTTAGAATCAGTTCACATTCACTGAGAATGAACAGCAATACATATTTATAATCTTGCTTCAGACTGTGTTAATTCTCCAGTTCTCTGTTACAGCATGGTCTGAAGAGACCTTGGTTATAGAGAAATCGTATAGGGTATTTTACTGGTCCAGTATATTGGTGACATTATGTTAATCAGATCTGGTGACCAGGAACTTGTAAGTAATCTGGGTATTTATTCACAATGTTGAAGAAAAACCCAATAAAAATTAAGGGCCCTGCCCCTCTGAGTAAGGTTTAAGAGATTAGATGATCTGGGTCATGCTGAGATATATCCTCTAATGTAAAGGTTGAAACATTACATTTTGCGTTTCCTGTTACTAAGAAAGAGATGTCATATTTGGTAGCTCTCTGAATTTGGAAGAAAGCACATACCACTTTGGTTATACTGATCCATCTTATTTATTGAGTTACTCAGAAAATTGCTAGTTTTGAGTGAGGTCCAGAACAGAAGTTTTCATAGCAGGTTTAAGCTGCAACATTGTTTGGATCATATGATGTGGCAGGAGCTATGTGGAGTTTCTCTAAGCCCGAATGTAAGAGTCATAGAACCCTTCTTTCAGACTTTTGACTACCAGCCAAGCCATTGATCACTGCCATGAGTTCACGGATCTCTTTAACTCAACCACTTATCCCTCCGCATGATGACAAACATACTGCTGGTATCCATTGTATATAAGGATACTATGGGGAATCTCTTCCAGCTTCAGTAAGAAAATCATAGTACTCACTCCTTAGGTTCTGGAGCAAGGCCATCCAATTTGCAGCAAAGAAAAATATTCAGAGTTTGAAAAACAACTTCTACAATGCCATTGTTCCCTGACCCTAGGGCAGGAAGCTCCTGACCATGGAACATTAAGTAATTATGCAACCAGAAGTGCCCATCACAAGGGAAATACATTATATCCACCAAATCATAATATCAGGAAGCAACGACAACAATCCAATCCATTGTACAGTGGAAATGGTATATTCAGGATGGGGCTCAAGAGGGTCTGAAGTCCATAAACAAGTGACACAACAGGGGACCAGAGCCCCATGTTACATTTCCCTGTTGCACCAATGCCTTTTCTTTCACTTACAGCTTTGGCCTTGTTAGGGGATACCTGAAACTAAATGATAGATAAAGAATCAAAACAAAGCAAAACAAAACAAAACACCCAAGCCTATATCTCTCAGATGGGTTGACTATGTTGATGAAAAGCCAGAAATGGACTTCTGCCACATTCTAGCCCAAATCAAAAGTGGCTCTGAAAGACAGTAGAGAATACATTCCTCCAAGTGGGCAGACCTTAAAGCAGTACACCTGGTAATAAACTTTATGCAAATGAGAAGAAGTTGGGTTAATGAGATACACGAGCACATTGGCAGTGATGAATACCTGGCTGGTTGGTGGTCAAAGGTTTGGAAGAAGCAGCATTGAAAGATGGGGATCAGTCTGAAGAAAAAGCTTGTGGAAGAACCTGCAGGAATGTGTCTCTGATTAATGCCTACAAAAGTATCAACCACAGAATAGCCACCTGGATAAAATGACTCAGCCAGTGGATATCAGCCAGACTCGTTTTTCATTTATTTAAATGATAGTATAGGGACTCACACAAGGAGTAGCAGAAATGGAGATTATGCATGGTCTCAAAGGCGTGAAATGTTTCTCACCAAGCCTAATATAGCTACTGTTACTCCTGAGTGTTCAACCTGTCAGCAGCAGAGATGTGTAAGCAGACTTACACTATGCTCTCAATTTAGTCTTCTCTGAAGAGACCAACAAACCACCTGTCCTCACGTTGATAGCATTATATTTTTTTTCATCCCAGAAGGACAGCAATTGTCCTCACTGGGATTAATATTCTAATTAGGCTGGTCTTTCGTACCATACTGCCTTCACCATCACCAACATCTGAGGTTTCAGTGTGTTTGACTTATTATCACTTATTATCACAGCATCACATATATTATCTTAGGTCAAATGATCCACTTTATAGCAAATAAAGTATAACAATGGCACATGTTCAAGAGCTCCCTTGATCTCACCAGTTACAGCACCTAAATGCTTCCAGGCTAATAAAATGTTGCTTAGAGCCATTGGGAATTATATGCTCTTTCCCTGATAGGTAAAATATATGCATCTAGGAACCAAAAGGTGAAAGTTGGAGTGCCTTCTCCATTGTTCCTCCTCATGGCCCACTTGGTAAATTTGTGCTGGACTAGAGGCCTTGTTTTCAAAGGAGGTTATGCTTCTAAGGTTTCTCTAAATCTAAGCTAACCACTGCCCAGTTCTTTAAGGGTTATCATGCCAGTAGACAAGTAAGTAAAGAAAAAATTTCTATACTATTATAAGTGGTATAATTATATAGTAATAAATACATACCATGAGTACTATGAGGAAATATTGTTGCTACATATTACATGATGTGGGCAGAGAGGGATATGTCTAGAACCTAGAGATGCATTAGGTCATAGGTCACATCTTAGTGCTTCCATGCTCATTGATAACTGTGAATAGGCAATTATAGCCATCATAACCTAACAGGATACCTGCAGTACAGACTCCTCTGCCTGGATTATCCCAATAGACAAGCAATTTAGTTTGGCAGAAATGTTGGTTGAAAGTGAAAGGAAACTAGAATGGGTAATAGAGGAGAGAGATGATGAATATCAGTTGTGGTCTCAAGATCAACTGCAATAGCCAAGACTAACCTCCCTCCACCATTTACTTTTTCCAAAATTGTATCCAGTTACCATTTTGAAGAGGCTTTGCCAGGATGGATGGAGTGAACCTGACTTGGGGCACAGGTAGATCTGAAGAAATAGTTGACTATAACAGGTGTTGTCTGTGCTCCTCCCATATCATTGCAGTGTAAAATGGTCCGTGACTTAACTGGGTGAGGGCTTTCTCTTACACCACAACTTGCCTTGTACAGCAGCTTGTAGTGCTGGATAATTCACATCCCCTGAGGGATCTCTCAACTAAGGGTGATGGAAGTTTGTGCATAAATATCTCAGCTTTATCCCCCCTCAAGTGGATTGAATCTGTGGAACTTGTTTTACATTCAATCTGCAACATGATCAATCACCAGTTACCGATAGTGGTAAACTGACTTAACAACACTTTCTTCATTGGCTGTCCTCAAATTCCTATCTCAGTTCTCCATAACCTGACTGGCATTTCCTTAGCTCACCTCCCTAATAAATAAACTTTTTCCACTTGAATTATCAACTCACAGTCTGCTTCTGGGAAACATAAATGAAAAAAAGCATGCATTGCCCCTTTTGGCTTTGAGCTTTACCTCACCAGTGCAAAAACCTTTGCAAGGGTTTTACAGTTTACAAAAGCTGCAATGGCAAGGAGCTTTTGTAAACTACAAAATCCCATGGATTATATGAAGTAATGTAAAGGCCAGCATTTCATTCTTGAGGATATTTAATCCCCTTGGATTACCAGGATGTACAGGGCTACTTGCTTCGAATTCCAGTAGTTTGAGAGTCTTAGGCTTGTTATGAATAATACTTATTGAGTGTTTAATATATTCTGGGAACTGTTCCAAGTGCTTTACATATATTGGTTAACTTATTATGAACCAATATAAAGTATCTATGGTGTAAAATTCGTTTTCTTGATGCTGAATCCATGATCATACCACTGGTCTTCTCTTATTTACTCATATCTACTTCTTCTAATATACATGCCTGAGGGACCAGATGAATAAGCTCTGCACAAGATAAGAGTAAATAAGTCATTAGCAAGTGTCACTCAACTTTGTAATACATGTTTAGGTTCTTCAGATGATTTTTCAGATATCTTCATACAGCAAAATTACTAGATTAGTGACTTATGGAAGCACATGTATATTTCATATGAATTGCAACACCTATTTAATTAATTTGCCTCTTCCTGTTTCTGTTTTCATATTCCCTCTCCATGATGTTAGAGCTAATTCTAGTCTTTTAATTTTGTGAGTTATAGTCTCAATTTAAATCAAATACTTTGGGCATAGATATATAAATTCATGTTCAAATTTACTTAAGATGTATTTATTATTGTTGTGTACTCCAAAACTTAGGGCAATTAAAGGGGTATATATTTAGTGAAAGAGCAGAATTTGAAACTGTAAACCAAAAACTGTTACTATGATTTAGTTGTTTAAAAGAGTGAATCATTTAGAGGCATATATTTGAAGTGATTATCTGAAATATAAGCCTTTAACCAGATTTTAAAATATTGTATTTTAAATTTATAACATTATTTTGAAATGTGACTTTGTAAAAATAAATAAATAAATAGATAGATAAATAAATAATTGTATTCCCAGTTCCTTTCCCATTGAAGACAGATGGAATTTAGGTAAACTTATTAACTAAATTACATATGTTATGATTACATACTTTTCCTTCTTGCAGCCATAACCCTTCTAATTTTTTCTTTATTAGTCAAAATTTTGACATATTTCATGTAATGTATTTGCTGTTTGATGTACGGTACCATGAAAATTTGTCATCTGACTATTTAAATATTTACTTCAGTGAGGTATGATAGAATTAGGACACTTCATTGAGAAAGGCACTATTTAGAAGAGAATACATTAAAATAGTGTAGTATTTTAGCAGGATAACTCATCATTAGCTTCATATTTATGCATATTCTTCTGTATTCCTTCTGAAGAGAGTCAGCAGCTTGAGATTTGGCCCAACAGCTACTGACAAGGGAGCTTTCTGCAAGGATAAAAGCTTTGAAAATCACTACAAATAAAGCATCTTGTTTTCCATTAAGTTACATTCAAATATCCATGTACTGTACCCTGTAATTAAGTCAAATATCAATTTTAATCACTGCATCCTTAGTACATAATTTCTGTAATGCAATTGCAGCATTATAATATGGAGCAGCTAAAATGCCCTTGTTAAATGGAATTTTAACTGCGGGAAATTGAGATACAAAGAAAATCATCATACCTGCACTTAAGCAGTTAAGCTGAGAGATTTATGTTTAGGAAAGTAGGGGAAGAGAGCCTGGTTTAATTCACAAATTATTGTCCCTGCTAGTCTACATCTATGATTTTGAAATAAGAATATTGACTATGCTTTGATTTTAGAGAGTATCTGAGAGTATCTTTAGAGAGTATCTACATCGATGGTTTTGAAATAAGAATACTGACTATGCTTTGATTTTAGAGAGTATCCGAAGAAGTTCCTTAAAAATAGGACTCCTGTTCTATTAGTTAATAAAAGGATCCTACAATTAAGTTTGAATGCTATTATCTTAACAGATAGCAACGTTAATTTTGAGGAAGAAAACTATCTTCCTTTTGCTAGCTTTCCAAGAAAGGAGTTTGACTGTGGGAGAAAAAGCTTTATTATTTAAAATACAACTTGCAGCTCTTCAATTAGAAGCAATTTCAAATGTCAGATTTAAAGTCTATACAACATCTCACATAAACGTAGCAATTGCCTTGTACATCATTCAGCAATAGTTTAACTCTGTTTAAGACTGGAAGGAAATATTTTGAGTAGAAATAGAAATGATGAAATAACTACTAGGTGTCATCATATCTTCCTCATATTGACACATTAGCATATTAGGAAAAAAAATGTCTGGTCATATATAGATATTGCCAGGCTTAAAACTCTTGCTCCTTTCTTCAGTGAGCTGGCTCAACATTCATACTGGCATTACTCCAAGAAATGGAAATCATCTGAGATGTCATTATGTAGTTAGTGGTTCTAGAACCTTGATAGAATATTTACAATTAAAAAATACAAAGTTTTGAAAATCCATGAATAATTCATCTGACCATTTACACAAAACATTCAGTGGAAATATTCCAGTGTTGCATATACAAGTGCGTGCTTAAGCTACTCTTTTTCTTTATGATGAGAGGGAAATAGTTTGCTGGGCACACCCTTCTTGTCAATGGTGCAAATCCTTTTAGAATCCAATTGTGAAACTGCCATTTAGATTAGGTTCATGTTCATAGCTTTTGAATTATTGATTACTTGAAGGCCAGGGCATCCCAATCTGTGTCATAGATGCATAATTTATCATGATGTTTAAAAGCATGTGTATCTTAAAGGCTTCTGGAACTTTATTTCAATGCCTAATGACAGCACATCTGGAGCTTTTTATGTTTTCAAAGTCTTGGCAAAAAGACAGGGCCTTCTGGTGCTGTGGCCTCACGTGACAGCTCAGTACCTTTTAATGTCCCCTTTCTGTCTTTGAATTTTATACTTTTCTTTTCTGATTTGGTTCTTCCCCCCACCCCCAGTCCTTCACATCACTAACTCTTTCTTTGGTCTTTGTATATTTTTTAAGACTCTGTTTCACAGGCCCCTCCATGGTGCCCCCATGTTTTCTTTGCATCTCTCTTCTTTATGTTCTTCTTTTGTGCATTCTGCCTTTTTTGATTTCTGCTGCTTGAGAAAACCCTTTCAGACATTTTCCTATTTATTGTGTTATTTTTCTTTGTAGGAAGATCCTAGTTAATTTATTACTGGTCTGAATTTTGTCTCAGAGACCTCTAATATTTGCCGCACCACAGTGAAGAAAAGGGGTGGATAATGGCAAACTTCCTTTAACTTCTGTTGTTAGAATGATAAAAGTTGAGTGGGGCGATTTCAAAGCTGGGGGTGATTCAAGCCTTCCTCTTCTCCGGAGGTCAAATCAACCACCACCACAATGAGACTGCCACCTTCCCACTTCCTTGCTCTTAACCCCAACAATGACAATCGGCACTCAGTCACAAACTGACAGAAATTCCAACTTGCAGAGTCGGAAAAGAAAAAGGGGCCAAGGATTGCTGGTGAGACGGAAGAAGCTTGAAGTGCAGACACATGCATAAAGGAAAACTGTTGGATAAAAACACCCCATTTTCCCATTTTAAATGCCTTTTCAGTTTTTGTCTCAATTATTTTTAATCTTTCTTCTAAAGTGAGATTTGAGTAATCTTTTATAGAATATAATCTTCATTGGTCCCTGAATTAAGTCAGATTATTATGAAGAGTTATTGTTTTATGTATGGGATACAAATCAGAATTTACATTTATGTTTCCTTATTGTTTTTGAGGAATGTGACTGCTGCCTAGAATAAAAGACTCTCATAAAAGGGTAGTGTTCACAGAGATACATGTAATGGCATATTGAGGACTTTCTTCATTTTTTTAAATGTAGAATTAAATACACTTATTATGAAGACATCTTAGGAGACATATTGAGAAATAAGATTTAAAATTTGATTCAACATTTCTGCATACTTTATGTAACCTGCCTGTGAAAGAACCCTAGGGTTGGTGAGTATGATGACACACTAGCAATGTGATACTGATTATTAAAATTTCTATATGTAGTTGTTTTCTTTCAGAAGATCCAATTTGATCCTTGTTGTTTCAAAATCCATCTAATGCAGGTTTTCTCCTTCTAACAGAGAAAGGCTATCTACAGGCAGGATATCCCATTTTGTCATCCTATTAAGTGACATTTAGACTTCCACAGTTTGTCTTCTTTACCACTTGATACTGATGTCTTATTGCTCTTCACATGTAAGCCAAAGGATAGAGTTTTCTTCTATATTAATGCAAAGGTTCTTTAAGATCCATGCACACAGGCTTTGTTTCACACCTTTGAACTAAGGTGCCTGGGATGTCTTTCAGTCCTCAGAACAGACAATGGCTGAGCTCTCAACTCTTCTTTTAAAGGGCTCAAATTTGAGTTTTCCTATGACAGCTTTATCAGCAAACTCCTAATGAGATAAAATTGGCTACTCGTGGACTTGGTTCTCTGTATCCGGCATATTTTTCAACAACAGCCCTAGAATACATTAGGGCACCTGAGGTTGTGCTTGATACAAAATAGGCATTCAATATCTACAGACTGGCATCAATATTGACACTTACAGACTGACAGAATGACTGGTTCATTAGATACGTAATCACTTACAGTGCTCTCATCAAGCCCATGATGGATTAATTCACACTCCTGTACTTTTGCATATGCATCCTCTCTGGTCAGCGTCTTGACTAGCTGAGTCATTAAGGCAAGAAGAAAATGAGCAGAAAAGAGGGGAGAAATAGTCAACATGTACCAAGAACCTGCTGAGCCAGGTACCGTGCCAAGCACTTTACATTAATTAGTTAATTTAACCTCACAATAGTCAAATGAGGCAGGGACCATTATCATTCCCGTTTGACAATATAGAAAACTGAAACCAGAAGATCAATGAACTTTCCCGTAGTTACACAACTAGTGTGGAAATTGGACTCAGTTTCTGTCTGTATGACTATAGCGCGCAAGCTATTAGGCTGGTGCAAAAGTAATTGCGGTTTTTGACTTTTTTTTTTTTTTTTTTTTAAAGGCAAAAGCCACAATTACTGTTGCACCAACATAATGATAACCTTCAATCGTTCTAACTTATCTAGCTAGTGAATGCAAACTTGTTTTGCAAAATCTTTGCAGCTAACCGTTTCTCCAAGGAGCAGAGCCTGGCATGACAGTCATTTCAATGTTTCCCCTTTGTGCAGAGCTAGATGAGATTATTACTATGTGACTATTCAGATTTGTGTTTTTCCTGTTCCTTGAAGGCATGGGTGATGTCATCTTATCTCCTGTGCCTGGACATTTCCTAAGTCCTAGTTGAATAAATGGATGAGTGTCCTTATTGTACAAATTTTTATCACAGTTGTCATATGCATTGCAGTTATTTATTTTATAATCTTATAATCTTTTTCCTGGCCTTGCTTCTGATGTTGTTCAGAAACATCTGCTGATGAATAAAAAAATGAAAAAGTGAAGTTAAGAATAAACACAAGTGATTGTGGTGTGGAAGTCTTGTTTCCAAATCTTACTTGCCAGACTCTTAAAAATTTATTTGTTCTTATCTGTCTGAATAATTCCAACTCAAATGTCAAGACTCAAGATATGCATCTTTTCCTCAGAAAATGCCACTGCCCCCAATATTCACACCCAGGGTGCGCCCAGACTGACAGGGAGAAAAGGCTCATTGTTGGAGCCTCTAGCTCTGACCAGAGCTGGATGATGGCGCTTCCCATGTTGTAATGCAGCTCTTTATTTGGGTCTAGGTCTCCTAATAGGCTAAGATCTACAGACTAATATTTTATTTAACTATATGTCTTTATATGTAGCATATTTCTTAGCATGCAGCAGACAGTTATTGACTATTAACTGCTATTTGTTGAATGAGTGAGTCATTTTGTATGTTTATAAATAGGGGTGGGAACCCAGAAAATTAATTAAAGGAAAAAGAAGCTAAAGTTAAACTTTTATTTTTTTATTTCCATAGGTTTTTGGGGAACAGGTGTCATTTGGTTACATGAGTAAATTCTTTAGTGGTGATTTGTGAGATTTTGGTGCACTCATCATCTGAGCAGTACACACTAAACCCAATTTGTAGTTTTTTATCCCTCACCCACCTCGCACCCTTTCCCCTGAGTCCCCAAAGTCCATTGTATCATTCCTTTTTTCTTTTGAGACAGAGTCTCTCTCTGTTGCCAGGCTGGAGTGCAGTGGTGCAGTCTCGACTCACTGCAGCCTCTGTCTCCTGGGTTCAAGCAATTCTCTTGCCTCAGCTTCCCAAGTAGCTGGGTCTACAGGCACGCACTACCACGCTCAGCTAACTTTTTGTACCTTTAGTAGAGATGGGGTTTCATCATGCTGGCCAGGATGGTCTCGATTTCTTGACCTCGTGATCTGCTCACCTCGGGCTCCCAAGGTGTTGGGATTACAGGCATGAGCCACCACCCCTGGCCCACTGTACGTCTTATGCCTTTGGCCCCTCATAGCTTAGCTCCCACTTATGAGTGAGAGCATACAATGTTCGGTTTTCCATTCCTGAGTCACTTTACTTAGAATAATAGTCTCCAGTTCCATCTAGGTTGCTGCAAATGCTGTTAATTTGTTCCTTTTTATTACTGAGTAGTATTCCATTATATATATATGCCACAGTTTTTTTAATCCAGTCGTTGATTGATGAGGATTTGAGCTGGTTCCATAGTTTTGCAATTATGAATTGTGCTGCTGTAAACGTGTCTGTGCAGGTATCTTTTTTGCATAACGACTTCTTTTCCTCTGGGGAGATACCTAGTAGTGGGATTGCTGAATCAAATGGTAGTTCTACTTTTAGTTCTTTAAGGAACCTCCACACTGTTTTCTGTAATGGTTGTACTAGTTTACATTCCTGTCAGCAGTGTAGAAGTGTTCCCTGTTCACTACATCCATTCCAACATCTATTTTTTTTTTTTATGGCCATTCTTACAGGAGTAAGGTGGTATTGCATTGCAGTTTTGATTTGCATTTCCCTGATCATTAGTGATATTGAGCATTTTTCACATGTTTGTTGGCCATTTGTATACCTTCTTTTGAGAATTGTCTATTCATGTCCTTAGCCCACTTTTTGATAGAACTATGTGTTTTTTTCTTGCTGATTTGTTTGAGTTCATTGTAGATTCTGGATATTAGTCCTTTGTCAAATCTATCTATTTATCTTTCTTTTTGTTGCATTTGGTTTTGGGTTCTTAGTCATGAAGTCTTTGCCTGAGCCAATGTCAAGAAGGGTTTTTCCAATGTTATTTTCTAGAATTTTTATAGTTTCAGGTCTTAGATTGAAGCCCTTGATCCAACTTGAGTTGATTTTTGTATAAGGTGAGAGATAAGGATCCAGTTTCATTCTTTGACATGTGGCTTGCCAATTATCCCAGCACCATTTGTTGAAGATCAATTGGCTGTAGGTATTTGGGTTTATTTCTGGGTTCTTTATTGTGTTCGATTGGTCTATGTGCCTATTTTTATACCAGTATCATGCTATTTTCATTACTTTGGTCTTGTAGTATAGTTTGAAGTCAGGTAATGTAATGCCTCAAGATTTGTTTGTTTTGCTTAGTCTTGCTTTGGTTATGCAGACTTTTTTTCTGTTCCATATGGATTTTAGGATTGTTTTTTCCAGTTCTGTGAACAATGATGGTGGTATTTTGTCAGGAATTGCATTGAATTTGTAGATTGCTTTTGGCAGTATGGTCATTTTCACAATGCTGATCCTACCCATCCATGAGCATGGGATGTGTTTCCATTTGTTTGTGTCATCTATGATTTCTTTCAGTAGTGTTTTGTAGTTTTCCTTGTAGAGGTCCTTTGCCTCCTTGATTAGGTATATTCCTAAGTATTTTATTTGATTTTATTGCAGCTATTGTAAAAGGAGTTGAGTTCTTGATTTGATTCTCAGCTTGGTCGCTGTTGGTGTATAGCAGACCTACTGATTTGTGTACATTAATTTTGTATTCTGAAACTTTGCTGAATTCATTTATCAGTTATAGAAGCTTTTTGGAGGAGACTTTAGGGTTTTCTAGGTACATGATTGTATCATCAGCAAGCAGCGACAGTTTGACTTCTTCTTTACCAATTTGGGTGTCTTTTTTTCTTTCTCTTCCCTGATTGCTCTGTCAAGAACTTCTAGTACTATGTTGAATAGAAGTGGTGAGAGTGGGCATCCTTATGTTGTTCCAGTTCTCAGAAGAAATGTTTTTAACTTTTCCCCATTCAGTATTATGTTGGCTGTGGGTTTGTCATAGATGGGTTGTATTACATTGCAGTATGTTCCTTGTATGCCGATTTTGCTGAAGGTTTTAATCATAAATGGATGCTGGAATTTGTCAAATGCCTTTTCTGTGTCTGTGGAAATGATCATGTGATTTTTAAAAAACTTCTGTTTATGTGGTGTATCACGTTTATTTACTTGTGTATGTTAAACCTTCCCTGCATCCCTGCTATGAAACTCACTTGATTATGGTAGATTATCTTTTTGATATGTTGTTGGATTTAGTTAGATAGTATTTCGTTAGGGATTTTTGCATCTATGTTTATGAGGGATATTGATCTGTGGTTTTCTTTCTTTGTTATGTCCTTTCCTGGTTTTGGCATTAGGGTGATACTGGTTTCATAGAATGAATTAGGGAGGAATCCCTCTTTCTCTATCTTGTGAAATAGTGTCAATAGGATTGTTACCAAAGTCCACTTCACTCCCCTGCCACCTCCACTGGAGCAGGTGCTGGTATCTATGGCTGAGAGACCTGAAGACGGTTCATATAATGGGACTCTGAGCAGACACAGAGTACCAGCCCACAGCCTGGTAGCCGTCCTGGGTGGCTAGATCCAGAAGAGAAATAACAATCACTACAGTTCAGTTCTCAGGAAGCCACATCCCTAGGAAAAGGGCAAGAGTACTATATTAAGGGAGCACCCTGTGGGACAAAATAATCTGAACAGCAGCCTTGAGCCTCAGACCTTCCTTGTGACATAGACTACCCAAATGAGAAGAAACTAGAAAAACAAATCTGGTAATATGACAAAACAAGATTCTTTAACACTCCCCAAAAATCACACTAGCTCACCAGCAGTGGATCCAAACCAAGAAGAAATCCCTGAATTGCCAGAAAAAGAATTCAGAATGTTGATTATTAAGGTAATCAAGGAGGCACCAGAGAAAAGTAAAGTCCAATTTAATTTTTAGTTCTTTAAAGAACCTCCACACTGTTTTCCATAATGGTTGCACTAGTTTACATTCCCACCAGCAGTGTAGAAGTGTTTATATGACTTGTAAGGAAGGGCAGATTGCACTTATGAGTAAATTTCCCTTTGGAAATAGTCACGTAGTACTGTTAAAAAGCATATTATAAAAACCACTTTAGGGCAATAGTTGTAAAAATGCAACCCAAGGCTTCCAAAATTGTAGCAACAATACTCTTAAATTGCAGTAGATGGTGGTGTTGTTATGAAAGTCTGCCATCCTTGGTTAGCTAAAATAAAACACATCTCACTTTTTATAAAAACACTTTTGTTCCTTTTTATTTTGAAAAATGAAGAGAAAAGAGGGTGCCTAATAATTCTTGTTTCTAGAAGCTTTAAGTACAAAAGAAAACTTAAAAAAAGAAAGTGGTCACTGTTGATCCATGATTGAAGAATTATAAAAAAGTTTATTTTTCATAATTGATGGTATATAGATAGATATGGATGATATATATTACATATAAATATAAATATATATATATTTGTGAATATAATTATGTCACAGAGATGATAAAAATGATACATTGTGTGTTGGTCACTATCTATATATAATTGTATGTATATAAATTGCATATATCATATACATAATTCTTTTTCTGTATTTGCTGTTTAGGATTGGAGAAGGAAGAATGGTCCCCTTCCCTACGTCTACAACTATCAATACTTCAAAATATGGTTAAAAAAGACTCTAATTACTTAAAAATAGAATAATGTATCTTTCCGTGGATGGGGTGTCCATGTTTGTATTACCTTGAGATCAAAGTCTGACAGAGTATATGGGAACATTTCTCTTTTGCCTTATTCCAACCCCACATTTATTAGCCCAAAATTAAAATGTGTATTATCTTTTGACTGATCAATGAAATGGGTACAAGTCAAAGACTACAAAACATTTCAAGAAAGACTTCAGAATATCTTAGTACTGTACAAGCAAACAAGATTTTGATTTAGATTATTTCTTAATACTTCCTAAAGTTAAGCAATTTCCTGTAGAACGACTGAATAATTTCCTGAAGTAAAATATATATTTCTGCTGTTGTATAAAAGCAAGACAATTAATTTTCTCCTTATATCTTCTTATTCTTCTTATGCTTGCATCTATTTAGTATACAAATCAAAGGGATAAAAAATTGATATACAGACAGTCCCCAGTTTACAATGGTTTGACTTGACTTTTTGACTTTATGATGGTGCAAAAACCATACACATTCAATAGAAAGTGGTAAGACACTCTCCTGTGATGCTGCAGCTCCCAGTCAGCCATGCCGTCACAAGGGTAATCAGCTGGTATTCTATAGTGTCCTGTGTTGCCAGATGGTTTTGCCCAACTGTAGCCTAATGTAAGGTGTCCGAGCACGTTTAAGGTAGTCTAGGCTAAGCTACAACGTTAAGTAGTTTAGGTGTATTAAATACGCTTTAAAGTTATATTTTCAACTTACAATGTTTATGGAGATGAAACCTTATGTTAAGTCAAAGAGCATCTGTATAAGCAGGATCATTATCCTTATGTAAATGAGATCAAAAAAGAGAAGCATTCACTAAGACTATTCCTTTTAGTACTATTTTCTTGATAAGGAAAAAAGACAAAAAAAAAGTTGACCAAATTTTTAAAAATTTACATTTTATATTTTTAAAGCATATCAATTCTATACAGGCCACCTAAATATTAGACTTTCAGATACATGACTTCTAACATATTCTGAAGGCATTTTTATATGTATGTAAATGTGTATATAGACATTTACATACATATATAGACATTTACATACATATATATCTTTACATCTCTGAAAATTAGTATTGAAATATGTGAGAAACAGGATTTGTTGTGTGTGCTTGTTTTAAAAACACTGTATAACAGTAAAATATTTTTCATTGTGGAAAATGATTAAATGGTATTATGTAGAATTATTTTACAGCTGATGACATAAGGGATGATTTTTTTCAAAAAATTCTTTTACTATTTTGAAGTGTCCTTTTAAAAGAATGATACTTTTTACAACAATGATGAAATAATTATTGTAATACAAAATTTAATGTCCAAAGACATTATCAGGAACACACGGATTATTGAAAAAGTAGTTTGTAAAACCTGATGTCTAATATATTAACTAAAATAAAATTTATTTTTGTTAATCTAGGTCATAACTGCTTTTGGAATATCATGAAACATATGAATGACTTTATTCCAAGTGAAAAATCATTCAGTAGAGTCAAACTACAGTGTTTTCCAAAGGAATTTCCTTTTAATGACTTGCAGATGTTGTTATGTTTAATGTCAATAAAAAAATTGAATTCAGTTTTTAGACATAAAAATTTACATGAAATACATCCCCCGAGTACATTAAGTGTTTTCACATTCATGAAAAAGACCATTTGGAAAAGAGTAAAAACAGATATTTTAAAAAGTTATTACTAAAAATGTTTGTTAAATATTGTAATGACTTTCCTAGAGCAACCCTTAAATTGAAAACCTAAGAAAACACTCAATTTTATTTCAGAGAGAGAAAGTGTTTTTAGGATTGAGAAAGAAATTACTTCTTAATATTTTGAAATCCTGTACAGGTTAAGCATTCCTAATCCAAAAATTTGAAATCTAAAAATGCTTCAGAATCCAAAACTTTTGAGTGCCAATTTGATTTCACAAGTGGAAAATAATACAGTTGACCTCACATGACGGGTTGCAATCAAAACACAGGCACACAACAGACTGGTGATCATGATAACAGTGATGATGAAGATGACTGACATTGTTAACGCTGCAGAAAAAGTACCTATAGACGGCGTGGTGAAAAGGTGTGATGGGCTTATTGAAGGACTAGGGCAGCATGCATTCATCACAGAACAAGAAATCACATAAGTTATAAAATCAAAGAAAGAATTCTAAGACAAAGAATGAAAAATTTTAAAAAAAGTTATTAATGAGGCAGAGGACATTCTGGAAGAAACATTTTAAAAAGTCATCCAATGGGATGCTTCTTCATCTTTAGAGGAACCACTTTCTGGTGTTCCTCTAAAGGAACCAGAAGTATAGTAATCTTCTAATCTAAACAGAAGATTGCAGGTGGAGACTGAAAGTCTGACATTGCTTGTGGATGTTGTTGTTAGTTGATACTGGCATTCTGGTGATGACACAGTGCTGTTTGGTTACCTCCAACACATTATTTTTTCACTGTATCAATGGTGTGTCCTCTTTTTACAGTTAAATACTTTTGTGTGAATAAGTGTGAGAAAATGATTGCTTATTAATAGCATATAAATTCAGAGTGAGAAGTGATGGTAATGCCAGAAGAAAACCCTCAGATTATCCACGAGAGGCTGAGATAGTGACACTTTTGCTTCCTGGTGAGTCAACGTACACTAACTTTGTTTCGTGTGCAAATCTATTTAACAATATTGTAGAAAATTATCTTTAGGCTATGTGTAACGGTGTATATGAAACAAAAATTTTGTGTTGTGACTTGGGTTCTATCCCCAAGGTATTTCATTATGTATATGCAAATATTCCAAAATTTGAAAAACTCCAAAACACTTCTTGTCCCAAGCGTTTTGGATAAGGGGTACTCAACACATATTTGTTTTTTTTCAATCTGCATTTTAAATTTTCTGACAAAATATATGGAAAAAAAAAGTCTTTTAAAAAAGCACTCCTTGAAAAGGCATAAAGTTTCTATTTCAATATATGTTAGTAATTCACAAAGTAATCCTCTAATAACAGCATCACAATCGGCTGGAGTTTCCCGTTGAAATAATGTGGGTGGGATTTAGGGATATATGGCCTGAGGCATCTCATCATAGGATCTTTTAGAGACCACAGTGGCTGGAAAACAAGCTAGAATTTCACTCCCACCAGCTCCTTAGCTCTTCTTAACAAGTCCCACGCAGCCACGTAGTGATGGTGAAGGCGGTTGACCATAAGATGCCACTGAGAGATGGGTTTAAATCTTTAAAGAAATAATTTTATGACATGGAGAAATTTGTTAAGAATAGGCTCTTAATTCTTTTCTCTGTTAGAATCTGCTTTTAAAAATGCAGGTGCCTAAGCCCTGTCCTGAGGCTCCCCAATTAGAATATGACTTGGTCTCACCTGTTTCTGGATTCTTACCTCTGTATTTTCCCAAACTGTTTGGTTCTCTGAGTTCTACTTTGACTGATTTTTTTCTCTTCCAATGTATCATTTGCTCTCTTGCTTCGAGGCCTCCACATATAATATCTCTTCTGCCTAAGATACTATTCTCTATCCATCTCCCCATCCCTGTACCTCCTTTATCTTCTTGGCTAATCATGACTCTCTGCAGAGAAGGTGCCCAGATGTGTGCTTCTCTAGAACTTTGCCCTTTTCTCTGTCATAATACTTGCAATTGCCTCTTTGTTTACTTACCTTGCTAGATTGCAAGTTTCTTGAAGTCAGGAACGGTGACTCATTAGCTTACCATGCTATTTCAGTGCCCAGCACAATGCTAGGCCCTCAAGAAGTATTTACTAAATGAAGAATCCAGATTTAAAAAAAAATGTTTCATGGGTACATAGTAGGTATATATCTTTATGGGGTACATAAGATGTTTTACTACAGGCATGCAATATGAAATAAACACATCACGAAGAATGGGGTATCCATCCCCTCAAGCATTTATCCTCTGAGTTACAAACAATCTAATTACACTCTTTAAATCATTAAAATGTACAATTAAATTATTATTGACTATGGTCACCCTATTGTGCTATCAAATAGTAGGTCTTATTCACTCTTTCTATTTTTTTCATACCCCTTAACCATCCCCAACTCCCCACTCCAAGGATCCAGATTTTTTACTCTCTCCCCATATATTTTTTAAAGCTTATTTTATTTTTTCTTTCCTAAGGGTGCTAAAATTCTGATAAATCATTCAGAAATAATAGCATCACAATATTAACATTTATTTAGTCATCTATCAAGTCGTCCTTCCACCCCAGAATTAGGGCATGTGGGTGAAGTCTTAGGAGCCTGCAACATTTTTTTTTTCTTTTAAAGGGGCTAAGCACACTCATATCAAGTTGCTCCTTGGCATTTTAAGTGCTATTAGATTTAGAGTTAAGACATGCTCTAAATGAAGTACCAATTACTAGTCACTGGTTCAAAATTCAAAGGGGAAGAATAAAGGAGTTAAGGGTGAAGTTAATAAGTAGTCTTCTGCCTCGACTCTGAATCTGCACCCTGATTTGTCCCCATTCCTCTCCTCCTCACACCCACCCTGCCTATGAAGTCACGTCTACTCTGGAATCTGGGACAAATCCTAACTTCAGTAAAAAGGAGTTTAAGTATTTGTAACTGAGTTATCGGGGAGAATCAACCTTGCATCCATGTTTCTCTGGTTTTAAAATGACCTTTTGTTTTATTTCTAGAAGATGCAATTCTTGACTTGTGATGAAATCAGTTCCCCAATTTATACTGCATTCGTGGAAACTGGGTCTCGGGCAGCATCTCAGCAATTCCTTCCAACCTAAAGTTCTCTCATCTGCTGGTAACCAGTCCATTCCTATTGGTGTTCAAGCAATCACAAACACATCCTACTTTTGAGAAATGTGAGAACATGGTTCCCAGCCCCTTCCTAAAACTCTGCCTTGGATATAAAACATATCCCTGGGTAGCTCTTTTTCTGTCATCACTTCTGCCAGATGTTGGTTGCAGAATTCCTGTTTGTTTATTATTAACATTAATTCCAAGAGATGTGTTACCCTCTGTCCAGAACATGAAGTACTTGACTTGCACCAATCTTGCTTATGATTTGTATTTCATTTGCACATGGTCCAAGATGAAAACATTCAAGCAGTATAATCATAAATATTGGCAATTCAATCATCTGACCCCTAATTTTTTTCTCTTGACATTAGGAATTGATTCAATTTACAGTGATTGCTGCCTGTGTAATTATTTCTTCGTAACACAATATTTTAAGAGTACATTAACTCATGCATTATGAGATTGAGTATGTCATAATTATACAAAGCAGCAACTTGATCCGAGAGTTACAAAAAAGAATGGTACTACCTTTCAATTACGACTTTATCTCAGATCCATTTATCAAGTATTGTCAGACTCATGGTCTGTGGGTATCTTTATTTTGTGTCATAAACAGAAAAAGAAAAAATTGTTCAGTTCAGAGCTCAAATCCCTTTTCGGAAAAAAAATTATATGGTAAAACTGTTTAGCATAAGAAAAGCATTTTTTAAGGCTTTACATAGTTTGTAAACCAGTGTTTATAAAGCCCCCTTAGGGTCTTTGCGACCTTCATAAAATGCGCCTGATTATCAAAGAACAAATAAATTAGGCATGTATACCAAATTTTTCTCTTACAAAGCAGCACTGGTGAAATTATGTTAAAATAAACTTGACAAGATTTCTGGATAAATGATACTTCAGTGCCAATAATGTTGTTTCTCTAACAACCTAGCTAAAAGGCTAAATTTTTTGGTGATAGATTATTCCTGAGAATGATACACATTGCATTTTTAATTTTGCAAATGTTTTTGATTGGCTACTATGACCTTGATAATTACACTGGACACTGGGCAATCAGGGGTTGATACTGGCTGTAAAAGAATCACAGGTGTTTTATTTGCAGCCAACTAGTGTTCTTTTTAACTCTGATTCCTATCTAAACTCTAGTTGGAAAAACCTAGGATGGGAAAAGCAGAAAAGAAAGAAAGAGAGAAAGAGAAAAGTATTTTTCATGAAGAACCATTCTGCAAAGCATTCTTTATTTTTCGCTTTCCTTCTTTTGTGAAGGGGTCAACCTCAGATAAATAGATTAGATTTGATTTATTCTTTGCCATTGGTTTATTTTTTGCTGATAACCTACAGTTCAAATCTCACAGTTTACTTTAAAAGTAAACAGGCTTCCAAATTAACCCACCTTGGGAAGGTCTTGTGATTCATGGCAACATCCTGTCCATAAGTAAAGAATCTTATCGTGAGCTTTCAAATTGTTGACGTACTGATAAATGCATAACCCACTGACACTGAAAAGGACACTGATTTATTTCCAAATTATAAAGTTTTACTGACTGTCTTGCACGTAGACATTCTAGCCTGTATGTTGCAATCTGTTTCCAAGGATTGTAACCTCTGTATTGTACCCTTCAATAATAATGGACAACTCCCATATGAGGAGTCCCCCTTCCCTTCCAAGCTTTCTTATAAATGTCTTCCAACTTGTCAGACTCCAGAACACTCCCAATTTTGTTGGTGTGTTTTCCCAGGTCATTCCTCACATTTGCCTTCCAATAAACCATTATCAAATTATTTCTGCCTCAACAACCTTAGTTTTAGTGGACATTGCCAATGTTACTATTTTTGAACATACTCTACTATTTATTTAACCTACACTCTATTTACTGTAATCTATGTGTGCATCAAAGTTACGTAGCTCTGAGGTTGAGTCCTGTCATGTATAGCTTTTCATCTCCCCCCGTTTCTTTTTTTCTTACTTCTCTCCTTCCTCAATTACTCTTAATTATTTTGAGACAGACAATAGACAGATAAACTTATCTCTGTAGGTGTGTTACAATTTTAGCATTGATGTATATGATAATTTCTATTTAAGTTTTAGTTAATATATAAATTTTGCATAGTGTGCATATATTATAAGCAAGTGCTGTAGTTGGAAGTAGGAATTAGGAGGTTAAAGCCTTAGGATAAACATTTGTCACTTACAGTCAGATGAGAAAAATATTTTCTTACAAGAGATTACAAAATGAAGTTATCTTTATGTCTATTATTAACACTAACATTTGTACATGTAAAAAGAGAGTTTTTTTTAGTTTTTAAATTATAAAAGCTCAACTTTTTTCAATTCATGTAAAGAATCCAGGCTCCATAAATGTTTTGCAAGATTACTTTTCTTTAAAGATAGAGATAGACAGATACAGATAGATAGATAGTTAGATAGATAGATATGTTTGTTTAAACAAACAAATGAATAGCTTTGTAAATAGTAGTAGGCAAGGACAATTAATGAATCTCCTAATTTCTTAATTGTTCTTTCCTGCTGTGGACTTTTCCCAGTGATTTTTTTATTTTTAAGTAACAGTTAATTCAGTTAAATGAATTGGGTATTTTCAGCCAACAGATATTTCTTGGCCTCATTCTGTGTCTGAGGCGCTGAGTCAGAGGTGGGGATTAATCAGTTGGTCAGGGAAAAGCCCAAAACAATCATTAATGTCTAGAATCACAGAAGAAATTTCCTCATGATAATATAGTATTGAGAGGGCAGAATTGTCTTGCTAAGTTACAAACTACAGAAGTGGGAAAGTAGCATCAATTACAAATTTATCCATTTACTAGATAATCTAAAACTTTATCATTTTGTAGAGAAACAGCCCATACTGTTATTCTGTGTGTTGTTTATGTGGTTTTGTTTTAAAACAGAAATGTTTACTGACAGGACGCTAAAATTTCTGCTTTTGAAAATTACCTGCTGTCTCAGGTGGGAAATCTGGAAATACTAAGAAGAAAATTACCTGAATTTGCTTTGGACAAATTTTTATTTGACTCTAAAGCCATATACATCAATAAATCAACTGACTGGGGGTAAAGATTTTAACCATCAGCTTTCTCTGTGATGATTTTGCATTTTTCATTATGTTTTGAGAGTAAGCTACAGCCTAGGCCAGAAGCCCGTGGCTTTGGGCTAGAAAGATGAGAATGCAATGAGGTAGAAAACATATACACAAATTGCAGCGTCAATGATGATGTCCTTATAGCTTAACATGCCTGCATAACTGCATTATAAATGGAGACATAAAAAGATACAGCATATTGACATCAACTTGTAAATCAGCAACCCAAGGGCCTAAGAACTTCACAACCTTGGAGCAGAGTCAGTTTGCATGCTTTCTTCAAAACAATTCAGAATGTACAACACTCATAGAGGACTGGTCTTTTTTTATTTTTTTATTTTTATTTTTCAGTCTTACTCTAAAAGGAAATCTGAGCTTCTGTATTAAATGAAACAATACAGGTCTTAGAGACAGAATGGTATAAATATATATATACACACACACACACACATCATTATATATGTGTGTGTGTGTATATATATATATAACTTTTTCATTTTAAAAGTTAAGCGACAAGGAGCCATTTCTTCCTTGTTATTACTAAAAGCTGACAGAAAGCGATGGGAAAAAGAAAATGGTGGTGGAATGGGAAGGCAATTGGTTTCAAGTACGAGGACTGCCACCAACCTAGTCTCTGTTCCCTCGGTTTAGTTAAGAGATCTCTGAAAATATTCCAGCCAAATTTATTTATGTTACAGCTCTAAGACTCTTGAGAATATCTTTCTAAGCCTTTTGTTAGTTCTGAAAATCAGTTCTGGCTAATGACACACTAATCTTTCCTTCTGTTCTTAAGTTTAAAGGTAGCAGCAGCACTAGCTTGCTCTATGTCCCAGACAACCTCTGCCACACCAGGGCTTCGCAGCTTGTCAAACACAGAGTTGTTAATTTTCTAAATGTTTACTCCAAAACTGGAAGAAAATTAAAAGATTATGAAGGAAATTGTGTTAGTTTGTTCTTGCATTGCTATAAAGGAATACTTGGGGCTGGGTAATTTATGAAGAGAGGAAGTTTTATTTTGGCTCATGGTTCTGCCGACTGTACAGGAAGCATGGTGCCAGCATCTGCTCCTGGTAAGGGACTCAAGAAGTTTACAATTACGGCAGAAGGTGAAGGGGGAGCCAGTGCAACACACGGTGAGAGAGGGACAGAGAGCAGGGAGAGGAGCCAGACTCCTTTAAACAACCAGCTCTCACATGAATTAACAGAGCAAGAACTCACTCATTACCACAGGGAGGGCACTACACCATTCATGAGGGATCCACTCCTCTGACCCAAACACCTCCCACTGGGCCACGTGTCCAACACTGGGAATTACATTTCACCATGAGATTTGGAGGGAACAAATATCCAAATCATATCAGATATCAACTTAATAATGTTTATATTTTATCAGTATGCTAAGGAGAAAGATTAAAGATAAATTAGCAGTAGAACACAGGTTTTGTGTGTTTGGGTATTTTGTTGTTGTTGTTGTTAGACTTCCTGTGTTCAAGTCCAAGATCTACTACTTAAAATATGTAGCCTTGAATTATTTATTTTCAGTAAACTTCAGTCTCTTCATTTATAAAATGGTAATTATAATGATAATGATGGCTGTCTCAACTTTGCTTTTTTACCTGGAGTAAAACTCAGCACATAGTAACACATACCCTGTAGGGAATTAAACTTTTAACAGTGCATCTCTTTCCTGAAGACCTTCCCTAATTAATCAGAAATACAGATGTACACCTGTGTCTGTATATTTCACGTGGATTAAAAACATGTTTATCATAACTTTTGAAGTTTGACTCCTTCATACACATTAATGAAAATTAGAGAAAAACTTACTTTGAAGACAAAATGTTAATATCTAAGGTGGCAGTATTCCTCTTAGAATGTGTTTTCTGTTGAACACTGGAGGCTATTTTATGTTAAAAAGAAAGCACATCTACATTATCAAGATTTACTACAAAGTTGAAAACTAAAAAACATTTGATTGTCAAAAGTTCCATTAACTATCAAAACTAGAATATTTATTTATTTATTTTTATTTCAATAGCTTTAGGGTTATAGGTGGTTTTTGGTTGCATGTGTGAATTGTATTGTGGTGAAGTCTAAAATTTTAGTGCCCCTGTCATCTGACTAGTATACATTGTACCTAATATGTAGTTTTTTATTCCTCACCTCCCTCTCACCCTACCCCCTATCCCCCTCTAATGTCCAACATACCACTCTATATGCTTTTTTGTATCCATAGCTTCGCTCCCCCTTATAAATGAGAACATGTAGTATTTGGTTTTCCATTCCTGAGTTGCTTCCTTTAGAATAATGGCTTCCAGTTCCACCCAAATTGATGCAAAAGATATTATTTTGTTCTTTTCTATGGCCAATTAATATTCCATGGTATATATATACTACATTTTCTTTATCCACTCATCAGTTGATGGGCACTCAGATTGATTCCATATCTCTGCAATTGTGAATTGTGCTACAATAAACATATGCATGCAGGTATCTCTTTGATATATCTTATTTTCTTCTGGATAGATATCCACTAGTGAGATTGCTGGATCAAATGCCAGATCTACTTTCTGTTCTTTCCATATTGATTTCCACGCTGTTTTCCATAGAGGCTATACTACTTTAAATTCCCAACAGCAACATATAGGCATTCCCTTTTCACTACATCCACACCAACATCTATTGTGTTTTTGACTTTTTAATAATGGCCATTCTGCCTAGGGTAAGGTGATATCTCATTGTGGTTTTAATTTGCATTTCCCTGAGGATTAGTGATGTTGAACATTTTTTTCATGCCTGTTGGCCATTTGTATATCTTCTTTTGAGAGCTGTGTCTATTTATGTAATTTGCCTGCATTTTAATGGGCTTATTTGTTTTTTTCTTGCTGGTTGGTTTGAGTTCCTTGTAGATTCAAAGGATACTAATCCTTTTGTTGGATGCAGAGTTCACAAATATTTCCTCTCATTCTGTAGTCTGTTTACTTTAATAATTATTTGACTGTTCAGAAGCGTTTCAGCTAAATTAAGTCCCATTTATTTTTGTTTTTGTAAAACTAGAATATTTACGAGAATTTGTTTTATGAAAAAATATCAAGTTTAGTTTTTAACCACCTGAGTTAACAGGCAGAAATTCTGGAAGTTAACTTTATGTTTCAGTACTTGGGAAAAACAAATATTTGCTATATATACCAATAGAACTAAATGAAATTTAATTTAAAAATCAAAATATTAATTTCAGTGTTTTCCATACTTGTCTGATTTTAAGCATCACCCACCCAGAATCATTTGTGATAGTTCAGATTCCTAGGGTTTATTCTGGAACTATCAAATCAGAAACTCTAAAGAGAGTCTGAAATAAAATTCTACGTTATTCTTATGATCAGATAAATATGTGAAGAACTAACAAAAGTATTTCTCTGAGAAGTACATCTTTTAAGATTTTTAATCATTACCAAACAACATGAACCTTCTAAGAGAGAGGCTTATATTAAAAATAATGCGGCCGGGCGCGGTGGCTCAAGCCTGTAATCCCAGCACTTTGGGAGGCCGAGACGGGCGGATCACGAGTTCAGGAGATGCAGACCATCCTGGCTAACACGGTGAAACCCCGTATCTACTAAAAAATACAAAAAAACTAGCCAGGCGTGTTGGCGAGCGCCTGTAGTCCCAGCTACTCCGAAGGCTGACGCAGGAGAATGGCGCAAACCCGGGAGGCGGAGCTTGCAGAGCGCTGAGATCCGGCCACTGCGCTCCAGCCTGGGCGAAAGAGCGAGACTCCGTCGCAAAAAAAAAAAATAAAATAAAATAAAATAAAATAAATAAATAAAAATAAAAAATAATGCAACAGAATTTAAACAGCAATAAAGTTTACATTTTATAAACAAAACCAAATTCAATTATCTTAATTTCTTTTAATCATCTCACAGTTTTCAAATCAGTAACATTTAAATTTGTGAATTTCTCAGATTCATAAGGTGTTTTGACTCTCTGAGAGTCAAAAATAGGAAGTGCAAATCATAGGTAAGGAAGTTTTGAAGTATAGCTCTATTGTTGCTGGTTTAATTTGTGAAGAGGTTTTAAATATTGATTTTTTTCTTCAACAAATGATTTAAACTATCTGCATGTTGGTACATGCCAAGCTAGTGTGTGAAATTTTACCAGCTGGGAATTATCCCCTCATTCTCTGGTGTGATTAACACTTCCAGCTGTAGAATAATTAAAATGTCAATCAGTTCTGAAACAGAGCAAAACAGTTTCTCATTTGATCCGTTAGTTGGAAGGCTAAATGAAGGAGTACCTCAGGTGTCTAGCTCTTCTCACAACAAGAGTTCACACCCCACCTCTCTCTGTTTTCCTCCACCTCCCCTCTTCTGCCTTCACATACACAAACACACACTGTGGACTCTGGATTTGGGTTACGTTCAAATTTGATTCTTTGATACGACCTCAATCTTACAAAATTTGTTGTGTTGCTTTTCTTTAAGAAAAACTTGGGGGAATAATGAGACCAGAAGGTTAGGGGGGGTTTTGTATGTGTTTTTATATGGGTTTTCTGCATGGTATATGTTCCTGGAACCATGTAAACATACACTCCATTAGTTTTGAAACTTCTTCCGTCTTGATCTGACGGCACTGACAATGATGTGCTTCATCATCGCTCATAACCAGCACCTGAAGGAATGATAAAGCTTCTAGGCTTATAAAAAAACAAAGTGATGAGAAAAAATAGTCACAGCATGCTTAATATTCCTGAGTGTTCCAGTCTGTAGACTTCCATGAACACAGTGGCTGGAAAATACACTATGGATGCACACATTTCAATCCACACATCTCTGAAAGTCCCAGTCCCACTTCTGCTTCTTAAATACTGTTTTATAGGTCTCGATGCCTAGAGTCAGCAGCAGCAGCAGTGTGGCTTTACATTTTTCTGTTAGAGTTCTTTTTTAACTTAATTAAAGCTTTAATAGAAGTTTTATTTCCCTTAGAGAGTGACTCTGAAGTTTAAAGTGGTCTTAAAAATAAGTACCTTAAATACCTGTTCATCAAACATCCTTTTGAACTTTTTGTTTTACTCAGAAGAATATTACTAATCAGATGTATGAACTCTTTTGGATGAATATGATACTCTAGGTAATGATCCCAGAGACTTCTACAGTGGTTATTTTAGTGGTTTCTTTGAAGTCTTAAGAGGAGGTGGTAGCAATATGTAAGTGAAAGCATGTCAAATTGGTAGAAGCTAAAAAAGGTTGGGTTTCTGAGTGATGTCCTCTCATTTGAAGAAACCTTGAGCAACTCTTTAGCCAGCACCTGCTGTGCTGCCAGGCTGAACCTCAGATAACATGGTGATGTTCCTGATTCATATGATCAAGGTCATACCACCCACAAGTATATTTCTAGGCTTAACCTTTTAAATACGTTTGTCATTTCCTTCCTTCTAAAGCAATAGTGCAGACAGTGCAATTTACCGAATGTTGAGACAGCACAAAATATTTGCTCTTTTCACTAATTTTTCTTTTCTCTCTCTTTTCAACACACTAAACCTCTTCCAAAGGTTCCAGAGGAGGAGTCAAAGCGGCTGTAATCTTGATCCAGTTTTATGGGCAATAGAATTATTTTACTGATTCCTGGAATCATGGCTCCTATGCATGTAAGTAAGATAATCCTTTTCCCCAATCAATATGTATGCACTGAGAGGCTGAGATTACATCAGCAAGGGCTAGTCCGCTGACCCCTAAATATTCATACTTAGAAAGGAAATTTGGAATCCAGTAAGAGAGACGAGACTATGGTTCAATTAAAGAAAATGCCTTTGAAAAGGATGATGAAATTCCTTCAAGTACAAGGTATGCTCTTTGAGTTGTTATAAACTTGTTATTGTTGGAATTTCACTCTGGGTAGCAGATATTTTAATGTCGATGAATCCCAAATGCAATTCTCTGGGCTATTTTTGAAGACTCTGGAACATTAGAAAGCAAAAAATATAAAGTTACCCAAAAAGTCAGCATTGCATCTGAATAGGTTCAAAACAAAATCAGTCCATATCTTGATGCCGTCTGCATTCTCTGAAAACACAATAACCACAAATGGTGCCAGAGGGAAAAGAGAAAGGACTTCTGTTGACTTCAAATAAAGGCGGTATCTGACAAAAGGGGAAGCAAATGATACCTTGATATGCCATTAACAAATGCCTTGTATATCTACAGCTGCTCTCTATGAGCACTTTGGAAATTAAAGGATTGCCAGCTTTTCCACTTTGGGACAAAAAACATTTGTGCTAAACAGCCGGTAAGTAAATGCAGTAAACATATTTTTACAGTGAATAGAATTGTTTTATATTTTGGGGACTGATTGTGAATTTCTACTGCTTCTTGATTAGCAAACATTTGGCAGTTCCCTAGTCTTTAGACATTAAAATGCCAAAACAGATTTTTATTCTCAGACTGAGCTCCTATATTTTTTTCATTCCCCTAACAATTATCCTCAAAACATTTGAAAGCACTAAAATAAAACGTGTTCTGAAAACACATTCGGAAACGTTTTACCTGTGTGACTTTAATAAACATGTAAAAAAAAAAATACTGGGTTGATATCTAACTTCCTTAGGGCAGAGATGAGAACACAGTACATACATAATGACTGTTGAAACTGTTGGTGGGCATTTCCTAGGGCCTTGCCTTGGGACCATGGAAGGTTTTATTGCTGAACACCAAAGCTGGTAAAAACAGATGTTCGTGCAAAGTCTCTTGGGTGTATCTCTTAGTAGTAATGTTCTTGCTAATTTTAAAAATCAATAAACTTCTAATAGGTTTAAAAGTTCTCAGTAATGATTTTTATCTCTTTTTAAGAGTCATGTCCTTACACATTTTTGTGTTGTTACATTGAAATTATTGGAGGATTTTTCTTTTAAATGATCATTTTAAGTATCTTACACTTTAATCTTAAAATGGATTAGGAGATGGATTGTATTTGTTTTGCATTCATTCATTGATTATAATTTTTAGTGAACTAATTATATAGAAATGAATGTTTTAATCTGCCAACTTTATATAAAACTTGAAAATTCAGAAAAAACAAGTAGGAAGAATGGCATAATTTTTACACTGGCTCACATCTTGGTTGCAGTGCAGGATTTTGCAGTCTTCTGTGATTGAGTGTATATGTGTTGTGTATATATATTTGTGCATGTGTGTGTATGTGATTTGTATGTGTGCATAAGTGGAGGTTGTGGTTTTATCATTACAATTAAAGTTTTAAATTAAAATGTAAAGGCATGTATTAGTTTTCTATTGCTTCTGTAACAAATTACTACAAATTTAATGGCTCAAAACAATACACATTTTCTTATAGTCCTGGAGATGACCAGTCTGAAATGAGTTTCACTGGGCTAAAACAAAGTGTTGATGGGATTGCATTTCTTCTAGGGGCTTTAAAAGAGAATCCTTTTTCCTTCCTTTTTCATATTCTAGGGCCACTTATTTGTATTCCTTGGTTTTTAAGGAATCTTCAAAACAAGCAACTACATCACTCTGTGACTTCTGTTTTCATCAGCACGTCTCTTTCTCAGACTCTGACTCCTCCTGCATCCCTCTGACAAGGACCCCTGTAATTACATTGGTCACATCTGGATAGAGGGCCATCATTCTGACTTCTACTGACATAAAATTCACTAAAATAAAATTCTTGCTACTCACCTCTCCCTTCAGTGAATCTTCCCATGATTTCTTATCTCCCCTGAATGCCAGTATTTTTATCCATATAGTTCGCCTGTTTGCTTAAGGAAATTATCCTTGAGTGTCCATGAAATTTATGCTGATGCAACTTGCCCAACCTTCCCCAACATGCCTACTTTATAAACTGTGGACTTTTCCTTGCCCCCTTCCCCTGTGTGAGGTGGAAGCATTACTTCTAGAACAAACATCTTCCACCTGAATCTTTTTTTCTAATGGTGCTTCAATTCCCTGAAATGGAAGCACAACTTTCTCCCAGAGGTTTCATTTCTATAAGATGACATTCCACTCGAAGTAAATTATTTTCTACTTCTCCAAGTCAAGGTGCTGTAAGGAGATGCCTCATCCTTATTCCTTGATGCCTCTTCCACACCATTATTCTACAACCACCATCTAACAATCCCTCCTCCCCTGAAGTTGATGATATCTGGTGGTTGCTTTTTTCCCCCATTTTTGGCATCATATGCTAGCTTCAAGTTCTCCTTATATTCTTCATTTAATGTATTATTTTATTTTTATGATTTGCAGGGATTATTCCTTAGACACTTTATTGTCCATACTACTATCATCTACCAAACTAGCTTCAACTTCAACAGCAATGGCCTCCTTTATCATCTTCCCATATTGTCCCTTACATATGGAAATATTTTTGAACCTTGAAATTACTTGGAAATGATGAGATGGAAAATGAACTCTAAAGTTATGCTTTGTGACTCTACCCTTCTTCCCTTCCAACTGTTCCCTTTCCTTTTATTCTTTCCTGACCTCGTTTTTCAATTTCACCTAATTCCCTGTCTCTAAACCTCTCTATTCCCTCCATCTTTTAACCTCTCCTGTAAGTCCTTATCTATATTCTGGAGCAGTGTTTCTGAAACTATCTGTGAGGTGAAGGACGAGTTTTTATTTCCCAACCCACTGTCAACTGATATTTTATTAAAATATAATAATCATGAATGTTACTTGAGAATTGAAAATAATAGACAAGTACATACAAAATGCAAACAATTTTTACTTTAAGAGCCAATAGATGTAAAATTTCAGTTACTATGATCAAAGCAAATAGAGTAGAATAAAATAATTATAAAAATCACACATAACACATTGAAAATGTGCTTGTAAATGACTAATATAGCCATTTTACTCATATTTATATGATATTCTTCAATCATAACCAACTGGAATTTCATTGATATTGCACTGAATTTATAGATTAAGTTGGTAAAAACTGATATATTGACAATACTGAGTTTTCCTATCTGTGAACATGGACTATCTCTCCACTTATTTAGCTCTTCCTTGATTTATTTTATCAAAGTGTGTAGTTTTTCTCACATATTTTTTGTTTATATTATGTTAGATTTATACCTAAGTATTTCATTTTTAGCATGCTAATAAAAATGGTGTTGTATTTTTATTTTTGAATTTCACTTATGCATTACTGATTTATAGGAAAGTAATTTACTTTTGTATACTAACCTTGTATTCTGCAACCTTGCTATAATCACTTACTAGTTCCAGTTTTTTGTTGTTTTGAATTTTATACATAGATCATGTCATCTATGAACAAAAAGTTTTATGTCTATACTCCTAATCTGTATACCTTTTTAAAGAAATTTTCCTGAGAAAAGCACACATAAGTCTAAAACCCACTGACTTGCATGCTATATATCTGCATACTTTCTTAAATTTTCTCCTATATTTAGTCTTTTTTATTCAAACACAGCATGACATTTAATCTACTTTGACTCTCTAATTACTTTACTCTTTTCTTTACTGATTTCTATTCCCTGCCTCCTGCTCCCAAATTTCTTTCTATTCTTTATTCTGTTCTTTAATGAGGTACTAATATGATGACTTTAATATGTACCCTCTGTGGGTAAATCAATATATTTAATTAGGACCTCCACCTTTCGTGATATCTTATTTTCAGTTCCTCTGGGCAACTCTTCTTATGTTTCTATCATCTTAATGAAAGTATAAACATCTGTTCGCCCAAGCCTGTTTATGTTAACTTTTTGTCTTATTTCACTGGTACCTCCATGTCCTCATTCAGCCAGGATAAGTATTTAGACCTGTGGGTTTTTTTATTTTCTGTATAGGCAGAATTCTAAAATGATGCCTGTGATTCCTGCCCCGTGAGGTGCACAACTTTTTGTAATCTTCTCCTTTTTCATGCAAGTGAAACTTATAACTCACTTACAACCAGTAGAATATGGCAAAGGTGAAGGGAAAGCTTAGATGTAACTAAGGTCTTTAGTCAGTTAATTTTTAGTTAATAAAAAGATAGATTATCTTGGATTGGCCTGACCTAATCATGTGAGTCATTTAAAAGAGGCTCTAAGCCTTTGCCAAAATAAGACACAGGAAATAGCAGATACTCTCTCCCTTTCTGGCTTTGGAGAAGTAAGCTGCCATGAATTTTACAGCCAAACAGAAATGAATCCTATCAACAACCTGAGGAAGCTTGGAAGTGAATACTTCCCTAGTTGAACTTCCAGATGAGAATACATCCCAATCACCATTTTGATTACAGCTTTGTGAAACCTTGAGCAGAGTACTCAATAAAGCTGTGCCCAAACTTGTGACCTACAGAAACTTTGAGATAATAAATATGTTGTTTTAAGCCACTAAATTTGTGTTAATTTGTTATGCAGCAGTAGAAAACTAGAACACTCATTTCTTCCAATTTCCACATTTGCTCTTCAACCAATTTCTGTCTGCTCTCTCTATATGATATTTCTTACTCTCCTCTTTCACCTTCTCATCACTACCACTTTGGTTTATTAATTTTATTTTCTGTTACTAAAATGGCCTTTTGAATGATCTTCCTTCCTCTTCAGCTCACTCTAAGAACCACTAGAAACACTAATTATGCCATTCTAGCTGTAAGGAAAGATGGTCACCGTGGTCATAAAGTAGAGTGGTTGATCTAGTGGTCTTGGCAGAAGAGCATGATTAGATGAAATTTCCAGGGAAGAACTATTAGAACAGGTGCTGGAATGGAGATGGTAGGACCCTGAAGATAAGTTAGGGAAATGAGAAATCACTGTGACTATGTTGCATAGGCTATTCAAGTAGACGCCAAAAATAAAATATGTTGGTTATTTTAATATTACAAATATAACAAGCAGAGAACAAATGAAATTACTCATTTTATGTTGTTTCTCATGCCTTCTTTCACAAAAACTTAGTAAAAGTTCCCCTTTGGCCTTTTGAGAAGAAAGTTTTAAAAATGTGCATTTATGTAATAACTCAATATAAGTTACAAAAGTCATGTATTACAAAGTCCATGCAAAAAAAAATTGTTATCACACAAAAAATTCTGAATTATCAAGCCTTCTAACCAAAAGTGAGTCAGTTATGCTCTTTTATACAGAAGCTGCTTTCTTCTAGGAAAAAGCAAATGCCAGGGTTAATCAAACCAGCATGGAAGTTAATTAGAACCCCAAGAACAAGCGGATGGGCTTAGCACCTTGGACACATGAATATTTTGTTTCTAAAAATGACCTCAAAAGATTGCATAACAATCAAGTCCAGCACAAGTCAGAAGTGACTAATTAACTTTTCATTTTTCCCTTAGTAATTTAGTCCTGCTCTTTAAAAATATTTCTAAACTGAGAAATCCCCATTAGTTGCTGCATATTGGTTGTTCAAATGAGGGTAATGACCCTTTACTTGATTGTATATACCCATCATTTAGTTTATCTTTTGTATGTGCTTTATAAACAACTCTCAAACATGAAGCAACTTTAGTTAATAGCCTCATTAAATTTGAATGTAGATACAGAATTTTACAGACTGGAAAACTTTCTAACACCACATGGGAAATATTAAATATTTTCTTATCTACCTTGCAATTAAGGGAGAAATTGTGCTAACCTCTCCCGGAGACATTGTTGCTTCATCATCTCAAACCTCTGGAGGCTCATAGTGGCAATGGTTGGGAAGAGGGCAATACATCAAAGCACACTTTCTTATCAATAATTACTTTGATGTTTTCGGTTCTGCTCTCACCTTTTTTAGGTGAGAGATCTGCCCACTCAGTGGTTACCCAGGCTCAACCCTCATAAAAGAGAGGTTGGGGTCACCTCAGATGTTGCTTTGGCACTTTTTTTAATGTTTTGTGTTTGTTTGTTTCCTAGAGTCAGTCTACTGAGGTCCTACAATTCTCTTCACTGACCTGAACAAACTCGACTCTGCTTTTCCCTTAAATTTCTGTATAGAACCCAGACAACTGGTCTATACTTTCTGATGTTGATTTCCCCCATGCTTCTAAGTTTCGTATGACCTCTGGATTGTCCCTTTGGCTTTGCATAACACCCCTACTTCCAAACTCTAGAGTAAAATTCCTGTGAAGACTGATACCTCAGAAGTGACTGCTTCACAGATAGACATGTCATTTTTTAATTGAGATTTCAACTATTTAACACTCACCGTGTTAACTCATTACACTCGCCTCCATTTGCTCATAAGCAACAAAACAATAACAAAAATGAGTGCTCACTGAGTGCTATAGAATGCAAACTATTAGAGATACAGAAATAATGAATAGGACTTCTGACCTTGAGTGGTTGGTAAATAAAACTGAAATGTAAAAAATGAAATAAACAATTAGGGTTACTGCCACTAGAGAAATAGATCACAGGCTACAGATTACTACTGGCCCTATGAAACAGGAAGACAGCACAGGTATAGCAAGGGACCTATTACATATAGGTAGAACGTTGTTGGAGGTAATGGTGAAAGTCAGTGCCCTGGGCTGCTCTGGTGAATTGACACTCCCCTTCACTGTTTTGCTGACTAGACTTCAAGTACCCTCCACAAGGAACTAGAGAGGCCTTGTGGAGCTGCGTCCCCCTTTTCTACTTGCATGAATTGTTTGCATTGCTTATTTGTGAGTTTTAGCAAAATAAACTGAATGCAGACAATGCCGTGTCCAAGTAATCTTGCTTGGCAGTGTTTGGATTTCTATCAGATTTTCCCCCGATTACTTTATTCCTTCTCCCAGTTCAATCGCAGACAAGACACAGGAATCAAATGACAAAAAGTGTGAGTCTGAAGAACTAAAGCAAGACTGTTAGAAAACACTGGGCAGAGAGAGGTGGTTTTGTGCTTGTATGGAGAGAAATAGCTGGCAGGACTGAAAAGGTTTGCATGCACAGCATGGAAACTACTTAGGGGAAGAGTTTTCAATTGTGCTCCTTTCTCATAGTGCGACACTGGCTTGCATAGATGCTCACTTCCTCCTCATTTTTGATAGAAAAGCAGCTGTGACTGTGTAGGGCCACTGGGGTCAGTAGGGTGACATCAGAGAGGCTTAAGACTCACATACTGGAAGACCAGCTTCTGAACAAGCCCTCATCCCCTCCCCTCCTGCCACCACCCTCACCCAGCTGTAAATAACCAAACAATGAAGGCAGGCTCTGGGAGAGAACTGTGTCATAGCAGAGGGTTCCCTGAAAGTCAGTGCTATCTGTTGGGTCAGGGGCAGACTATGGCTCCTCAGCCTCTGCCCCATGGTATATCTCTCCCACCTTTAATTAGGCCAGGAGCAGCACATGCTCTACCTTATGCACATTACCCGTGAGCTACTGGGTATGCTCAGGGAAGATGTGTTGATAAAAGGAGTCAGACTTTTGTGGGGCAGAGTCATGAAATAGGAGAGTCAATAGAATGGGCAAGTCAGACTAGATGAACCAGACTTAATTAAAGTATCAAATCAAGAATTAATAAAAACACTATCCTCTAATACTATAGAATAATAACAAAATGAGGGCAATGCAAGCCATTTTAAAGAAACACAAAGTAGAAAGCTTGGATGTAGAAAGAAAATAATTAAAACATTAAAAATGAATAATTATACCTGAAAATGAATAAATGAGAGTATCATGTCAAGCAACTCTCATGAAAAGAATTAGCAGAAATTAAGAGAGAGAAATTTGAAAAGCTAAGGTATGCAAAATTTAGTACTAGAAACAACAAAATCTAAATATTAGAATACAAAAGAGGAGAAGATACTGGATGGAGAGGAAATTGCTGAATACATAATCATGCACAATTTTTCAGAACTAGAGCAAAATAAATAAATCATATTGAAGAAATTCTTAGTATGACAAATAGGATAAATAAGGAAACAGTTACATCTAGACGTATTATAGTTAAAATAAAACATTTGCATCTAGGCATATTATAATTAACATCAACTATATCAAGAATATTTCAAAAGCTTGTGGATAGAGCAGATCTTCCTAAAAGAAAAAGACTTAGATTGACTTTAGATTTCCCTTAATGACCCAAGAAACAAGAAGAGAGGTCACAATTGCAAAGGAAAAGAATTTAAACATGGGATTTTATTCCATTTTTTATTATTAAAGATTTGTGATAAACAAAAAGGTAAAGAATAATAAACATACATCTACTATAAATTATGAAATAATAAATCATTACTTTTTTGTGGAAGTATTTTGCTTGCCCACAGCAATCAAATTCCTTCCGAGTATGTTGAGTTTGATGGTCATCCTTCTATGCATGTCTTTATATGTTTAGTTCTTGTGGATATATTTCTAGACAATATGTCATTTTTTGCATATTTTTAAAAAATAAATAAGCCAGGTATTTTGTTATCATTACTATCATTTCTTTGGTGACAGGGTTGTTTCTTTATCTGTATAAAATAACAGTCGTCAAAAAGTTACATGGAAAAATTAGGGTACTATTGCTTATCTTCTGATGCGGGCAGCTAAACAAAACTTATTTCCACGCTAGTTATTTCCAATAAACACTTTCTTAATATGCTGACAGAAACTCAGTAATAGATAAGTACAGTAGTTGCAATATCATTTATGGCCTTTACAATATAATTTTAGTCTTAAAATATATGTTGTTAGAACTATTTTTCACCACAGATAGTACTAGGAACTCTAAGTATTTTGCTAGACTCTAGTTTGAATATCACCCACTGATTGTGCAAAAGGTATAAATTATGTTTATTCACAATCATTGCTAAGTTAATGAAACTTTTCTTCCAATATCATAGTTATAAAAACAGACACATAGAGCAATGGAACAGAATAGAGAACCCAGAAACAAGCCCATACACCTACAGTGAACTCACTTTCAACAAAGATGCCAAGAATATATAGTCTCTGCAATAAATGGTGGTAGGAAAAAGACAGTCTGTTCAATAAATGGTGTTAGCAAAACTGAAAATCCATGTGCAGAAGAATAAAACTAGATGCTTATCGCTCACCATATACAAAAATCAAATCAAAATGAATTAGAGAATGATGGTTTCCAGCTTCATCTATGTCCCTGCAAAAGATGTGGACTCATCCATTCTCAGCAAACTAACACAGGAACAGAAAACCAAACACCTCACATTCTCACTCATAAGCTGGAGTTGAACAATGAGAACACATGGACACAGGGAAGGGAACATCACACACCAGGGCCTGTCTAGCGGTGGAGGGCTAGGGGAGGGATAGCATTAGGAGAAATACCTAATGTGGATGACAGGTTGATGGGTGCAGCAAACCACCACGGCACATGTGTACCTATGTAACAAACCTGCATGTTCTGCACATGTACCCCAGAACTTAACGTACAATGGAAAAAAAAAACTTAAAAAATGAATTAGAAACTTAAATCTAAGATCCCCAATTATGAAACTACTACAAGAAAACACTGAGGAAAATCTTCAGGTCTGGGGAAAAAATTCTTGAGCAATATCCCACAAGCACAGGCAACCAAAGCAAAACTGGATAAATGGGACCATATCAAGTTAAAAAGCTTCTCCACAGCAAAAGATACAATCAACATGAAGAGAAAACCTACAAAGTGGGAGAAAATATTTGCGAATAACCCATCTCACAAAGGACTAATAACCAGCGTATATAAGGAACTCAAACAACTCCACAGGAAACAATCTATTAATCTCATTTAAAAATGGGCAAAAGATCTGAACAGACATTTCTCAAAAGAAGGCATACACATTTCAAATAGGCATATGAAAAGGTGCTCAATATCACTGATCATCAAAACTACAATGAGATATTATCCCACCCCAGTTAAAATGTCTTATATCCAAAGACAGGCAATAACATATGCTGGTGAGTGTGTGGAGAAAAGGGAACCCTTGTGCACTATTGGTGGGAATTTAAATTAGTGCACCCTCTATGGAGAACAGTTTGGCGGTTCCTCAGAAAGCTAAAAATTGAGCTGCCATATGATACATCAATCCCACTGCTGGGTATATATCCAAAAGAAAGGAAATCAGTGTATCTAACAGATATCTGCACTCCTGTTTGTTGCAGCACTGTTTACAATAGCTAGAATTTGGAAGCAACCTAAGTGTCCATCAGCAGAGGAATGGATAAAGAAAATGTGGTATATACAATGGAGTACTATTCAGCCATAAAAAGTGAATGAGATCCAGTCATTTGCAACAACATGGATGGAACTGGAGATCATTATGTTAAGTGAAATAAGCCAGGCACAGAAAGACGAACATTGCATGGTCACACTTATATGTGGAATCTAAAAATTAAAACAATTGAACTAATTGACATAGAGAGGAGAAGGGTGGCTACCAGAGGCTGGGAAGGTTATTGAGGGTTGTGGGGGAGGTGCAGATGGCTAATAGTTACCAAAAATAAATAGAAAGAATGAGGAAGATCTACTATTTGATAGCACAACAGGGTGACTATTGTCAGTAATAACTTAATTGCACATTTTAAAATACCTTAAAGAATGTAATTGGATTGTTTACAACTCAGTAGGTAAATGCTTGAGGAGATGGATACCCCATTTTCCATGATGTGCTTATTTCACATTGAAAGCCTGTATCAAAATATCTCATGTACCCATAATTATATACACCTACCATGTACCCACAAAAAATTTTTAAATGATAATTTAAAATAAAAAAATTTATATCAGTATTTACTTTTACAAAGGAAAAAGCCCATAAAACAAAATAAGATACCATGTATAATGGAATAAAATAATAAAATATTTTTATTGTGCTAATATATACATAGCATAAAATTTACTATATTGACCAATTTTAAGTGTACAGTTCAATATTGTTAAGTACACTTACGTTTTTGTGCAACCATCACTGCCATCCATCTCCACAACTTTTCATTTTCCCAAATGATTCTCAGTTTCTTCCTCTCCCCAGCCCTTGGCCACCACCATTCTACTTCCTGTCTCTGTTAATTTGACTACGCTAGGTACCTTGTATAAGTAGAATTGAACAATCTTTATTTCTTTTTTTTTTTTTTTCATGACTGGCTAATCTCACTTAACGTAATGTCTTCAAGGTTCATCCATGTTGTAGCATGTGTCACAATTTCCTTTTTTTGATCTGGAAAATATTATATTGTATATTTACATCACATTTTATTTATCCTTTTATTCATCAATGGACACTTGGATTGCTTTCACCTTTTGACTATTGTGAATAATGCTGTTACGAACTGCATGTACAAATATGTCTTCAAGCCCCTGCTTTCAGTCCTTTTAGACATATACCCAGAAGTGAAATTGGTAAATCATATGTTTAATATTTTGAGCAAATGTCATACTGTTCTCCACAGTGGCTGCACTATTGTACATTTTCATCAGCAATGTACAAGGGTTCTAACTTCTCCACATACTCACCAACACTTGTTATTTTCTATTTTTTAAGTAATTGCCATTCTAATGTTTGTAAAGTAGTGTCTTATAATTTTGATTTTGATTTCCCTAATGATTAGAGATGCTAAGCATCTTTTCATGTACTTTTTGGCCATTTGCTTATCTTCTTTAGAGAAAGAACCCATGTTCTTTGCTCATTTTTTAAATTTTGTTTTGTTTTGTTTTTTGTTGTTGAGTTAGAGTTCCTTATATAGTCAAGATATTAATTTCTTATCAGATATATGCTTTGCTAATATTTACTTTTATTCTGTGGGTTGTCTTTTTATTCTGTTAGTATCCTTTGATCCATAAAAGCTTTTAATTTTAGTAAAGTCCAATTTATCTACTTTGATGCAAACAGACAGTTTCAAGAAGGAGGGTATGCCTCATCTTTGCAAGAGAAGTAACTATGAAAAGGTTTGAGTCTAGGTTTCATTAGAATGAGTTGGAATGGTGGGGCATGGGGCAATGATAATTGTGAGTTCAGACCATAGCTTAGATGTTTAAAAGAAGGAAGGCAAAAGAGAGAGTAGCAGGAAAAAGATATGAGATCACGGAAGCAAATTTCTTCCTTCCTCTTCATCGCCTTCCCTGTCTTCTCTCGATCCAGGTGCAATCATGAGTACTGTAAAATAAAACTCCAGGCAACATTTCCATCTTTATGAAAGAAAACTTTTTTTCTTTTTATTATGAATAAGACCTGAGTATATTAATAGGGTTTGGAAAGAGATCAGGGAAAAGGGGAGGGTCAGAAGACAGAAAAAAGAGGGGAAAATTGTTTAGTGGGGTCCTAATCCAAAAGTGAGGGGTTGGAAGGACAATAAAGGCAACTGATTATTAGACCTGGCCAACGGGTAGGATTATCTTCTATTTCAAATGTAATAAACATAAAGAATAGCTGGAGAAGGGAATAGAATATTTATGTGTGATAGAGGGAATTTAAAGAGATTCATATGGTAGAATTACTCTTATATCTCTGTGAATTAGGAAACAAAATCATCTGCCAAAGGTAAGGTGTTAGGTTAGGAGTTGGAAACAGAAATAAAAGTCTTGAATTACCAAAAAAATGGCATTTTCCCTTGTTTTGGAACAGAACCAGCTTTAGGATGTTGTGGTAAATTGCTGTATCTCAACTACCTGAACTGCCTTCCCTGTTGTAAATCTCTCTTTACAAGTAGAAACCGTGGCAAGCAACCTGTCACAGAATTCCAACTGAGTGCTAAATGCATTTTATTCTTTAAAACCTCCTCAATGATCACTAAACAGATGGCCTTCCACAGTTAGCTTCACCAGAACATCTTGCCAGGCCAAGCCTGTTTAGCTTCGAAGATGGCATAAGTCATAGCAGTTTTCACATCAGCCTGTTTCTCACTTGTAGGTATGTTCACCTACTAATTATTTATATGAGCCTAATAGCTTTTTAAGAAGCCAATTTAATGAAAACAAAATGTGACTGCTGATTTTCTTCTAATTTATTCTTTTGCTAAAAATATTACTTTTAAAATATAATTCTGATTACTTTCTTACTTAAAATGTATCCTAGGCTCCATATCCTAAGTTGGAATGAAGCCATTGCTTTTCATGATCCTCAGGTCATTCTGAGAGACTCTCAATGTCTCTGCGTGACCTGGACCTCTGTCCACATCACAGTCCCATCCTGTGGTGAAGAGTCTTACTCTCAAACTCATGCTTCCCAGTTTTGTCTCAGAGCCTTCACGCAGACTATTCTCTGTACCTACATCACTCAGCTCCTTGCACGTTATCAATGCTAATTTGTACTCATGTTTCATGTCTCAGCTTTGATATCACTCTTTCCAAGGGCTTGAAACTCCTATTATGTGCTCCCACAGTACCTTGGTTTTTTACTTTATAATTGCCTCCATTTTTGCCATCTCCCTCTGCGTTTTTAGCCACAGAAGTCAATGGACCGTATCTGAAGTGTCACTGTTCCCTCTATATACCTTATTATACATAGTGTCTGGCATATAGCATGAATTAAACCACGGTTTTACTATTTTCTGAATTTGAAAAGAGATTTTGTAGAAACAAATTGGAGTTTGGATAAATTATCCAATTTTGTTGCCCCTTTTACTAGCTATGTCAACTTGTAATATTATTTAAATTTCTTTGACCCTTGCTTTTCTTAGCTGTAAAACGAAGTTGTCTACCTACCTTCCTCATTGTTGTAAGAAGTAAATAATATATACGTCTAGTACAATTTATAGCTCAAAACAGGGCAAATTAAGTGATCAATTCTATCTTATTATTTTTCCAATTAAAACATAAATGCCAATATTGTTATCATGATTTTACTCCTTTATTTCTCCTTTACTCATTGTATCAAGATGGCAGCACCAGTGCATTTGAAAAGAGCTACTTCCACAATTAGTTGAGATAGAAATAACAACTAAAAATGGCTAACATTTATTAAGCAGTTACTCTGTGCTTGGCATTGTGCTAAGCAGTTTATACATACTATATTGCTAGTACTTATTTGTATCATTTTCTTCATAATATTTGGGATTATGAAGGATGTAGTCAGTGCTTATCCTGCAGTCAATGATGACCATGGAAGATGAGACAGAATCTTTTTAGTTATGTTGACATTCAGGTGGACATTCATTAGTGCATGCTCATATATTTTTTTTTTTTTTTGATTCTGTATCCTTTTTGGAGTCTCAGTGCACAGTAAGAAGAGAAGAAACCTATACAGAGAAATGGACTGTCAGCTGCTGCCTTCTCACACTTTTTACCCACAAAATATGCCTATCTAAAGCTGTTACCAATATGTCCTTTTCTTCTCAAACATATCACCGATTTCTGGGCCATTATTTTATTGGAAGTCCCATAAACACCCTGGACATTTTAATGTCACTAAGATTTCTCATTTTTATTGTGTATGGGGTGTGTGTGTGTATACATATGTATATGTGTGTGTATTATACATACATATACATAAAATTTTCTGCTTGCTATTTTTCTGTTTTTTTCTTTCGTTTCTACTGTAGGTTTTCAGTTTTTTAAAGGCAAGAACTATGTTTTATTTGCATTAGTATTCTCAGAAACTAGTATTGTATCAGACACACAGTAGACTTCCCCAAATTATTGTTGAAAGAATACATTTTGAATAAATCATTCCCCTTTATTTGTATAATATGTGTACACCCACATGAGTACTTTCTAGGTAATTGATATGACTGTCACAATTTTGCTAAGACTTGTACTTAAAGAGTACTTGTATCTTATAGAGATTCACACAGATTAAGTAAAAGACACTGTGTGAGCAGTGATGACCCCTGTGGAAAATTGCTGCTTTGAGAACATCTGGGAAAACAAGGGATTTTCAAAATGGATAGGTTGTGCTTCTATGTTATAGATCAGATGGATGCACTAAAGTGAAACTAAGTGTGCTAAACATGATCTTGGCTTTTTATTCCAGACTTTGAACTAACCTTATTCTCCAACGTCAGTCAAAATAATTTTCTCAATTAAGGTCTGTCAACTAAACACGCAAAAAATGACCTTCATGGGATAGTCCTCAGGAAAAGCTAATAAATGATTGCAAAATGAGGCAAGGAAAAGCACTTGGTAAGTCTTGGATAATAAATCAGGACCTTTCTGTGTTAAGTCAAACTAAGAGGCATTTAATTTGGAATCTTCCAGTGTTTGGCTATCTGCTCAAGGAAAAAGGTTTGCAATAAATGTATATGTGAAAGAAAAGCTGACAGTTGAAAAACGAAAATGAAAAGTAATGACATAATGTTAGGAGATGCCTTCAAGGAGACAAGTTATCAGAAAGTTGCGATCTCAATTTAAAACATTTCTTTCTCTCTAATTGTTGTTCTGTGTACTGCTGCGGTATGATGAAATGGCCATAAACTTAGTGTGATAGGCTTGCAGAATAATTTAATTATAATTTAACATTTACTTTTATGCTATGCAATTACTTACATTGCTTTTTGCTGAAGACAATCCATTTAAGCAGCTGCACACAATGAAAAAAATAGCTGACAGGGTCAATTCTAAAGTTATACTAAGGTTTAGTTACATTCGTTTTCTACCCAGTGGACTTAACAAATTAGGCAACATGAGACTGGTTGAAACAAAATAGACAAGTATTCAGGAGCCCTTGATTCTACTCTAAACCAGCTCTTTGAATTTTGTAGTTTCTGTAATCTTTAATGGGGTAAGTGGCTTTTTTAAAAAAAATCTATAAACATTGTCGTTGTATGGTTGATATTTCTTTCATTCACTAACATTCTGTAAGAATGATACATGCTGATGTGGCTTTTTGAATCAAAGAAAGGCTGTGTCATTTATGAGCTTAAATTGATCTCCAAAGCCAGTCATCTGCATATATTGTGTGCCTATTCTAATGGGCAAGACTGGTCCATGATGTTAGACTTTTATTCTGTATTCTAGGTTTCTTTGTACTTTTTCTCTTCCTGGAAGTCTATATCGCAAGTAATTTTTACATGAACACTTTTACTGCAAAATAATTGTTGTCTGGTTACAATGTTGATATGACCATTTGAAACATCACTTAAGACTTTTTTTGTTAAATATCATTTTCATGTTCACTCTTTGTGACTTCAGTATTAAAGATTCTATGTTAATTTTAAAATTAACAACCCATTAATTTTGACTTATGTAATTTAGAATTTGGGGTTATTCTGAAAGTAAGCAGGCTTTGCTAGAATTAGAAATTCCAAGTAAAGGGCATAATGTAGGGACTGATGGTTTTAAAGCTTTCAGGAGACAGAATTCATTTAGTTTATTCTTAGAGTAGACTAACAGTTTTGTTTTAAATAGTTGTATTAAGATATAATTAACATAAAACTCGCCCATTTACAGTGTACAATTTAAGTTTTCATTGTTGTTTTGTTTCTGGAGATAGGGAAGGTGGGAATGGTCTTCCTGCTTCTGCTGTTTTCTGTTTCCAAGGCATCATATTTTTGGGTAGCATTTTCCTGTACGCAATCACTAGAGTATTTATGAATTTAGTGTATAACAGAAGTTAACATTTCAGTTCAGCAAGAAATGATGTTTCTGTTTTGTTTCTGTTCTTTTTTTTTGTTTTGTTTTTTTAGAGATGGGGTCCTCACTCTGTCACACAGCCTAGAGTGTAGTGGAATGATCAAGGTCACTGCAGCCTCAAATTCCTGGGCTAAGTGATCCTCATGCCTCAGCCTCTCAAGTAGCTAGGACTACAGGTATATGCCACCATGCAGGCTATTTAAAAAAAAAAACAAAAACAAAAAAACCAAAACCAAAACAAAACAAAACAAAAAAAATGTTTTGTAGAGATGGAGTCTTGTTATGTTGCTCAGGCTAGTCTCAAACTCCCAGTCTGAAATGATCCTCCTGCCTTGGCCTCTCAATGCACTGTGATTATAGGCCTGAACCACCAGCCCAGCCCCCAATGTAAAGTTTTAAGATTATTCACTTAACTGTGTAGCTATCACCACAACCTAATTTTAGAACATTTTGGGAGTCCTAGCCAGAAAAATCAGGCAAGAGAAAAAACAAATGGTGTCAAAATACGAAAAGAAGTAGTCAAACTATCTTTCTTCATAGACGATATGGTTCTATACCTAGAAAACCTTAAAGACTCCACCAAAGGGTTCCTTGAACTAATAGACAACTTCAGTAAAGTTTCAGGATACAAAACCAATGTCAAAATCACTAGCATTTCTATACATCAATAATATTCAAGCTGAGAGCCAAATCAAGAACTCATCCCATCTACAATAGCCCCCAGAAAAATAAAATACCTAGGAATATATATCTATAACTAAGAAGATGAAAGATCTCTGCAAGAAAAACTACAAAACACTACTGAAAGACATCATAAATAGCACAAACAAACTGAAAAGCATTCCATGCTCATGGATTGGAAGAATCAAAATTGTGAAAATGGCCATGCTGTCCAAAGCAATCTATAGATTCAACACTATTCCTACCAAACTGAAAAATATTATTTTTTTCACAGTATTAAAAAACAACTATTCTAAAATTAATATGAAACCAAAATGTGCTTGAATAGCCAAAGCAATCCTTAGCAAAACAACAAAGCCAGATGCATCACATTATCTGACTTCAAACTATACTTTAAGGCTACAGCAACCAAAACAGCATGATACTGGTAGAAAAACAGACACATAGACCAGTGAAACAGAATAGAGAATCAGGAAATAAGGTCGCACACCTACAGCTATTTGATCTTCAACAAAGTCACCAAAAATAAGGAATGGCAAAAGGAATCCCTATTCAATAAATGGTGGTAGGATAGCTGACTAGTCATATGAAGAAAGATGAAATTGGACCCCTACATTTTATCATATATAAAAATTAACTCAAAATGAGTGATAAAATATTTAAATGTAAGACTTCAAACTATAGGAATGCTAGAAGAAAACCTAGGAAACACCATCATGAACACTGGGCTTGGGAAATAATTTATGACTAAGTTCTCAAAAGCAAATGCCACAAAACCAAAAATTGATACGTGAGACTTAATTAAACTAAAGAGCTTCTGCAGAGCAAAAGAAACTATCAACAGAGTAAACACAATGTACAGAATGGGAGAAAATATTCACAAAGTAGTCATCCAACAAAGGTCTGATACCCAGAATCTATAAGGAACTTAAATAATTAAACAAGCAAAAAACAAAACCCTGTTAAATAGTGGGCAAAGGATGTGAACACTTCTCAAAAGAAGACATACACGCAGCCAACAAACATATGAAAAAATACTCAACATCATGAATTAATGCAGGAACAGAAAGTCAGATACTGCATGTTCTCTCTTATAAGTGAGAGTTAAACATTAGGTACTCATGGACATAAAGATGGCAGCAATAGACACTAGGGACTACTAGATGAGGAGGGAAAGAGGAGGACAACGTTTGAAAACCTAACTATTGGGTATTATGCTTACTAGCTGGGAAACAGAAATACTCATATTCCAAACCTCAGCATCACACAATATACCTATGTGACAAACCTGCACATGTATCCCCTAAATCTAAAATAAAAGTTGAAATTGCATTTTAAATTTTTTAAAAATTTAGTATTTATTTAAACAAGAGAATAAATATTTAGAAACTTTTCATCCCTTGTAAAAGAAACCCTATACCAAGATCCTTAAACAATCAATTCCCATCTCCTCTTCCCACTCCCACCCTCACTCCTAAACAAACCTTTATTGACTTTGGGTCTCTGTGGATTTGCTTATACTGAATTTCAAATAAATGGGACAACAAAATATGTGGCTTTTGTGATTTGATCCTTTTACTTAGCAAAATGCTTTCAAGGGTCAGTTATGCGGTAGCATGTGTCAGTATTCATTTCTTTTTATTTCCAAATTATGTACAATGTATAGATATTCTAAATTTTATCTATGTATAAATTAGTTGATTAACATTTGAATTGTTTCCAGTTTTTGACTATTAGGAAATATTGCTGTAAACATTGTTTATAGCTTTTTGTAAGAATCTATGTTTTCATTTAATCACCTGGGAGTAAACTCTCTGAGTCATATGGGTGACTTTATGTATAACATTTTCAGGAATGACTAAACAGGTTGTCAAAGCAGCTGCACAATTTTGCATTTCCACTAGCAATGTATGAAGGTTCTGATTTCTCCACATCTTGTCCAATACTTGTAATTGTATTTTTAATGATCACCATTCACTGAGGATAAGGCAATATCCCTTTGCGGCTTTGATTTGCATATTCCTATGACTAACGATTTTGAGCATCTTTTCATAATACTCATTGGCCATTTGTATATATTATTTGGAGAAGTGTCTAAAGTCCTTTGTCCATTTAAAAAAATTGTATTGTTGGGCCAGGTGCCGTGACTCACGCCTGTAATCCCAGCACTTTGGGAAGCCAAGGTGGGTAGATCACCTGAGGTCAGGGGTTCAAGACCAGCCTGGTCAACATGGTGAAACCCCATCTCTACTAAAAATACAAAAAATTAGCTGGGTGTGGTGGTGTGTGCCTGTAATCCCAGCTACTTGGGAGGCTGAGGCAGGAGAATTGCTTGAACCTGGGAGGTGGAGGTAGCAGTGAGCCGAGATTGCGCCATTGCACTCCAGCCTGGGCGACAAGAACAAAACTCTGTCTCAAAAAAAAAAAAAAAAAAAAAATTATAGTAATTTATGTTGTCCTGTTATTAAATTGTAGAAATTTCTTATATATTAAATTTGTTATTTTCCAGTTGTTTTGATGATAACCATGCCAGCTGATACGAAATGGTATTTCATTGTGGTGTTTTGGCATTTCTCTAATGACTAAAGATGTTGACCATCTTTTCACCGGTTTATTGACCATTTATGTATCTTTGGAGAAATGCCTATTCAAATCTTTTGCCAACCCTTGGATTGTATTGTTTATTTGTTGTTGAGTTATTGTTCTTTATATATTCTGGATAATAAGCTATTACGAGATATATGGTTTGCAAAAATTTTCTCTCATTCTGTTTATTGTCTTCTCACTTTCTTGATAATTTCCTTTGAGACACAAAATTTTCTAATTTTGATGAAGTCCAACTTATCTATGTTTTTCTTTTGCTGCTTATTTTTACTGTCATACCTAAGAATCAATTGTCAATTCCAAATTCATGAAGATTTACCTCCATGTTTAGGTTTTCATTCATTTTAAATTAATTTTTGTATATAATGTTGAGTAGAATTTCATTCAAATAACTTCAAATGACTTCATTGTTTTGAATGCAGACATTCAGTTGCTTCAGTATCACCTGTTGAAGAGACAATTCTTTCCCAATGGAAAGAAATCTCCACCCTTGTCAAATTCAGTTGGTAATACATGCATGGATTTATTTTTGGACTCTCAGTTCTATTCCATTTGTCTACATTTCTATATTTATATATGTATGTCAATAGTGCACTGTTTTAATTATTGTGTGTATGTACCACTTGCATTGTAATATGGACCATTTACATTCCATGTTAATTTGAGAATCAATTTTTCTATTTCTGTACAAAAAGGCTGCTGAAATTTTGATAGGAATTGCATTTAATCTGTAGATTCCTTTGAGTAGTATTGAAATCTTAACAACATTAAGTTTTTCAGTTGATGAACATAGGTTATCTTTCCACTTATTCCTTTCGCAATGTTTTGCAGTTTTCAGTGTACAAGTCTTTCACCTCCTTGGTTCAATTTATTGTTAGGTGTTTTATTCTTTTAAATGCTATTGTAAATGAATTGCTTTCTTAATTTACTTTTCAGGTTTTTCATGGATGGTGTATAGAAACAACTGATTTTTGTGTGTTGATCTTGTATTTTGTGACTTTGAGGGATTTATTTATTAGCTCTTGTAATTTCTGTGGATTCTTTTGGGATTTCCCCTATATAGGGTCAGTTCTGTGAATAGACATAATTTTACTTCTTTTTTTCCAATTTGAATGCCTTTTACTTTTTGTCTAATTGCCCTGGCTAAAACTTCCAATACAATGTTCAATAGCAGTGTTGAAAGCAGACATCCTTGTCTTGTTCTAGATTTTAAGGGGGAAAGTCTTTAGGTCTCTCAACACTGAGTATGTTAGCTGTAGATTTTTCGTAAGTGCCTCTTTATCATGTCGAGAAACTTACCTTTTAATACTGGTAAGGTTATAATTTTTTGCTTTCAACCATCGTATATTTTAAAGAACTTAGGAGGGGAAAAATAGTCTGTCTACACAGATAGTTACCATTTCTGTGGTTCTTTCATTCCTAAAGTTATCACCTTCCCTCTAGTATCATATTTCTTCTCTCTCAAGATACTCCCTTTACCATTTTTTTGGAGCAGATATACTGTTAGCAAATTATCTTAGGCCTCCTGTATCTGAGAATGTGCTTATCTCACCTTTATTCTTACATATTGTTTTCTCTGAATATTGATAGTTCTTTTACTTTAAAAATATCATCCCAGTACCCTTGGACTCCATGGTTTCTAATGAGAAGTCCATTGTCATTTAAATCATTGTCTCCTATAAATCATATGTCATTTATTTCTGGCTTTAAAATTTCTTTGTTGTTAATTTTCAGAAATTTGATTGTGATATTTCTGGGCATAGATTTATTTGTGTTTATTTTAGTTGAGGTTAGCTGAGCTTCTTGAATCTGCAAGTTTATGTACTTAACCAAATTCAGTTACATTTTCAGCCATGATTTCTTTGCTTTTTCCCCTACATTTTGTTTTCTTCTTTCTTCTGGCACTATAACCAAACACACATTACACCAGTTGCTGTTGTCTGACAGATCCATGAACTTCTGTTTAATTTTTTCAATTATTTTTCTTTTTATTGTTCTGAGTGGATAATTTCTACTAAACTATCTTCAATTCACTGACTCTCTGTCTTCTTTACTCTGCTATTGGATCTTTCCAGGAAATTTTTGTTTTAGTTTTTGTACCCCAGCCTTGAGGGACCTTACCTGTGGTAATAGATCTCCACTGAATTGGTCAAGCCAGTTTCTCCAGAGGAACTGCTCGTAAAAAGGTACACCTCAATCTTTCTTCTTTTTTTTCTTGAGACGGAGTCTCGCTCTGTCTCCCAGGCTGGAGTGCAGTGGTGATCACGGCTCACTGCAAGCTCCGCCTCCTGGGTTCACATCATTCTCCTGCCTCAGCCTCCCGAGTAGCTGGGACTACAGGCGCCCGCCACCACGCCCCGCTAATTTTTTATATTTTTGGTAGAGACAGGGTTTCACCATGTTAGCCAGGATGGTCTCGATCTCCTGATGTCATGATCCGCCTGCCTTGGCCTCCCAAAGTGCTGGGATTACAGGCGTAAGCCACCGTGTCTGGCCTCACCTTTACTTCTTGAAGCTTGACTATAATAGCTTCTTTAAAGTTTTTTCAGTTAATTCTAACATCTGGATCATGACAGGATTGGCATCTGTTGATTCCTGCTTCTACTTATGCTGACTAGTTTTGGATTGCATTTTGGATACTTAATATACTGTGTTATGAGACTCTGGGTCTTATATAATTCTTATGGAGATTATTGAAAAGAGAGAGAGAGAGATGTTCATAGACTTGGAGATTTAAGCTAAAAGTACCAAACCACTTTCTGTAAGCAATGATTCTACGTGGGTTCAATTTTCAGAGTTTGCAGTGTTGTTTGACTGTCTCCCATGTGTTGCCATTCAGAAGCCACAGTCTGAGACCTTGGGGATGGCCTACCTATCAGTTCTCAGAGTCTTTCGTTAGGCTTATATTCATGCTTATGTAGCTCGTAGGGGAGACCCACAATTCAGACACAACTTTATGGAATTGCTTTCTTGAATTCTCTCCTCTTTACAGTCTTTGTGACACTTTTTGGTTCTGAAAGGCCCTGTTTCTGCTCTTCTGTCTAGAAGGATAGGGCTTTAGTTTTCCCTCTCTGCTGTGAACATTCCACAACTGTGTCTGCCACTGAAGCTAAGTAGCAGGGTATAGAGAGAAAGAAAGAATGGGGATGTTCCCTCACATTCTTAGGACCACGGCCTCTCTTGTCAGAGGGAAGGGTTGCATTCCTGCAGAGTTTTAAATGCCTACTCAGCTACCACTGTTATTGTTATCACCTCTGTGACAGTACTGCCATAGATTTTCTTGGGTCTGGGATGGAAAAAACAAAAAGCAAAACAGTCAAATTTTTATACTTTCCCCAGGAACTGACCCCAGGGACTCCTTTTCCTGCTGGAGACTAGAAATTGAGGTCTTCTTTTATAGCTTTCTGCCTACACTCAGTCCAGAATTTTGAACTTTGTGATACTTTTCATTCCACTGTGGGAGATACCAGAGGCAAAAAACAAGAAACTCCCCCTTAAATTGGTCTTACTTTGAGTACTCATTTCCTTATTTCATTCGACCTGATACCATTTAACATTTCAGAGTCTTCAGAGAGCTGCTCAATATATCTGTTTTAGTCATTCGTTGTACTCAACAAGAGAGACAAGGTGACATATGCTTACTTTTATCTGAACTGGAGCCAGAATCTTAAATATATATTGAAGAGATTATATTAGATAATTTTTTATTTATGTCTATCTTATTTACTTTTTCCCCCTCCCCATATATTGTTAGGCTTAAATGTCCTAAAGCATTCTAGGCAAATAGCACAAATAGCTTTTTTAAAAAGCCCCTCTAAGTATATTCCATTACCTCAGTTAGTATCTAGCCTCATTACTTCTTTATATTATTCCATTAAATTTTAAGTCAATTTTCTTTAGTTTTAACTATGGTGTATTATATCATTTTCCAAATAAAATGTTGCTTATGAATATCTAGAGGGATTAGAAATTTTAATAACTCTATTTAAATAAAAATTATTGTGTGTATATATACACATTTTAAAATAATTACACAATGAAGGGAAAGAAAGCAAAATTTTAATAACTATTCCTCTCATTAGAGGAGCAGAACAAATTTTTACCTCTGGATGCATGTTTACAGTTTGCTGAATATGCACTTCAAAATAACGTAGATATATAGAATGTAATTTTTAGAGGAACTCTTACTTCTGATTGACCTGATATATACCCTAAAAGGTTTTTATCTTTGTTCTTATGGTTGTCAGGTTAGAGAAGGTAGTTATGCAAACATAAGCAGGGTAGGAGAAGGGCTCCCCCAACAAGGAATGTCAGGCAACTATCAGGTGATAATCAGCCAGTTGTTAAACTGTCGCTTTAAAATCTTAATTGGTTGCAGCCAGGGAAAGGCAGTCTCTAATAGCTAGAAAACACCTGAAGCTGGTGATCAGTAGCTTCCCAACAAGATCTCAGGAGTTGAGCAAGTGGGCTCAAGCATGTGCACTAAGAGGTAAAATGGTGGAGTTTAACTGGTACATGATCTACCTCTAGGAAAGCTTGACTGATAAGGAAGAAATGTTTCAAGTAAGCATGTGCACAACTTCAGTAAACACACTGTGCATGTGGCCTCTCCTAAGTGCTGGCAGGCTACTACGCATGTGGACAGCCTGCTTCAAGGGAAGAATCAGGGGAGGAAAAAACCCCTGCAAACCCTGGAACCATGCCAATATATAAAATGCCTAGTCAAGAGCTGAACAGGGCACTTGGATCTCTCAAGTCCCCTGCTTGGCCTTCTTCCAAGTGTTCTTTACATCCTTTCGTTCCCGGTCTAAAAGTTTTTCATAAACTTTCATTCCTGCTCTAAAACTTGCCTTGGTCTCTCCCTCTGCCTTAAACCTACTTCTGCCCCTCAGCCGAATTCTTGCCTCCGAGGAGGCAAGGGTCAAATTTACTGCAGAGCTGTACAGATTCACTGCTGGCAGCAATCACAACTCATTATATATTTTCACTTAGTAATTATAGGCATACCAAAACTTTTGTGGGGTTTAATAAGAAGAATCAAGATAAGTTCAGGTTTACCTGCTGAGTAAGTGTGAGAACACTAGGGTAAGGATAGGAATGGAGGCTATAACTCATCCTTGAAAATAATTATATATGCCTGTCACTATATGCCTTTTAAAAACAAAATTGAATAATAACTAAGCTAGTAAAGGAAGAGGTAAAGACTTTTTACAATCAGAAACGAAAAAAAAAAAAATAAAATAACAGAAGAGCGTTATGTTTCCCTAAGGTGGATCTTTTTGTGGTAGACTATAACAAAGCAATAAAGGAATCGGCAATACTTGCATACCCAGTGGACTATTTAAATATTACTGTGACTGAGAACAAAAGACTTCCAGATTTCCCTGGCTCTCTTGTTTAAATCTATATGGGAATACAGATTTAGAGCTAAATGGAGCACAATCACACAGGGAGTCTTTGGAGGCTACAAGGACTATGAATATTGATGGGAATTCACTTCTGTGTTGTGCTCTGAACAAATGACAACAGAGTAGTAAACAACTATTTCCTTGGAGATGCAAATAGATTCCATAGGCTGTGAACTGAAACTCTTTCTCACTCAGATCTTATTCAAAGCAAACAGTGTATTTAGAAGGGTACGCATACCCTAACAATTAGACAGGATATGGCAAACTAGAAACAAAGAAATAGAATTAATTCCAACTCCTTATAACTATAAAGAAGTTTTTTTTTCCTCTCTCTTCAAATAAGCTAGAGATGGTATTATTTCTGTTTCACATTTTTAAAAATAAATGAATTCATTCTTGTAAAGTTGCCTTTGAGTATTTAGCAAAATTTTCCTAGATCTGAACTCTACAAGTGCCATCTTTCAGAGCAATACAATATTTCCTGGAAGATTGTTACAAATGTCATTTTACTCATGTTGAAAAACTCTGTTTTCCAAATAGATAAATTTCTCTTTGGTGTCTGCAGAGGCTCATACCTTCCAGATACAAGCTGCTATTGAGAGTTAAGGGGATGATCAAAAATTACAGTAGTTGATGCCATACCTGAATAATAATATTCTAAAGAGGAAAACAGGATACTTTCTTTTTGCCTAGAAAAGGAGCAAAGGCTACGGTGTGGAAATTCAGAGAAGGAAAAATGTACTGAACCTGAACATGGATGAGCAAATTATCAGAAATAATGGGGTCAAATAATAAAACTGTCCTTATAGAATTTAGCACATCTATCAATAATTATTATAAAGCGTTAGCTTAAAGAACAATAGTTTGTAAAGAGCAGGAAAATTTAGGTTGTTCACAAAACATACAACAAAAGTAAATTTGTGTATTTCTGTGGGGGCATGAACATTTCAAAGTCCATTTTGGAATACCTGTGAGTTCCCTGAGGGTGAGGCTATGTGTTATTTTTCTTTGTGTTTCCAGGATCCAAGTTAAACTGTAAATTCGTAGGCAAATCAGCAGTCTGTTTTAATGGAAAACTCTAAGATGCCAGTCCATCGGGGTGCTCAGATATCATTGAAAATGCAGCAGAATGGAAAAAAAAAATCTCTTTTCCTGATCTACTCTTAGGAAGACCATTGCATTCTGTTTGAAAACATTTTTCGTAGGTCCTTGGTGTAGGCAGTGAGACCTCAATAATGAGTATGTTCAAGTGACAAAAGATGACTGATTGCCTTCTCAGGAGCATTTTTTTTTTAATTTATGTAGTTTATTTTATTTTATTTTTTACCTGAAGGGCTTTAGTGTTCTTCAGCAAAAGGCACAAGTTTTCCAAAGAGCAGAGTAACAAAAGAGCAAGCTAGAAATGGGGTTTAAATTCTATCACCAGTAGCTCTCATTTTCTTCGTCACGAGACTTAGTTTTCTCTCTAAATAAATATTTAAAACTATTCACACATTTGTTAAAAGAGGCAGCAAAGTGTTAGCCTCCTTGGGGCAGGCACCCACGTGATTCAGCCTGGATTTGTTTATAAATCACCATCACAGGTGCTACACAATGAATGCTATTTTTTTCCCATCTTGATACAGAATGTTCTTGCTAACAGGGAGTGAGAAAAGCCAGTACCTTTTCTCTATCCAAACATTTGAGAATTAGGTGCTAGATTTTACAAATTCTGTTGGAAACTATCAATTTCATCAAAATTTCCTGAAACATTCCTCTATACCTTCTGATATGGTTTGACTCTGTGTCCCCGCCCAAATCTCACCATGACTTGTAATAATCCCCACGTGTTGTGGGAGGGACTCAGCTTTAGCTAATTGAATTATGGGGGTGGGTTTTTCCCATGTGTTCTTGTGATAGTGAATAAGATGCATGAAATTTGATGGTTTTATAAAAGCACAGTTCCCTTGCACACACCCTCTTGCCTGCTGCCATGTAAGACATGTCTTGCTTCCCCTTTGCCTTCCATCATGATTGTGAAGCCTCCCCAGCTATATGGAACTGTGAGTCCATTAAACCTCTTTCCATTATAAATTACCCAGTCTCAGTTATGTCTTTATTAGGAGCGTGAGAACAGACTGGGGCTGGGCACGGTGACTCACGCCTGTAATCCCAGCACTTTGGGAGGCCAAGGCAGGTGGATCACCTGAGGTCATGAGTTTGAGACCAGCCTGGCCAACATGGTGAAACCCTGTCTCTACTAAAAATACAAAAATTATCTAGGCATGGTGGCAGGTGCCTGTAATCCCAGCTACTCAGGAGGCTGAGGCAGGAGAATTGCTTAAACCCAGGAGGCAGAGGTTCCAGTGAGCTGAGATTGCACCATTGCACTCCAGCCTGGGTGACAAGAATGAAACTCCATCTCAAAAAACAAACAAAAAAGAGAGAGAGAAAGAGAAAGAGAGAGAGAGAAAGAAAAGAAAGAAAGAAAGAAAATAAAAGAAAGAAAAAGAGAAGGAAAGAAGACAGAAAGAAAGAAAGAAAAGAAAAGAAAAGAAAGCAGACTAATAGAGCACATTGGTACTGGGAAATGGAGCATTGCTATAAAAATAACTGAAAATGTGGAAGCGACTGTGGAACTGGGTAATAGGCAGAGGTTGGAACAGTTTGGAGGGCTTGGAAGAAGACAGGAAGGTGTGGGAAAGTTTGGAACTTCCTAGAGACTTGTTAGATGGCTTTGACCAAATGCTGCTCATCTCAGATTGAGATGAGGAACTTGTTGGGACTGGAATAAAGGTGACTCTTGCTATGTTTTAGCAAACAGGCTGGCAGCATTTTGCCGCTGCCCTAGAGATCCGTGGAACTTTGAACTTGAGAGAAATGATTTAGGGTATCTGGCAGAAGAAATTTCTAAGCAGCAAAACATTCAAGAGGTGACTTGGTGGGGGTGTTAAAAGCATTCAGCGTTTTGTATTCACAAAGATATGGTTTGAAATTGGAGCTTATGTATAAAAGCGAAGCAGAGCATAAAATTTCAGAAAATTTGCAGCCTGGTAATGTGGTAGAAAAGAAAACCCCATTTTTCTGAGGAGAAATATGAACTGGCTGCATACATTTACATAAGTAACAAGGATCCAAATGTTAATCACCAAGACAATGGGGAAAATGTCTCCAGGGCATGTCAGAGGTCTTCACAGAGGTGCCTCCCATCACAGTCCTGGAGGCCTAGAAGGAAAATGGCCTTGCTGCTTTGGGCAGTCTTGGGATTTGGTGCTCTGGCTTAAAGGCCCAAGGTACAGCTTGGGTCATGTCTTCAAAGGGTGAAAGCTCCAAGCCTTGGCAGCTTCCATGTGATGTTGAGCCTGCAGGTGCACAGAAGTCAAGAACTGGGGTTTGGGAACCTCCACCTAGATTTCAGAGGATGTATGGTAATGCATGGATGTCCAGGCAGAGGTGTGCATAAGGGGTGGAGTCCTCATAGAGAACCTCTGCTAGGGCAGTACAGTCGGAAAATGTGGAGTGGGAACCCCCACATAGAGTCCCCACTGGGGCACTGCCTACGGGAGCTGTGAGAAGAGGGCCACTGTCCTCCAGACCCCAGAATGGTAGATCTACTGACAGCTTGCACCATGCACTTGGAAAAGCTGCAGACACTGAATGTCAGCCTGTGAAAGTAGCCACAGGGGCAGAGCTGCCCAAGACCAAAAGACCATGGTAACCCACTCATGCATCAGCATGACCTGGATGTGAGACATGGAGTCAAAGTAGATTGTTTTGGAACTTTAAGATTTGACTGCCCCACTGGATTTCAGACTTGCGTCATGTTCGTAGCCCCTTCATTTTGGCCAATTTCTGGAATGAGTGTATCTACCCAATCCTTGTACCCCCATTGTATCTAGGATGTAACTAATTTGCTTTTCATTTTACAGGCTCATAGTCAGAAATGACTTGTCTTGTGTCAGATGAGACTTTGGACCATGGACTTTTGAGTTAATGCTGAAATGAGTTAAGACTTTAGAGGACTGGCCGGGCGCGGTGGCTCAAGCCTGTAATCCCAGCACTTTGGGAGGCCGAGACGGGCAGATCACAAAGTCAGGAGATCGAGACCATCCTGGCTAACACGGCGAAACCCCGTCTCTACTAAAAACACAAAAAATTAGCCGGGCGAGGTGGCAGCACCTGTGGTCCCAGCTACTCGGGAGGCTGAGGCAGGAGAATGGTGGGAACCCGGGAGGCGGAGCTTGCAGTGAGCTGAGATCTGGCCACTGCACTCCAGCCTGGGGGACAGAGCGAGACTCCGTCTAAAAAAAAAAAAAAAAAAAAAAGACTTTAGAGGACTGCTGGGAAGGCAGGATTGTGTTTTGAAATGTGAAAGGGACATGAGATTTGGTAGGGTCCAAGGACAGAATAATATGGCTTGTCTCTGTGTCCCCTCCCAAACCTCACATTGAACTGTAATAATTCCCATGTGTTGTGAGCAGAACTCAGTAGGAGGTAATTGAATCATAGGGGCAGGTTTTTTCCTGTGCTGTTCATGTGATAGTGAATGTCTCACAAGATCTGATGGTTTTATAAAAGAGCAGTTCCTCTGCCCACACGCTCTTGCCTGCTGCCATGTAAGACATGTCTTGCTCCTCCTTCACCATCTGCTATGATTGTGAGGCCTCCCAGCCACGCAGAATGCTGAGTCAATTAAACCTCTTTCCTTATAAATTACCCAGACTCAAGTATGTCTTTATTAGCAGCATGAGAGCAGACTAACACACCTTCCTTTCATAAACTGGGCTGTCTCTGCTGTCCCAGATTTCTCTATTCCTTCTCTTCCAGTAGCTCCACCTTGCAGAGATGCTGTCAAATATGCACAAGCTCTTATATTCTCAGTGTCTTCCCAAGATGAAGCCAAGTCCTGAGGAGCTGAATCTAAGAGTTCTTTTCATCTTGACATACTGGCAGCCAGCTAACCCAACCATGGCCCTATTTTCTCCAACCATTACTAAAAATGTTCTCTCTCTCTTTTTTTTTTTTTTTTTTTTTTTTGAGACAGTTTCACTCTTGTCCAGGCTGTAGTGCAATGGAGCAATCTCGGCTCGCTGCAACCTCCGCTTCCCAGGTTCAAGCAATTCTCCTGCTTCAGCCTCCTGAGTAGCTGGGATTGCAGGCATGCACCACCATGCCCGTCTAATTTTGTATTTTTAGTAGAGATGAGGTTTCTCCATGTTGGTCAGGCTGGTCTCAAACTCTTGACCTCAGGCGATCCGCCCACCTCGGCCTCCCAAAGTGCTGGGATTACAGGTGTGAACCACTGCGCCTGGTCCATTTTCTCTTTAATTTTGTCAATCCACTTCTGTTTTCTCTGGCCTCTCAAAATTGCAAATATGCTCTTTGTAAAACTTCTGTTCTTTGTTAGATGCCTACTCATCCTCAATTACCTCACTGATCCTTCTTGACACTGGCTCCTCCTTGAGGAAATCACCTTCATCGCAGCTTCTACCAATGGACGGAAGGCTGTCATTCTCCCAAACCATATTTATATTCTGGTCTGTAGTTTTGGTCCATGTCTAAAGGTTGCTGGTTGAACCTGGTCACTCATTCTCTTCTCCTTCTATGTTAATAGAATGCCTACTTTATAGCTGAGTCATAGTTGTCTTGAGTAAAGCTATTTCTCAGAATTCCTTACAATTGGGTGGCATGAGACTGGGTTAAGTATCTAAGGAGGTGTCAGCAGAAACAGTGTATTTAACTTCCTGAAGTGTCTTTAAAGGAAGAGAACTGACCCTTCTTCCCTTTCTATTATTGGCTTGAAGGTGGATGTGATGGTGGAGTTGGAATAGCTGTGACTTGGGGAATGGAGGCCACATTTTGCATTATTTGCATAAAGTCAAATTAACATGTCTTGGCTCATTATTGCATTTAATGAAATATGAGTCTTGTATTTACAATAATTAAACAACAATTTAAATCTTTACTGTAGTCTTTGGAGAAAATGCCAAAAAATGTTGAATTCATACAGCAGAACTTCTCATTTTTTATTCCTGTATGTCTTTCTCTTTCAATATCTTATATCCATGGGCAAGTCAGAATGGAGGAAATATTCTTCCCGTACCACTTGCTTAAGTCCCCAGATTTTTATAGAAATTGGCTTTATTTACAGGTAGAGTGAAGATAAGTGTTGTATTAGAGTGTGATGTTATAAAAATTCTCATTTGCAGACATTGTTGAATTCCATATAGTGAGTTAAGCTGGCATATCTATTTCTTGTATCCAACACTAGGCAAGTTAGTAGTCCTGTATTACAAATTGCTTTTCTCTCAAAAGTCTTGTAAAACATAACACAAACTAAAGTTTAAATAAAACAAACTGCTGTACTTCCTTTTGACTCCTAACCCTAAAAGCTCAGGAAAAATATATACACTTTGGGATATGGAACAGATAATTAATGGTTGCCTATAATTCTGAAGCTGAGCATGTTCAATCTGGGTAATTACGCCAAATCAGGCAGAAACACTATTATTGGCTTTTCAATGCTATTGTGCCACTAGGCTTTTTACCTTTGTTTTTCCACTTGAAATGAGACATGACACCATAATTGAATATATCCTGAAGTTGATGACAAACTTTGAAATATGCAAAAGTACTTTCCCCCTACTGAGTACTCCATAACATTTCTAAAAGTAGCTGGGACCAATCTCCCAAGTCTAAAGATAACAATGTATTTTACGTGATCTTTCTAAATTCTCTTCTGGAGGGACACCAAATACCTTTATATTTGTAATTCCAATGTGAAGCTTTTAAAAATGCTTTCAAATCAACTTTTAACTATTTTATGGGTACTCTGTTCTGTTTGAGTGAGAGAACAGAGAACAAGGTCTGAGAACAAGTTGAAGAAGCAGAACATCCTATTATTAGAATTAATAATTAGAATTAGTAAGTATATGAGTCGTTTGGCCCAATACCCCAATTTTCAGGTAAGAACACTGAAACTCATTGAATTTAGGTGTTTTTTTTTTTCTTTTTAAGCCATCCAGATTGCTTGTGGAGTATCAAGAACTAATATCTGATTCCCATCAAGGAGAGTGCGTTCACTACTCCAGGAGTTTTGGGTTTCAGAGTTCAATCTGATGTCAGCTATTTAACAAGAATTGAGAAAATAAACACTATTCAAACTATTTTATTGATTGATTGAGATAGGGTCTCACTCTGTAACCCAGGCTGGAGTGGAGCGGCACTATCATGTCTCACTGCAGCCGCGTTCTCCTGGGCTCAAGTGAACCTCTCACCTCAGCCTCCTGAGTAGCTGGGACTATATTTTATAGTGTTGATTTTATGTCCATCATTTTAGCTGCAACATTGTTAAATAATCATAGTAACTTCGAAAACATGTGACACAGCAGTTGGGATAAGCTAGCCACAGAGAGAGAGAGAGACACAGAGAGAGAGAGCGCAATAGAATTGTAATTTCAGTATCTTCCAAAAGTGGTTTTTGATGAATAGAACACGTATTCTTCATGATTATATTTTACTGTCAACATGGATATAGAGAAAATAGAGATTAACTCAAGACAGAAAGTACAAATTGGTTTTCCAATTACTCTTTTTTTTTTTTTTTAGCAATTTTTAAACCCTTATTTTTAAAAGAATTTTTGGATAAAGTAAGATCAGGTTTTTCTTCAAAGTTCTTCATTCAAAAGATTTGGAAATATTTAGATCAAGAGTATAACACAACATAAAAATTATGTCTTTATCATTTCATCTGTTAAGTTTATTCTTAAAAGAAATTAAAGCTCTAGCTTATGGAAAGAAGAAAAAGAAGCTAAAGTCATTGAAGATAAATCAAATAACCATTTCAGATATAACATTGGTTTGAGAAAAAATTATTGTTTTGGATTTTATGCATTTTAACTTACAATGATGCTGAGACATCTAATTGAAATGGGCTCATAAGGAGGAAGAGATCTGGCTCATAATCTCATAAATTCTAGTTAGTCATTTAGATTGTGCAAGTGTCCCAAGGGATAGCTAAAAAGAGGACAAAGGGTCAAGAAATAGACCTCAGAGAATTCTCATGTTTAAAAATGAGATTAAAAATCTGAGAAGTCAGAAAAGAGAAATCAACACAAGAAGCATAGGAATTGAAAGGGTAGATGAAAATCTAGATAATGTAGTATTCCAAAAGCAAAGCAGAAAAGCAGCTTTGAAAGAACTACGGTTAAATGAGTCTGCATGGTGTGGGAATTCAATGAAGACAATTCCCCCAGTGTATCTGAGAGTCGCTTGGGCCTCCATGATGTGTCTCCCACTCCCACTTCCCTGTGAAACTTGAGAATTGTAACTTACTGATTTGCTTTGAGCCCCATCTCCAAAATTCTGGCATCATTCTGGGTCGAAATAAAGGATCACAAGTATGTTCTCAAAAGTGGTTTATCTTTGTTTACTTTTTGTTTAGATATGGTCTGTCCCCACCAAATCTCATGTTGAAATTTGTTTCCCGCTGTGGCAATGTTAGGAGGTATAATCTGTAAGCTAATAGGAGCCTAATAGGAGGTGTTTGAGTCATGGGGCTTCACTCTCATGGATGGTTTGGTGCTATTCTCACAGTAGTCAGTGAGTGAATTTTTTCTCTGGCAAGACCAGAATAGGTCTCTCAAGAATGAATTAGTCCTCCAAGAGTGGATTGTTATAAAGCCAAGATGCCCCTCAGGTTTTGCCTATTTACACATGTCTACTCCCCCTTTAACCTTCTGCCATGTTGTGATATAAGCATGAAAGTCCTCAACAGAAACCAAGCAGATGCTGGTGTCATGTATCTTGAACTTTGCATCCTGTGGAACCTGTAAATTAAATAATCTCTTTTCTTTATAAATTTCCCAGTTTTAGGTATTCTGCAGTGGCAACACAAAATGGACTAAGACAACCTTAAATGACTGTAGACAGTTATATAAGGATGAATAATCAGCACTGAAACAATTGTATCTATAAGTAAATATGTAGATTGCTTTGCTGTTTATTCCTCTCCTTGAGTGATTATTTTCTTAATTGATATACTGACTTTTCCAATCTGATTTCTTCTTTCATAGTCTATTACCCCAATGCTGCCAAGACTGTGTGCACGTTTTCATCTTAGATTTTTAGATATCAGGGGTAGCATGGGCATCACTACATATATAGCCTTATTTCATGGGAAAGAAGCAGATAAAAACAGGGTTAGTACTTTGCCAAAAAATACAACTAATTGGCTTCAGAGACTGGTATAAAGTTTCCAAAATGACATTATGAGTTAACTACAATTTCTCATATTTTAAGTGCATACTTTATACTGTAATAAGGACAGAGATATTTTATTAGAATAATGGCTAGATCTTAGCTTTACCATTACTGTGTGAATTTGGATAAGTTACTTCAGTTTTCAACCCCTCATTTTTCTCATATATAAAATAAATATAATGATAGTACTTTTAAAAATAGGGTTGTTATAAAGATTAAATAAATCAACAAACATCAACTCTTAGAACAGTGTCTCCAAGTAGGAAGCAGTCAACATATGTTAGTTATATTATTGTTGTTATTGTTGTTGTTGTTCCTTGGTATATACAAAACAAACTTTGAGCCTCTTCTTGAGGAATGCATGCTACTGTGTGCAATTGATTTAACAAAATTTAACTTAAACTATGTTCCTAAGAAATTTATGGACTTAAAAATGTTTAGTTTGATTCACACGCTGCTATTTATTATCTAAGTACACTTGCGAAAGTCATTTAAATTCTCTGGGTCTCAGGTTCTTCTTTTGTAAAAGGCGGCAGAAAAAAAAATCTGTCTCATGAAGTTACTGTGAAGATCAAACAAATAATGACTATGAAAGAATAAATCATAAAGTGATATATATATGCAAGATGCTATTTTTCTTATTTGGCCCCTCATGGAACACTAAATCCAATGGAACCCTATCCCACAAAATTATTGCTTAAGATAGAATGCAGAAGCAAGTTGTGATAGCACCGTTTTTTTCTCTTGTTTATACGTACATGATTTCCTTTATTTCCTTGCTTCCCTTTCCTTCCCTTCTTTCTTCCTTTTTCCTTCTATGCAGTATTTTGAATGCTGCTCCATGCTAGGTCCTGTGCTATATATTCCAAATAATAAAATATATTTTCTCTCAAGAGATCTCATTGTCTAGTATGGGAAACACACTAACAAAAATGTAATAAATTATAAGTGCAACAATAAATACATGAACTGCATAGGGAGGTTTAGTGATATAATTATTATTTTTTAGCACTATGTTTTCATCAATTTGCATTCTCTTTTTATTACAAAATCTTAAAACAAAACAGAAGTTAAGTCTCAAACACGGAGTCATAAGTACCTTGGAATAACAGTTACATATTTAGGGTACTGAATGTATAATAAAATAAGAAAATGTAATAGTTGTCAGATAAATTGAGTTCATTATAGTTACATAACTTAATCTCAGCAGAACTGAAAAAGGAATTCCAGAAAACATTTCAAATGAGGCTTTAATCTTTTCTTTGCATCCTATCCTTATAGTTATTATTATTTTTTTTGGTTATTTGTGGTAATTGGGTCGTATCATAACCTTTTCCACCTTCTTAGCTGAGTCATCATTGAACACCTTCCTGTGTGCTCCAGTCTTTTCATCCACCCATCTGTCTGACTGCTCCATTCGTCTCCTGCTGTGTCTCATTCCAGTTGACTTCTAGCTCAACTTTGCTCCCACCCACCTCTTCCTTTTATGCTCCAATGCACACTGAGCTCAAAATGGCATCAAACTGATCTCCCTTTACTTGAAGGATCACAACATCATTGCTGCAAAATACAGGAAGTTTCTAAGTTGATTCAGCTTTCTTGTCTTTCTGTCTGCTAGTTAAATGCCATTTTCAAAAGAATTCAAATTGCTTAATTCAGACTGTATCATTTTGAGTAACTCTTCTTTTGTGGAACTTGAAGATTTGTTTCTAGCTCTTCTCAGGTTCAATATCATATCATGTCATATTACATTCACACAAACATACTGTCAGATTTACTTAAAGCATATTTGCATATATAATTCCATAATGAATTTCCAAAATAAATATTACCATACATAGTAAAAAATATTTGTGGGAAATAAGTAGTCAGAACTATACTTGAAACTTTTAAAAGCATATTTTTCTCTATACTGTCCTTGACCTAACAGGATAGTTATCAGCTTTTGGTTATTATGTCTTACTGAATTGACTAAATTCTGGGGAGAAGGAGGAAAAACATAACATAAATAGTTAGATAACAAAAGGCAGTTATGATAGCGATGGAGATATGCTTACTGTAATAATAACCAACATAATTGAGCCCTAAGTGCCATGCACTGCTTTAAGTGCTTTATGCATACCTATTCTCTTAGGTAGGTAGTATTATTATACACATCTTACAAATGAGAAAACTGGGACCACAGATCATAAGTAACATGTCTGAAATGAGCTAACTAGTAAGAGGTCTTTCCAGGGTTTGAGTTCAGGCACTCATGTTTCCAGAGCCCACTCAACCTACAATATTAAGCCCTCCATCCACCTTATATATATTTTGCATAGAATCTAATAAATGAGCTTTTCCAGAGGCAATCAATATCCCGTGTCTGAAATATGTATTTTCATAGTAACACTCAAAAAAGCAAACTAAAGTCCAATAGAGCTTGCTGATGAGCTTGTGTAATCATAACTTGGTTTCCTCAGGAGGTTACATAATTTCTTTGAGTCTCAGTCTTCCTGGGTGTACAATGAGGAAAATTATAGGCTATCTTGTTGGGTTATTTAATGGATTGCATAAAGTACTAACACAGTGGGCACACAGTAAGCATCTAACAAATAGTAGCTATTTTTTTTTAGTGTTATTATCTACTGGTAAGTGAAACGATTTTAAATGGCAGTCTTTTAAAAATTCATCTCTTCTGTTTTATAAGTCCAGCGTCATTTAGTTGTTTGCCATGAAGATACTGAATTTAAGACCACAGGCTTTCAAGAGCAGCTCTTTCTAAGAACATCTGTTTCCAAATTTGCAAATGTGGAAATTTTTGTAGAAGTTCCCAGTTTTTCTATCTCCTTTTGTTAAGTCATGTGTTTCCTGTGTGTTTTCTCATAAACAATTTAATTATTTCTTTTCTTTACTTTTTTTTTAACTGACACTTCTATCTTTTCTTGTGGACATTTTTGTCAAAAGACAAATGTTAATGAATGTCAATAAATGAATGCTACTAACACAAGATGGGTAGAAAAACCACAAAGTTACATTGAAATGTAGATACAAGGAATTTGTTTCTTGACTTGTATTTGTACCTCAGAAAAACTAATAATTACAGCATATCATTGATCATTCAGGTTAGTGAAAAGAAAGTAAAAACTCAGAGTTAAATCCTCAAATGTCACAAGCCTAGAGAATTCACTATATATTTGGTACTATAAGAACACTGGGTAGTCCTAATATGTGATAGAAGTTACAGCACACCCCAAGTATTCAGTACAAATTACATTCTGTTTTCAAGTAGAGAGAAGACACATATGTTCTCTTTCTACAACTTTAATTCAGATTGTTATGTATAGCAAGATTTGAACTGTATTTTGCTAATATTTTCTATTAAAACAATATAAAAAACAGTTTGTCCATTGGAGAAAATAAAATTCATGTGTTTATAATTAATTCATGGATGGTTTCTGAAAAATTGCTTATGAAACTAACTACCTGATATCCAAGAAGCCTTTGGCTGTTTAGAAGCTCTCTTCTTAACACAGGAAGTCATATTATTCTGAGGATAAACAAATGAAATTCCCCAAAGATTTAAAGCCAGTTCAAAAAGGTCAGATGGGTTCTAAGATTGGCAAAATCATATTTTCCACGCAGTTTAACAAATGTAAGGGTTGCTTTTTTTTTGTAAATAGAAATCCCTTAGCCCGTCAACATCCAAGTAAGTGAATATTAACATATAATTTAAATATTTAGTTTTAATTGTATAACATTATCCTCAATGTAAAAATCCTAACATGAAGCCACCCATCCCAGTGACATGTTTGGAAAACTTAAGTTAACAAAAGAGGAAAAGGCGGGGCGCGGTGGCTCGTGCCTGTAATCCCAGCACTTTGGGAGGCCGAGGTGGGCGGATCACGAGGTCAGGAGATCGAGACTATCCTGGCAAACACGGTGAAACCCCGTCTCTACCAAAAATATAAAAAATTAGTCAGGCGTGGTGGCGGGCGCCTGTAGTCCCAGCTACTCGGGAGGCTGAGGCAGGAGAACGACGTGAACCCGGGAGGCGGAGCTTGTACTGAGCCGAGATGGCGCCACTGCACTCCAGCCTGGGGGACAGAGCGGGACTCTGTCTCAAAAAAAAAAAAAAAGGTGAAAAATCCAGATTTGTCTCGAATTCTCAAAATTCCTTATTTGAACCTTCCTAAATATCTAATATCTAATATACTAAAGGTAATATATTAGACCTGTATTTCTATTTTGCTTTAATAGTAATGGTGACTGTTTTTTTACTCCTTTACTCTAAGGCATGAAATCAATGAGAAATAAATGTATTGTGTGAGAGTTTTAGACTAGGAGATGCAGTTTTATATTATTGAACTAACTTTGCATTGTATATTATGTATTATATAACTTTAAAATGTAAACTTTCATTTGGTTAGTCTACTGGTTGATCTACATATGTTTTATATAATTTTTATAAATGTGCCACAAATAATGGTCTACAACACACTTATAGCTGTGTATCCATGAAATTATGCCTTTTATTTTTTTGGCAAGGAGAAAATTATCATCAGTGTTGTACCAACGTTGTATTGAATAATTTGCCCAGGATTTAACTCTTCCTTTACTGTTAAGATTATAGAAAAAAAAGTCACTATTTATTGTCTGTTTCCTTCTTCAGTTTCTGTTTAATCTTTAGTGCCCAAAAATGTAGCCATTTCTCCTTTTTTCACAGAAGTTGAGATTATGGTTAACTATAATGTCCTACTTGCCACACAGCCCACCGTCTTCATCTTTCCCTACTTCCCGTGGTAATTGCCATTACTGTCTTTCTTTTACACTATTACTGAGGATTCAATCACATCACACCTCTAGTTTTTCCTTCTATTTTTCTGGCTGTTGCTTCTCAATTTGATTCATTAGTTAATCTTCTGTAGCCCATAAAAGGCTCACGTTACACAGGATTTCTCTTCAGCCCTGTTTTTATTTTTAGTCTCTTTTTCACTTTAATCAAGCTCAACTTTCTCTAGGGTGTCAATGACTACATAAATTCCTGTGACACCCAATTTTTATCTCCATGTTAGATTTCTATCTTTAAATCTATATATCCAATGAATAGTTGGAATTCTGTAACTGGAACTTGCTTCAAGTTTAACAAATTTAAAATAAATTTAGCACCAAGCTTCTCAAACCTGACATTTCTCTCACACTCTCAATCTCAGTTAGTAACCACGCTTGGTTGCTTTGATGAGAAACCTGGGGATCATATGAGACTTATTCTCCCCTATTTATTACATCCAATCAATCACTAGGTCATGTTGATCCTACCCAGAAGAATTTACTGCTTCTCTTCTGACCCTTTGCCACCACGATCTTCACTTAGAAACACATCACCAATTGTCTAGACCATTGTAGTAACTTGTTTCCTGTCTTCCTCATTCTAGTCTTTTCTCCTTTCCATTCACTGTCTTTAAAGATCTTCTTCATCTGTTTCTCACCTGTATTTGGCATCAACTCCTTCCTATATATACTTTGAACTCTCAAAAGATTAAATTTCATGTACCTTTCAAAGAAGCCATGCTCTGTCACCCACCTTTGTAATGGCATAAGCTCTTTCTTTTGTCTTCCTATTCTATGTCCAATGCTATACATATGGCTTCCAAAAGGAAGCCATTTTTCGTCTTTTCACTGAAGTTGCTCTTATTTTAGATCTCTCTATTGTGCTATCTAATATATCTATAGACTTATATCTGTATTTTCTTTCTAAATATGTGTTATAGAGCACACAATGTTGTGTGCTCAACATTGTATTCGATATAATTATCAGAAGTAAATAAAAGAAGGATTCCTGTTCCCAGAAGCTCAGTTTTGCTGGTAAATCTTAACTCATGTATTATTCATCTCTTCTCTGAAGGCTTTTCTGACTTCCACCTCCCCAACAAGTCAGACTCTTAGGCAACTGTCACCAAGGTCTCAATGTATCACGGATTTAGCTTTTTTTTTTTTTGTATAAAGTATATTTTATTAATTTACCTGCACTACATTGTAAGCCATTTAAGTTCAGGGAATTTGTCATTCATGTCTCAATTCTTAATTTATAAGAGCAACTCAATAAGTAATTTTCTTAATGAGCAAATGAATGCAAAACTTTGGAAATGTCTACGGAACTCTCTGAGCTATTTAAATTGTATTGTATCAGGATTTTAGTTTTTGATTATGTATACCTTTGATTTTTCTATTTGACTTTTGCTTTTAAAGATAATTTAAAATATACCTAAATATAATTAGAAAATCATTTCCTTTGAACTTTACCAGTTATTTATTGGAAATGAACACTTTAATATGTATAGACAAGACAAAATAGAAATCAAGGCCATTGTTCTTGAGAAGCCTATATTCTAATACGGGAGACAGCAGTTCTTCATATTTCTATTCTAGATTTATTAAAATTTTGTTTATTAAATTTTGAGGAGTACCTACTATATGTCTGACACTATGCTGGATATTCTGGATTTTTAAAGAGTAAAATATGGTTCCCAAGTTAACAATTTTGTTTTACAAATAAAGAACTAATGTTGTTTGCTCATATCTACAGCAAAAAAAAAAAAAAAAAGAAAAAGAAAAAAGAAATCCAATTATAGAATCATTAACTGTGCTTTGTGAAAACTTCTGTTATTATACATTTATTTTAATGAAGGCCTCTACCTAGATCAAAAGTGTTAACATGGCTTTTAATATGGTTTGGCTGTGTCCCTGCCCAAAATCTCATCTTGAATTGTCATCCCCATTATCCCCATGTGTCAAGGGTGGCACCAGGTGGAGGTAATTGGATCGGGGTTGCGGGTAGTTTTCCCATGCTGTTCTTATGATAGTGAGTGAGTCTCAGGAGATCTGATGGTTTTATAAGTGTCTGGCATTTTCCCTGCTTGCACTCACTCCATCCAGCTGTCCTGTGAAGAAGGTACCTATTTTTCCTTTGCCTTCTGCCATGATTGTAAGTTTCCTGAGGCCTCCCCAGCCATGCTGAATTGTGAGTCAATTAAACCTCTTTCCTTTGTAAATTACCCAATCTTGGGTATTTCTTCATAGTGTGACAATGGACAGCTTCCTTATGAGAAATGTTAGACTTGTGAAATACTAACAACTTGCCTTTATCCAACTCATATATTTAAAAGAGGACTTCTTATTTAAACAATTAACTTTGGGCCGGGTGTGGTAGCTCACACCTGTAATCCCAGCACTTTGGGAGGCTGAGGTGGGCAGATCACAAGGTCAGGAGTTCTACACCAGCCTGGCCAACTTGATGAAACCCTGTCTCTACTAAAAATACAAAAATTAGCTGGGCATGGTGGCAGGCGCCTGTAGTTCCAACTGCTCAGGAGGCTGAGTGAGGCAGGAGAATCGCTTGAACCCAGAAGCAGAGGTTTCAGTGAGCCAAGATAATGCTACTTCATTCCAGCATGGGCAGCAGAGCAAGACTCCATCTCAAAAAAAAAAAAAAAAAAAAAATTAACTTCAATAATGGAAGTGTAAAAACAAATGATGGAGATAGTAATTATAAAATATTTTGTTACATGAGAATGGTGGCAGAATATGTCACCCCTAAATGTGCCACTTTGCCGTAAGAATTTTTTTGAGCTAAAGGCACTTGAAAAATAGCATATACTGACATTCTGCCCTTTATGTCCCAGGAGAAAAGAAACACTCTTATCACCAAAGACAGGAGAAATCTACCATGTAAAAGATGGTCTACTGTTCCAGGAGGTACCTCTCTGTACTGTCTTGTCACCAGAGATGGGAGATTGAGGCTGAGAAAAATTTATACAAACAAACCTTGTTAAAATAACTCTTACCTTTCTTCAGTCTCCTCATTCATTTCAGTTGCTTTTTCACAATTGGTACTCTTTGTTCAAGCTAGCATAGAAGCATTTAGTTTTTGCTGTTTCTTCGGGTCTTTACTTTTCAGTGGGGATTCCCACGTACAGGTAAAAATCTATATGCTTTTCTCTTGGTAATCTATTTTAGTTAGTTTAATTTTCAGGGCCAGACAGAGACCCTAAAAGGGTAGACGTAAAGTTTTGTTTCTTTGCCATATGCATAGTGAAAACCAAAGTAAAAGTGAAAACAAACCATTAGCTATATTATATATTAGCTATATTACATAGCTAATAGATACATATAGAGGTGTGAAAGCATAGCAAGTTTGGAGAAATGCATTGCATTGACATACATTCTTGAGTCTTGACATTGTATAAGATGTTGTTTTTTTCTTTTCTATTTTCCTTTTCTTTCTTTTTTTTTTTTTTCTTTTTCAGGGTCTCATTCTGCTGCCCAGGCTGGAGTGCAGTTGCATGATCATGGCTCATTGTAACCTTGAACTTCCTGGCTCAAGTAATCCTCCCACTTCAGCCTCCTGAGTAGCTGAGGCTACAGGCATGCACCACCACATCTGGCTGAATTTTTTTTTTTTTTTTTTTTTTTTTTAGAGATGGAATCTCACTGTTTTTCCCTGGCTGGTCTTAAACTCCTGGGCTCAAATGATCCTCCTGCCTTGGCCTCCCAACGTGCTGGGATTATAGGCATGAGCCACTCTGCCTGACCAAGATATGTTGTTATGTAGCATTTTTATTAAATATGCTGGCACTCATTTGCTTTTAGGTTAGAAAACAACCAACCAAAAAGCCTTAGTTTGGAAGAAAATCTATATTATGTTATGGCATGTATGACTACAAAACGCATTGAAATTTTGTGCCAGAATATTTTTGTTCATAGTTGTAGATACATTAAGAAAAATGGGAGATCTGTCTTAGTAATTTTAACATAAATTATTGCAAAAATAAATGGTGATTCATATAGTGAAATAATAGCAGTGTTTGTGAGTATGTGTGTGTGTGTGTGTGTTTGATAAATAGGATGTGGCAACTACAAAAATGTAAAAGGTTACTATTTCAAACAACAGTGCATAAATTTGATATTCTGCTTTTATTTCTTTAAAAGTGAAGTTTTATTTCAATACATGAACAATTTTTAAAAATGAGTTTATGTAAAGACCCAAGTAGTTCATCTTATGAGGAAATATTACTAAGGCAAATTTCTCAATTTTTAAGTTTCCAGTATTAAAAACATAGTGAACATGGTGGTAGTTATAGTTCTGTTTTTACTGTTGTAAATGCAGTGTAACTTGGAGTACCTCTGGTTAAATGACAAAGTTAAAATGATATTCAATATTTCCTGTGGATTCATGTTAATTTGTGGTTTTAATTTGTTGCCATTCACAGCAGAACAATTTCCTCACCAGGTTTCCTCATTGAAAATAATTCTCAATTTTCCAGAGCTCCTACCACACAATCTTTAGAAGTAGAGAAGCAAAATTGATTTTCAATAAAAGACTGATTACATCCTTGTATAATGTCCATTATCTCTAAGAAAAAAAAAAAAAGAACAAAAACAGAAAAAAAACCCTGTAACTTATGATACTATGGATTCAAATTACCTCATCACTCTTAGTTGCAATTATCTACAATGAAATATCTAGATATTTTCCTCATTACCAAGAGAAGAGAGAGCTCATCTAATATTTGTTTTCTTGGCCACAGATTAGTTCCTAGAAACTAACTTTGTTAGATAAACAAAATGAAGAACAAAACAAGTATATATAAAAGAAAAACTTTTCAAAACGATGGAGCCAAAGATGTTGCCTTTTCTCACTCCTAGAATCTGTCCAAAATGAATAAAAAATAAGGAACTGGGGGAGTAAAATAGCAATCAACAATGCAATAGAGAATAGTAGCAACTATTTCCTGTTAAACTTCAAAACACTTTTTCTAGTCATACCAAGTTTAACATGACTCTTGGAACTGATACTCAACTTCTCAAGACATTGGAACACTGTTGTGAGAAATTAGTGGGGGGAAATTCCCTCAAATCTCAATAAATTCTTTGATTAGAAGACCTCATAAAAAAGACAGAAGCTCCTTCTGCTCCTTCAGATAAATAGGATCTCATTCTAGTGCTAGAGTTGGAAGACAGAGGATCTGACCATGTTTCATTGTTTCCTTGAAGTTGTTAATTTTTTGATCTACTCCTCTTGTGGAAGGAAAACAAATATACAAACAAATAATACTTTTTGCTATACATTGCCTTCACCCATTGCTGTATATCAGTTTCCTTAGATTTGTTGTCAATCTTAATGGTAAAGATGAAGAGAAAAGAGGCAAACGAGTAAAATCACAGATGTGTATCTGTGCCAGCCACATTATCTCCAGAGCCCTCAAAGTTAACTACCTTTGTAGAAAATGATGCATAACAACATTGGGCCATTGACTTCACTTCACAGCTGCTGTTAGAGTGGCTGAACTGCTTCAGGATAGTGGACAGAGAGTGAACAGAGACCAGAAACTGGACTACCGCTTTTGCTTGTTAGTAATCTTCATGAATGGGATTAATGCCCTTATAAAAGAGGCCTGAGTAAGACCCCTTGCGTCTTCCAACTGTGAGAACACAGGAAGAAGGTGCCATTTATAAATCAGAAAGTGGGCACTCATCAGACACCAAATCTGCTGGTGCCTTGGTCTTGAATTTCCCAGCCTCCAGAACTGTTAGAAATAATTTTTTGTTGTTTATAGGCCAAACAGTTTATGACATTTTGTTGTAGCAGCCTGAATGGACTAAGACAGAAAGTTGGTACTGAGAAGTGGGAGTGTTATTATAACAAATATCTAAAAATGTGGACACAGCTTAGGATCTGGGTAATTGGCAGAGGTTGGAATAGTTGAGGTGAATGCTAGAAAAAGTCTACATTGTTATGAATAAAACATAAGGAATGATTGTGGTGAGGGCTCAGAAGGAGACCAGTACAGTTATAGAGATAGCCTCAATCTTTTTAGAAAATACCTAAGTGGTTATGAACAGAAGAATGCTGGCAAAAGTATGATTTGTAAAGGCCTTTCTGATGAGCTCTCAAATGGAAATGAGAAAAATGTTATTGGACAATGAAAGAGAGGACACCCTTGTTATAAAGTGACAAAGAACTTGGAAGAGTCATGTTCATGTTCTAGTGTTTTTTTGGAAAGTAGAACCTGTGAGTGATGCAAGTGGGTATTTGGCTGAGTAAATATCTAAGCAAAGTGTTGTAGGTGCAGCTTGGTTCCTCTTGACTGCCTATATAGTTAAAAGTGAGGTGAGCTAAGTTATTTAAAGACAGAATTGTTAGTCAAAACAGAACCAAACCTTAAAAATTTAGAAAATTCTCAGCCTTTCTGCATTGGAAAAAAAAATGAGACAGGCTGTTTGTGAGAGAACAAGGATTTGGCCAAATGATAAGAGATTACTATGGATTGTATGATGGATCATCTCAACTGGAGCCAGGCACTATTCACCAAGATGATAGGGAGTTTATTTAGCCATCTAAACAGCAGCCAAGACCCATTGTCAAAGAAAATCGAAGAATGATCCCCAAGACATTTCAGGGATCATCTAGACTGCTCCCACAGTCAGAGGCCTAGAGTGCTAAGGTCTGGGGTGAGAAAAATTTCAAAGAAGTAGTTGCCATTGCCCAATGATAGTGCATATCAAGGACTCTGCTGTTCTTACTCCATTGCTTTGTGTTTTGCTGTCCCAGGTGCAGCTCTGGCAAACCCTAGTAAAGTGTGCATTGTGCCCAGCAAAGCTATGGTGGCATAGTTACCTCCACCTAGATTTCAAAGGATGCTTTGGAGAGCCACAAGGTCGAGGCAGAAAACTGCAACAGAGATCCTCCATCAAGGCAATGCCCAACAGAGCCTTAGGGGCAGTGCCTCGTTTGTGACCCTTGACTGGTGGAACCACCTGTGTGGCATGTGAATTCCACTGTGGAGAGCCCCAAGCACTCCAACCCATGAGACTACAATATGGGCTGTGTCCAGCAAATTTATGAAAGCAGGACCACCTAAAGCCAACCTTTGCCAGGCAAAGATTCAGGAGCAGAATCTCAGTCCTAGTGTGTCCAGAAGGCAAGATCTCTGGCCCAGTAGATCTGGAGGGCAGAATACTGAGCCAAAGAAGATTATTCCAAAGCCTTAATATTTAATGTTGTATGCCGTGTTACATTTTGGACTTGATTGGGGACCTGTCCTTCCTTTTTCCTTTCCTATCTCCCATTCGGAATGGGAATGTCCATCTTATGGCAGTTCCATCACTGTATTTTAGAAGCACATAATAAGTTTGATTTCACAGGTTCATGACTAGAGAGCAATTTGCCTCAGAATGAATGACAGATTGAGTCTTACTGAGACTCAATCTCTATATGTACTTTGTAAAATGCATGTTCTGCAAGATGTGCCTTGAAAATCAGCAGTTATCAGTTTTGTTGTGTCACCTATGGTAAAATAACATATACCCTGACTCAGTTTTCCAAAATATGGTTTGGGTAATAGTTCCATACTATTTGTTAGCATTGTACAAAACTTCTAAAGAAAAATGGGAAATTGATATACAGTATTATGTACATGTTGGGTGTAATTTTTCCAAAAGAAGACATTCCGAAATCTCATAGAATTTGGTGTGACTGTGGAGGAATGTAAAATAATCATTTGAAACTACCTTTTACAACAGTGGACCAATAGCAGAAAAGGGGAGAAACACCAATTGAAAGCCTTGTGTGGCAAACTTTTTGTTCTATCAAATGTGTTGCCAAAATGGCTGCCTTAATCCAGTGCAGAAAAGTCATATGAAATTGGAGTGGACTTTCCAATGGTCATGAAGTCTTTTCTTCACCCTTTTATAGGCTGGGTGGACCTCTGTTGCAAAAGTTTCAGCAAATATAGGGAAAAGGCAAACAGAGACAAAATTACCCCATTCCCACAATTGTAAATGACTTTCCACCAATTTCTTAATTAATGTTATTTATGTATGAGTCTACATCATGTTTAAAATTAGTAGTGACTTTCCTCTAAAAAAGCCTCAAGTTTAAGAAAAATAACAAATAACAAAGAAAAATAACAAATAAAACCTTGGACATCACTTATCACACAAGAAAATGAGATAAAATTAAATGATATTAAATTATAACGATTTAAGTATTACATGATTACATACTAGAAAACCAAACTGCTAGAATTAAAATTAGTCAATAAACTGCCAAAAATAAACAAAAACAATAATTCCCTTGAAAATGAATAATAATCACTTTTAAAATACAATTAAATAAAGATATAATCCAAAGCATATAAACTTACCAAGAACTATGCAAAACATACATAAAAACAAAATACCCAAAATACTGGTGATCATAAAAAATGGTAAGTAAATAGAGAAATATCACATGGTCTTGGTTAGAAATATTGTGTTGACAATTTTTTCCCAATTAGGCTGTGTATTTTGTATAACAGCAATCAAAATTACAAAGGCTTTTTAATTGAAAAATTTATAAAATAGATCCTGAAAAATAAGTGGACAAAAATATCCAGTCAAATTCTGAAAAGAATGTGCCGTGAAGGGGACTAAACTTATCAAATATAAAAGTGTCATTTAAACTCGATTGATTGAAACTATAGTGAGAATCCAAGAATAGACAGAACAATTAAAAAGAACAAAGTCTCTACAAATTAGCAGAAGAATTACATATCTGACAAGAGTAGCTTTTTGAATCACTGAGCAAGGTTCTGGTTATACCAGAAAAAGAAAAAAAAAGTGAGAGGCAATTGGATACATATTTGAGAACCAAAATAAAGAAAACAAAGCTCTTATGCCTTATATAAGCATAAATTCCAAATATATTAATGATGTAATATAAATACTAGAAAATATAATAGATCGATATTTTTATAATTTTGATATTCAAAAGCCCTCTAAGCACATATCAGTGGTAGAATGCACAGAGTAAAATATTGATATACTTGATTAAGTACAAATTAACACATTGCGTTTGGCAAATACACTATAAAATATTAGAAAAATTATGCTGGAAATATATATTTATGAAACAGCTATTCTAATGATGTTGTTAGTTACAAAACAACAGAAAATTACTGGTTAACATTAGCCTAAAGGTTGTTTTGGGAGTTGCTCACAGAACCAACAGGAAGGCTTAAGAAGCAAGTTTAATCAGAAGCAAGATGGAACAAGTACAGCGAAGGCACTCTACCAAAATGGCATATTTTCACTAAGAGGTCATGGGGAAGCTTTAGGGCTTTTTACCTTACCACAGCTATCTCAAATTATCTCTAAAAGAATCTCTGTATTGAGTTACCTCCTCCAGATTCAATATCCCCAGCAGAAGCATCTGATTGGCCATCCCAAGGGCATCTCACTCCAATATACTTGCTATACTAGGTTGGAGAGAGAAAATGGCATGTCTTATTTGGCTTCCTGAGTGGGAGGAAGTGTGGAATTCTCTCATATTAGAAAGAGTATTTATTTGTTGGGCAGCCTGAACGATTATTCTGAACTAAGAAGTTTATATTTCTTTCAATTTGAAAACCTTTTGTAAATGATATAAGGAAAAAATAACCAAATAGGAAAAAAAAAAAAAAAGAGCAAACAGCACAAAAATGCAATGTAGAGGTAGGAATGCAATGACTAATAAGCTTATCACATGTCTAGCTTTTCCAGTAATCAAATAGTGCAAATTATCGAAACAATTAAAATAAGAAAAAAAATCGATTAGCCAAGAGTATAAAAGTTTTGAAATATCCAGTGAAGTTAGTGAAGATAAGAGGAAGTGGATACTTTGATAGAATGTTGGTGGAAATATAAGTTGATTGAATCATCTCGACTATATTTGTACCAGTACATTAGCTTCATAAAAGCTGCCATTCTTTTCTGTTTTGATTATTGCCATATTCGAAAGGACTACAATAGTGCCTGAGAAACATTGCAAATTCTTAACAAATGCTTGTCCAATAAATTAATTTCAACATTTAAAATCTAATAGTCTTTTGCCATATAATTCCACTCCTAAAAGTTTACCCAAAGGGTGTAAACGTGTGTCTTAGTCTGTTTTTGTGCTATTATAACAGACTGTCACAAACTGGGTAGTTTATTAAAAAAAAAAAAATATTTCTCACAGTTCTGGAGGCTGGGAAGTGTAAGATCAAGATGCCGGCAGGTTCAACTGGTGAGAGTTGCATTCTCCAGATGGAAGAAACATTGTATCCTCACCTAGTGGAATATGGAAGGGCAAGCTACCAAACACTCTGCAAAGATCCTTTAAAAGGGTCTTAATCCCATTCATGAGGGACCAACCCTCATGACCTAATCATCTCTTACAGACTCTACCTCTTAATACTTTCACATTGGCAACACTTGATTTTGGAGGGAATATATTCAAACCCGTAGTAACAAGTATGCAAAATAGAAATCAAATATATACAGATCTTACTTTGTCTATTAAAGTGTGAGAAAAACAATTTGAATGTTCAACGATCAGTTATTGGTTAAATATATTATGGTCTCTACAAGTAGTGAAATGTTACATAGTTTTGAAAATATATATCTTTGTTTGTTAACATGAAATAATGTCCATGACACATTACTGAGTGCAAGAAAAGCAGTTTGCAAATGTTATCCCATTAGATCTGATTTTTATTTTTTCAAAAGGAAGTTACTATAGGTGCATACTTATCTAGACAAAGCCTGCTAATTATATACATCAAAATAGTAACAGTGGAAAGTCCTCTACCCCTTTTTTCTTTTCCCCTCCTGAATAATTCAGTCCAAAACCCATTAGGCAGGGTGTCTATAAAGGTAAGGAAATGACACTAGACAGTAGTTGCAGTCCCTCCACAATCCTCACTTCCAAAACAAACAAAACAAAACAAAACAACATTCTTGACCAGGACTTCTTATTTTCCATGCTTATTTATCCTGGTTCCCTGATCCTCAAAATTTTTGCAATGTATAATCCAATGATTGTTCTGCCTGATATCTCTGCCTCTCCCAAATAGTCTTCTATCCTTTATTATCAGCTTAAATTCCATCACTTTCTAGCATACACCCTCAGCTTCCTCTACTGTCGCTTTCTTAGCAATCATTCTCTCTTCTTGGGAAATACTAGCAAAAAGCAATCCTTACGTTAGGTAAGTTATGTCAGGTAATGTTAACAGCTATGGAGAAAAATAAAGTGTGGATGTGATTTTATATAGCATTTATTGCGGCACTATTCACAATAGCAAAGACTTGGAACCAATCCAAATGTCCATCAATAATAGATTGGATAAAGAAAATGTGGCACATAGACACCATGGAATACTATGCAGCCATAAAAAAGAATGAGTTCATGTCCTTTGCAGGGACATGGATGAAGCTGGAAACCATCATTCTCAGCAAGCTATCACATGAACAGAAAACCAAGCACCACATCTTCTCACTTAAAAGTGGGAGTTGAACAATGAGAACGCATGAACATAGAGAGGGGAACATCACATACTGGGGTCTGTTGGAGGGTTGGGGGTTGGGGAGGGAAACATTAGGAGAAATACCTAATGTAGATGGCAGGTTGATGGGTGCAGCAAACCACCATGGCACGTGTATACCTATGTAACAAAACTGCACGTTCTGCACATGTACCCCAGAACTAAAAGTATCATAATAATAATAATAATAATAATAATAATAAAAGAAGAACAGTACTGTGGCTAGAGCAGGATACGGTTGTAGGGGGTGGGGAGTGAAGCAATAGTAAAAGATGATCTCAGAGAATTACAGGTGGCCAGACATGTAGGGCCTTAAGTTACTACCTAAAATCCTAACCTCTCTTAACATTTTGACATGTTTTCTTCTAGTTTTGTTTCTTATCTAAATGTTTTATATAGTTGAGATTATATTACCCATCTTATTTTCTTGCACTGAGCCTTTTATAACATTACCGCTTCAGCATTTTTTCCAATGGCACAACACTTCCAACATATTTTAAATTATTGAATAATATATTATGATATATATATATATATATGCATGCAATATCATTACTATGTACTGGTTATTGAAATTATTTACAGGCAGAAAGAAGATAAGGAGTAACAGTCTAATGATTCTGCTACTCAGCCTCAGGCCTCTTTATTTTGACTGTCTCCTGACTCTGTAGAACAGTTCTTGCTTCATTTGCAAGACTATGTACACCTTCCCTATTTGTTTCCTTTCTGCCTTTTTTAAGAAAAATCTAGCCCATTACAGCACACATATCTTGATAAGGTTCTTGTTTTCTTGTTTCTGGGGCTAAAACCTCTGTAGTTCTTGGATACAGTTTCTATAAAAATAAATCACTGATTTCTGTAGACTTATTTCTTAGACAAAGGTGTTATATTTTGGACTTGTTATATATTAATACAATATTCAACAAGTCTATGATAAAAAGTATATTACCACATAGCCAACTTTCAATTTTTCTATTATGAAATGCCAATGTGATGTTTGGAGTAAAACAAGAAAGATGTATGGTTTTCATAACTTACAAATAATTTAACTCACCTAAACAATGGGAGAAATATGCTATATTGAGGACCTTATTAGTTCATTATGATTCAAGAATTTTTAAAACAATGCCTGGGCCCTTTGCACCACACAGGTGGAATATGGCTGGAGGTGCTCTGAATCGCGGGGAATCCAGAAAGAGAAGTATAGAATAAAGATTGATAGGGAATGCACCAAGCAGATGTTTTATTTCTTCCTTTTGGGGATAATTCACGATATGGTCTGTGGAAGATGGAGAGAGTACAGGTAACTGGGATGACCCTGAAGTAGCTGGGAAACTCCATGTCTTTAGCACAAAGTTCTGTCAATAACACCAAACACTGGCTTTAAATTATAAACACCCTGCTAGGTCAGCATCTCCTCCTGCACTGCCTATTGGATCAGGATTTAGTAACATAACTTGGATCTTCATCCCAAAAGTGATCAAAAGATCTGCATCATCATATCAGCCTTTACTAAGTATTAGCTGCATATAGGATGTGATACTGAAAAGCTTCTTTCTGGTTCCTAAGAATCTTGGTGCTTTAGTGAGATAAACTAGTTACCGCTACTTGGTTTTAAAAATGGCCATGGATATTAGTAATGTAGTCACCATTACTTAAACAGCATAACAAAGGGAGCTGAATTTTCTCTGACCATAACCTGCCTCCTGCTATCTTTGTTGTGTTTGTATGTATGTGTGTGTGAGGGGGATATTTGAAAAACACAATACTGTGAATATAGAGTCTGTTCACTTCAAACTTTAATTCAGAAAATGAAACTTCAAGGAAAAGAAACATTTGAAACCCAGATAAATGCCATTTTGTCTTTCAAGCTTATGGAAAACTTTCCTCCCTAAATCTTCCCCAATGCATCCAGATTATGGCTTCCGGTGGAGCCTCCTAATCACACAGTAGGGAAGATACATTAATGGAAGTCAGAGTAGGGTATTGAATGGACTAATGGAAGCTTTTTAAGAATTCCAAGTACTCTTCATATTAGAACCTTTGTCATAAAGGTGACAATATTAACAATAATAATCCTCTCTAACAAAAGACTAATATCAGGTCTGGCTCCATAAGAGCCACTGGTTCCCCTGTGCTCTGTCCGAGGATGCCCTGATTTCCATTTCTAGTCCTGAGTACATAGTGTTCAATTTAATAACCTAAATTTTCACAAGTAAAACAGATCTTCAGAATGAATTCAGTAATTAGCTTCCCTGTTAGGGGGCTCATTTAATTTCAAAGCTAATGCTATCCACGTTTCTGTTTCTAATTAATCCAAATATAGAAATGCTATAGTAACCAGACAACATGTTCTTTGAAGAGCTGAAGTTATGATATTGTCATGACATCAGCAGACTTTCATTAGTGATATGATTTTAGAACACACTTTAAAACAAATGGCATTTTTTCTTGTCTCTTTTCTTGACTTACTGGTTTTGTTTCGTGATTTTGCAATGTTTGAAATATATGCAACCTCTTCCAGTCTGATTTCTTAAGAAGTTTTTACCTATTTATAAACAAGATAAATGTTTTCATAAGATTCAGAATAGAAGAATACAGATTGAGATTATTTTGAGATCAATGTCCTTGAGAAATTTAAGGCAGCTATGGAAAGTTTCCTTGAGAAGTATTAGAAAGGAGTATATAACGACCTGGCAGCATGAAGAATCAGACTCCATTTGATTAGAGGATTTGTCATATGTGAAATTATGTAATGCTAGAATCCTACCTTTAGTTATTTCTAGGAATATTTATAGATACTTATAATTTGTATATTTTTGTGTTATATGTAGATGCACATATATGTGTACATATATATCCATATTTGAAGCTCTATTTACTCTTCCCTTAAAAGTATCATTAAATGGAATATGGCATTGGCCCGTTTCCTATCCAGTCATAAGGAGGATTATTTAAATGTGGTTAACTCTGCGTAAGTCACATTTTTCAAATTACATTGCCAAGGCTTTTCTGCATGAAGGATGAAATTAGAGATTTACCAATAGGTAAACATATTAATATAAATATACAATGATATGTTATAATTATATATGTTCATACTTATGTAGGATGCAAAATGAAATAAATAAATAATAATAGACTGGTTAGCTGAAGGAGAGTCAAAGTTGTTCTAATTTATTTGGAGGTCAATCGGGCAGTTTTGTCTAGAGAAAGTCTGATCAGTTCACAGAAACAATAGGCTTGAGACAACCCCAAGAAAAGTGTAAGAACTACCTGATCAAAAGGATCACAAACAGAGAAAAATGAAAAGAAGCAATCAGTGAGAGATCCAAGGCCTACTGCCATCAAAATTACTGTTGAGAACAATGAGATAAATTAGATCCTCCCTGAGTGGTTGGAATTATGATTAGGACGGCTTTCTAAGAATGATTTTTAAATGGTCTGGAAGAGGTTTTCAAGTGAGAATGAGACATTAACAATTTTTAAAACCTTCAAGAAAAATGGTCAAGCTGTAAGAATGTTTGACCTCTGCTTCCTGGAACCAAAGCAAAGACAGACTGTTTCATAAGAATAGAGCACCACCTTGTGTTAGTAAGTTATTACACCTCCTAGGGACACCTAAGGGAGGCTCTTTCCATTATTAAGTGAGAACCTGTCAGTAACGCTCTTGAGTACAACAGGCAAGTGTCATAGCTTCTTACCATTTTAAGCTCTAAGCCTTATGTAGTGTCTGTGTTTGTGTTCCTAGGAAGATAGAGAAAATGATGTGGAGAGGTGATGAGTCAGACAAAACAAAAATTTTTTTTTGTATTTTTTAGTATGAATGCTTTTATCTCAGGAAAGAATTTATAAACAAACTTTATAGCACTGATACTACATTGTTTTTGCATTTAACACATCATATTCATTGTTTCTTAACATGAGCTAGGTTAAGTATCAAATCTCAATGAAGCAATTTTGAATTTAAAATAATTTAGAAGTACATTATTTCTGGAGTCTTCAACAAATAATTGTTAAGGAACAATGAAAGATCTAAAAATCTTAAGGTGAAAGTAAACTCGCCTTAAATTTTTCTAGTAAAGACACAACATTTATAAAGTAAGAAGACACATTAGTCGAAGAGCACTAAAAGCCTTCACTTTCCTATAATTGCTGCCCTAAAAAAATTATTTTTTACATAAAGAGAAATTTAAAGCCATGCAACAAATGTAAATATCTTGCTCGTTCTTCAAAATTAAACTAAAATCTTAACGAACAGTCTTCTGTGGTCACCAGTGTTCTTGTGGCACTTGATTTGTAAAATTAAAACTGTTTTGTATTAAAATGGTTTTTGCTCATGTCTCATCTCCTCCAGCATATCTTCAGCTCTTTGGCTATAGTGTACTGCCCTCAACCTTTTTTGTGGCCCTAAACTATCTAGAAGAGTTATTGTCCTATAAAACTTTCTGAGATGATAGAAATGTTTTCTGGACTATCCAATATGGTAATCACTGGTCACATGTGGCTACAGAGCAATTGAAATGTGGCTAGTGTGACGGAGGGACACATTTTAATTTTAATTTTAATTTTTTTTTTTTGAGACAGAGTCTTTCTCTGTCACCCAGGCGGGAGTGTGGTGGTGCTATCTTGACTGCCAGGCTGCAGATCCATGGCAACCTCTGCCTCCCATGCTCAAGTTCAAGTGATTCTCATCTTTCAGCTTCCTGGGTAGCTGGAACTACAGACGTGCGCCACCACGTCTGGCTAATTTTTGTATTTTTAATAGAGACAGGATTTCCCCACGTTGGCCAGACTTGTCTTGAACTCATAGCCTCAAGTGATCCGACTGCCTTGGCCTCACAAAGTGGTGGGATTACAAGTGTGAGCCACTGTGCCCAGTGTGATTTTTAAATATTAATATAAATTTAAATTTAAATAGTTTCATGTGTCTAGTGGCTACTGTATGGACAAGATGGACCTAAAAAAACCTTAGAAAAATATATATTCAATGAATAAATGTCACATCATTAGAACATTATGTGTTAAATTATTTCTACTTTTTTGTTGTAGGAAATGATTACAATTCTCAGCTTCATGTTTTGTGTCTTACCTCAAATAAAGCTTGAGAACTTTGTAACTCATTCACATGAGAATTTTTTATAACCTAAATTATTGAGATAATTTTACTTCCTATACTCACCTTCTGTCCTTTATTCTCATATAATTTTTTAAAGTTTTGCCTCTTAATTCTGCATAAATTCTGAAAAGCAATAAATTTAATTATGTGAACAACATAGGAGAGTTTTTAAGTATATATGTAAGTGAACTTGAAATCTATATGAGTAGATTTAAATTTCAGCACGATCTTGTTCAAATGTCAAAAGTAAAGTCACAGAGGAACCCCTTATCTCATTAAATCCTTCTCTCCCTCCATCCTGGCCAATGGCTTAGAATAATATGACATCCTGAAAAGCTTTTCTGGATGGTACCATGCAAGCGTATAGGCATATAGAAATATTTTGCATTCAACTCCCAAATTATTTTCATGTAATTTACTCATAAAATATTATATCTATATTATAAGTCAGTCACTTTGCCAAGTACTGAGGCAGATGCACAGGCAAACTCTCTATATAATACATCCTTAAGGTTTTCAGTTTTGGGGCCAGGAAGCAGTTAGTTTTAACAGTTATTAATATATATTGAACACTTAATTCTTTCAAGATCTCTGTGGTGGTATCGTTAACCTCATTTTATAAATGATAAAAATAAGCCTTGGAGAGGTTAAGCAACTTCTTTAAAGTAGTACTGTAAAGTTTGCAAATGAAAAAGTCAGAATTTGAATTTAGCTCCTATTACTTGCAAGTCAGACGATGATAACCATCATTTTATTAAATTTTTAATAAATATTTATTTTAAATAAACCATTATGAATGTGTTAAGAGTTTGGTGGATAATGTTACTAGAACTCAGTGAGTATGTTTCTCATGAATTCAAGTATATCAAGTATATACTTCTTTGATTATCAGAGATGTGGATTCAGACATAAAGGAGGGAGAATTTTGTCTCATAACCAGATAAACACTTATTTATCAAGTAATATGTAATTTGAGCTAGACACAAAACAGATCCCCTAATTATGTAGTTGAGTTTTAGTTGCTGTGCATGCATTTCTGATCATGTATTTTTATTCATCTACAGGATTCTCTGAATCACTATTTGAATAAGATATCCTACAAACTTCATTAGATGGTGTTTTGTGTTTAATTCTGAAATATGAAATGGGAAACACATTTGTATTATCCCAGCAGCATGGGGATAAGAGGGCATATCACGCTATTACTTGAAATATGGATGTTTAATATTTTATTTAATATGAAACACATATTTCTTACCTTTTAAAACTTAGAAAATTCTGCATTTTTAAAAATGCACATTTTCCCTTTAGTTTTTTTCTAAATGTGTAAATACAAAGTTTTGTTATCTTTTTTTTGAGTTGTAGAGATGGTGACCTTGCTTTGTAGAAAAAAAACATTATTTTCAAGCATATGTAGCCTACATTTCTGAGGCTAAATGTGAGAATTTGATAATAGATTCAGTATAGCTTTATGCCAAAATAGCTAATCTTTATTGTTTTGAACCTGTTTCTTCTATGTTTCTTTCTTTCTTTTCTTTTCTTTTCTGTTTTTTTTTTTTTTTTTTTTT
>NW_012101255.1:5257173-5316306 GCF_000951045.1 Mandrillus leucophaeus
TTTTTTTGAGACAGTGTCTTGCTCTATTGCTCAGGCTGGAGTGCAGTGGCATGATCTCAGCTCACTGTGACCTCGGCTCCCAGGTTCAAGCACTTCTCCTGCCTCAACCTCCTGAGTAGCTGGGATTACAGGCATGTGCCACCACACTAGGCTTATTTTTTTATTTGTTTATTTGTTTGTATTTTTAGTAGAGATGGGGTTTCACTATATTGGTCAGTCTGGTCTCGAACTCCTGACCTTGTGATCTGCCTGCCTGGGCCTCCCAAAGTGCTGGAATTACAGGCATGAGCCACCGCACCCAGCCCTCTATGTTTTTTATGTAAATACTTTTCTTCTTTCTGAATGTCTCAAATTAAATTTTAGGAAATATTAAAATTTTTGGTAAAATATTTCTACCTTATTCACATTATTTTATTTCTCTTTTTTTATTATTTGACAAAGCTGGATTTCATTGCTAACCAGTTATGCTTATGATGAAGCATCTTTGTACTACATCCAAAACATTAATTAGTTTTTCAATTATTTCTTTTAACTTATTGGCAATCATGTATCTCATTCATCAATTGGTAAGTTCTTGCTTTTGAACATTTTCAGTATGTCCAGCACTGTAGCAAGGAACACAGAAGAGAGAAATACGGTGTATGTCCTCATAGGACTGCAATTTTGTTTGAGTGACAGAATTAACAAATGTCCTCAATATTATTAGATAAAATAAAGATAAAAATAACATTATGTCAACAAATGAAAGAGAAATTAAAACGAAACAAGGTTAGTATGGGTTCAGTATTCTCTTCACCATATTCTTGAGACAGTATTGATTATTTCATTTCATTCTGCAGACGAGGAAACTAGATTTTAGGGAGGCCCGGGAGCTTTTCACCTGGGAATTTAACTCCAAAGCTTATCTTTTTTCTGTTGTGTCACCATTTTAGAGAAAGCTGGAGGTAGTACTCATGCTGGGCTTCCTAAAACATGTTGGGTTAAGCGCAAGGTTAAGCGATAGAAGCCCAGTGTGTGAATGAACATGGCAGATGAGAATGCTCGTCTGATGAGCCGGGGGTTATGTTTTGTAGATTAAGATGAGTAGGGCTGTGGGCTGGAAACAGATATTGGAAGTCATGCACATTAAATAGCTGATTCTTTTTGTAATGGATTTTGGATCAGGGCAGTTGCATATTTAAATGGCATTTTAGAAAAGCAAAGATGGATGAGTGTGAATAGTTGCAATCAGGAAAGCAACTTATCTGAAAGAAATTGTGGAGAAAATGTTGCCTGGACACAGGCTTAGAACAAGAAGCCTCTTCCTATTCTTCTAAACTTTGAGCTTATGTATTAACCCTTTTTAGACATCGCCCACTTTCTCCTCAGCCAACTCAATATGCCTTCCATAACTCCTATTTCCAACAATATTGCTCTGCGATAGAATAATTTGCAAGAGACTATTGACTTATTTATTATAGGTCTTCTCCACTAGAATTTAAGTGACATGAAGAAAGAAAATGTATCTTGTTCATCCCAGTATTCCTTGAACCTTGAATATATCCAAGCACATGGAAGATGTTCTAGGAGTGTGCTTTTGAATTTTTACAGGCTTTTCTTTAAATCATTATAAAGTCATTCAAGTTTAATTTGTGGTCACGGTAGAAATGGAAATAGATATTATGCAATGTGTAACAAAGGTGCTCACGGGAAAAATTAATACTGGACTGTAACTAAGTTTAAAATGATGGTGGCCTATTTCCAATTACTCAGAAGGTGATTAGTTTGCGAATTGTCCACAGACCTCCTGCTTCTCTTTCATCTAACTGCTGCCAACTTTTGGCTAATTTTATGCTCATTAACACTTCCTCTAGAGCATGGACAAGGCAAGGGTGTGACCTTTGAGTCTGTCCATTTTGCTGCTGATTAACAAATTTTGGGATGATTTGGTGGAATAGAGATTGAAACTATTGGCAAAGATGAATATTTTATATTATTATGTATAGGTTTTGTTTATTGATGGTATTATTCCTCATTTATGCATGACCTATTGGAAAGATAAATGTGTAATGTGAATATAGTATACATAATGTTCTCTTTGATCATGAACATTTGCTGACACATCCATACATATGGATTATAATAAAAATAGAACTTGAAATCCAAAGGTTAAATTGAAACAGTTGTCATGCCAGAGTTTTTCAATATAATGGTGTGTATCTTTTATATCTCCTAATGTTCAAGGAGTTAGACAACCTATGTAATTTCATAAATAAATATTTGTTTTAGTTAGAAGAGCCATGCATATTTTAGGGAAAGTCACACAGCATATTTAATGACTTAGTTTAGCCACAACCCATTTATAGTTAATAAATATGTCAAGTTCTGTGATGAATTACAATGAATTGCAAAATAATATAGAAATAAAAATATCAATAGATTGATTAGAAGTCATAGTTTTAGACATGAAGAAACAACATTAAAACAAAAATGAATTACAAATATAAAAATGTATTAAAGCTGAGAATCAGTCAAGGACAAAATATTTGACAATGTAGAAAATTTACTGCAGGACTCATGGGATTTAAAATATGCCTAATATGCATACTATAAAGAAATGCAGTAAAAAAGCCTAACTGTATAGACATACTCAATTGTTTGACAAAATATCTCCCCTATATGGTACAAATTATTATTCTGTGATTCTGGGTTTAGTTGGAATTTGCTGCTAAAAGAATCCATTATTTTAATTAGCACCAGTGTTTATATGATAAATAGAGGTCGAGGTTTGTATAAGTACAGAGATCAAACTGGATCTTTTACCTTTACCTTTGGGAAAAGCACAGACACAAATTAAAATATAATGAATCATAGTATTTACTACTTTTGAAAAACTAAACTCAAATGAATTTAGGCTCAAAATTTTGTATAGATATACAGCAAAATAATACAGACAAAAATAAAGCGTATGGCTTAGCGGAATGGAGAAAGTTATACAATATTTGTTTATATGTTTTATTGCCTTTGCTGAGCATCATTTGAATTAACTTTACATATGCACTAATAAGCACAATTAAATCATTTATCCATGTTGTATTTATAGTGTATATTTCTGAGTATAACTCAAATATACTTGTCTCAAGCTATGCTCTCTTTTACTCAAATGTGTTTTCTAGAATTAACTGCAGTTGGTGAACTTCTCATTCATTATATCATATGGCCTTTTCAAAGTTTACATAAAACAAAGTGAGGTATAAATAAATGTATATATAAATAAATGTATATATAAACAAATAGGCTTACTAATGTTGCAATTCTTAATTTTAAGTGCATCAATGCTACTATATGTGCTACTGTATTTCTACCAGCTGCTTGCCAGTATATTATCGCCATAAATTCTATTTATATGAAAAACTCTTAGGGAGGAGACAAGTTCCTTTAGCACAATGTTATTTATTTTAGGAATACCTTTTGGCCATTTAAAAATCTATCAGAGAAGTATAGATATGCCAATGACTTATTGATCCCCTTTCTATTTTTCATTTTGTGCTAATTATTCACAGAGAGTTATAAACAGGGCTGGTGTTTTACTGCTATCTACCAGTACTGGTTATTTATGGATGGCATGTGTTCTGACGAGTCCATGCCAAACACATACTAGCTGTTACATATTTTGAATATTATCCTAGCTGTAAATATAATTTTACTGCATCATGCATGTGAAAACAAGAATTTTGTCAGTTAGAAAGCAAACAATTTTAAAAAAAATTAGTTCAGCTTTAATCAGTGGCAGACTGGATTAAGAAAATGTGGCACATATACACCATGGAATACTATGCAGCCATAAAAAAGGATGAGTTTGTGTCCTTTGTAGGGACATGGATGCAGCTGGAAACCATCATTCTTAGCAAACTATCACAAGAACAGAAAACCAAACACCGCATGTTCTCACTCATAGGTGGGAACTGAACAATGAGATCACTTGGACTTGGGAAGGGGAACATCACACACCGGGGCCTATCATGGAGAGGGGGGAGTGGGGAGGGATTGCATTGGGAGTTATACCTGATGTAAATGACGAGTTGATGGGTGCTGACGAGTTGATGGGTGCAGCACACCAACATGGCACAAGTATACATATGTAACAAACCTGCACGTTATGCACATGTACCCTAGAACTTAAAGTATAATAAAAAAAAAGAAGAAAATAAGCCATGTTTACATGTTTAACTATGTGACAAATCTGCACATCCTGCACATGTACCCCTGAACTTAAAATAAAAGTTGGAAAGTTTTAAAAGCCACGTTGTTTATATTTTCTTAGAAGTTCACTTTATAAATGCATGATAATCACAATAAGGCAGCATTGTGATTGGCAGAAAGGCACCAACAGATGCTTTTGAAAGACATACAATTTTTTAAATAATATAAGACGCAGATATCTTTGCAGAGATAAGTAGAACAGTTGATAGCTCAGCATGCTCCCAGAGGGAGGAACTGCCTTATAGGCCTCAAAGGTTCCCACAAGCACAGTCAGCTGTTCATGAAGCCACCTGTGTGGAATGAGGAAGCTGTCATGTGCTGGAAGTGCTCTTTGTTCCACTTTTTCAGAATGTTATGTCCTCCTGAGAGATCCTCCCAGTGCATAGGGATGCTGGCAACATGCTTGCCTGCCACCAGGTACAGGAGCCAAGCAACCTTAGCACGTTTCTCAGTCATTTCTTTATCATTGTGTGAAACTGAGATCAATTCTTCAAGAGCTGCCCTCAACTTGCCCAGGCCTCAAGTCTCTGAAATTTTCCTGGATTTAGATAAGATTTTTTATCACTTAGCTTGGAATATCTATTTTGATGGTGTAAATTGCTTTAGGTAGTATTATCATTTTAACAATATTAATTCCTCCAATCTATGAACATGGAATATCTTTTCTTTTTTTTGTATGCCCTCTTCAATTTCTGTCATCAGTGTTTCATAGTTTTCCTCTGATAGACCTTTCACTTCTTTGGTTAAATGAATTCTGCTTTCTTGATTTATTTTTCAGTTTGTTCTCTTTTTATATATAAATATTACTGACTTTCATATATTAATTTCATATACTGCAACTTTACTGAATGCATGTATCATAATAGTATGTTGAACAAAAGCAATGAAGTTTGGCATCCTTGTCTTGTTCCAGATCTTAGAGGAAATGTCTTCAGTTTTTCCCTATTCAGTACAATGTTAGCTGTGGGTTTGTCATATATGGCCTTTATTATTTTGAGTTATGTTCCTTTTATACCCAAGTTTTTTGAGAGTTTTTATTATGAAGGGATGTTAAATGTTATCAAATGCTTTTTTTGGCATCTATTTAGTCATAATTTTTGTTCTTAGTTTTGTTAATGTGCTACACTAATTTGTGTATGTTGAACATCCTTGCCTCCCTGGGATGAATCCCACTTGATCATGATGAATACTCTTTTTAATGTGTTGTTGAATTTGATTTGCTAGTATTTTATTAAAGATTTCTTTTGCATCCATGTTCATTTATGATATCGGCCTATAGTTTCCTATTTTTGTTTTGTCTTTGTCTCACTTTGGTACCAGGGTAATGCTGGCCTTGTACAATGAGTTTGAAAGTATTTCCATTTCTTCTCCTTCTCTCTCTCTTTTTTTTTTTTTAAAGAAGGGTCTCGCTCTGTCACCCAGGCTGGAGTGCATTGGCGTGATCTTGGCTCATGACACCTCTGCCTCCTGGGTTCAAGCGATTCTCCTGCCTCAGCCTCCCTAGTAGCTAGGATAACAAGCGCCCACCACCACGCCTGGCTAATTTTTGTATTTTTAGTAGAAACAGGGTTTCACCAAGTTGGCCAGGCTGGTCTTGAACTCCTGGCCTCAGGTGATCCACCCACCTCGGCCTCCCAAAATGCTGAGATTACAGGCAGGAGCCACCACACCTGGCCCATTTCTTCAATTTTTTAAAAAGAGTTTGAGTACAATTGGTATCAGCTCTTTAAATGTTTGGTAGAATTTGTCTGTGAAACCATTAAGTGCCGGATTTTTCTTCGATAGAAGGTGTTTTATTATAGTTTCAATCTTGTTACTTATTAATTTGTTGAGGTTTTCTTTTTCTTTAAGATTCAATCTTGGTTTTATGTGTTCACAAATTTATCCATTTCAACTAGGTTTTTCAATTAGTTGCATATAGTTGTTCATCATAGTCTCCCGTGATTCTTTGTATTTTTGTGGTCTCGGCTGTTATATCGCCTTTTTCATTTCTGATTTTATTTACTTAAATTGTCTCTTCTTTTCCCTTCGTTAGTTTATCTAATGGTTTGTGGATTTTATTTAACTCTTCAATAAAACAACTTTTTATTTAGTTGACCCTCTGTCTGTAGTTTTTGTTGTTGTTGTTTTTTGTTTTGTTTTTGTCTTGATTTCATTGATTTCTGGTCTGATCTTTATGTCTTCTTTTTCCCTACTAATTTGGGGTTTGGTTTGTTCTTGCTTTTCTAGTTTCTTGAGATATGTTGTTAGGATTATTTGATGTTTTTCTATGTTTTTGATGTAGGCATTTATTGCTATAAACTTCCCTCTTAGTACTGTTTTTGCTGTATTCCACAGATTTTGGTAAGTTTTTTCTCCATTTTCATTTGTTTCAGTAAATTTTTAAATTCCCTTGTTAAATTTCTTCATTGACCCGTTGATCACTCGGGAGCATGTTGTTTAATTTTCATGTGTTTGTCAAGTTTTTGAGGTTTCTTTTGTTACGGATTTCTAGTTTTATTTCATTGTGGTCAGAAAAGATACTTAATATGATTGCTACTTTTTTGAATTTGTTCAGACTTTTTTTGTGGCCTAAGAGATTATCTGGAGATAATCCTGGAGAATCCTTCTTTCATGTGCTGATGAAGAAAATGTGAATTCTGTAGCAGGTGGGTGAAATGTTTTGTAAATGTCAGTAAGGTCTATCAGGTCTAGTGTGTAGTTAAACTCCAAAGTTTCTTTGTTGTTTTTCTGTCTGGATGATCTGTCCATTACTGCAAGTGGGGTGTTAAAGTCCCCTACTTATATAGCATTGCTATCTCCCCCTTTAGATCTACTAATGTCTGCTTTATATACTTGGGAGCTCCAGTGTTGGGTGCATAGATATTTATAATTATTATATTTTCTTGCTGAATTGACTACCCCTATATAGTGACCTCCTTTGTGTCTTTTTACAGTTTTTGCTATATAGTTCATTTTATCTGATACAAGTATAGCTACTCCTGCTCTTTTTTGGTTTCCAGTTGCATGAAATATCTTTTTCCGCTCCTTCACTTTCAGTTTATGTGTATCTTTATAGGCAAAGTGGAGACCTGCTTTTAAAGATGAATTCAAAGTCATCTGTCTCCTTTGAGATTTTTTTTTAATTACAAATGGTCAAATAAACAAGAGATAATGAAAAGATTGCTAATTATTCCCTCCTCTTCTGTTAGCCCCAATTTCCACCCCTCAAATTTAACTAACCCTAATATAATCTTTCCATATCCTTTTTATACAAACTTCATTCTTACATATTTTACCTCTCTCTCTCTCTCTCTCTCTCTCTCTCTCTCTCTCTCTCTCTCTCTCCCCCTCTCTCTTTGTCTCTCTCTTTCTCTTGCTCTGGTTAAACAGATACAGGATTCCAGTAGAAAAACTAGTGTGAAGCTGGCTTTTTAATTTAACATATCATGGATGCCCTTGTCAGTCAATATACAGAGCTCTTTCTTTCATATAACTACATAATATTTCATAGTGTAGACATCCTGGAAGCTATTTCACCATTCTCCTATAAGTGGACATAATGACTTTTGTCATTGTTATTTTTCAATATTTGTGATGCTCAAGGAAAGCTCTGATAAGCACCTGACTCCATGTATCTTTACATACTGGCAGCACTTTTATTTCTGTAGAGTAGATTTCCACAAGTGATACTGCTAGGTCAATTAATGTGTATATGTCTTGCTTTCATTTATGATGCTAGATTATTTATAAAAAGGTTTTAAGAATTTATACCCCTACCAGTTATACTCACTAATAGTAGTTATTACAATTCTTTTAATTTTTGTTAATTCAATGGTTCTTTGTACTTTGTGTTGTTTAAATCTGTTTTGTTCCTGACTACTAGTGAGGTTGAGTATCTTATTTCATGCTTATTGTCCATGTGTATTTCTTCTTCTGTAGATTGTTTCCTTATCAGTATGTAAACATTTAATAACTTATAGATATTAAACTTTTATAATTTGTGTTGCAGATATTTTTATTTATGGTGTTTGTTGTGATATGCAGTTTAATTCTTATGTAGTTATATATTTATCTTTTCTATGATCATTTTTCATTATTTGAGATTCATTTTATTGAGTTTCATTGTTTGCTTTAAGAAGATTCTCTTTACTCTAAGATCAAATTATTTCCTAGTATTTTTCTAACTTGTTTTCTGAGATTTAGAACTTTATTCTACTTGGAGTTATTTTCATAGTTTCTGGTAGAGGTTCTAACTTTTAAATTTTATATTAATATACAAAGATATCAGATTTGAAATAGAATACCATCTATGTTATTTGGTGTTTTTCTAAACATTCTTTTCTGTTTGGAGATCTTTGAATCTATTCCAGTGGTTTATTTTTATATTTAAGTGCTTATAACTATTATTTTATTACAATAGCCTCATGGTAGGTTTTGGTATTCGGTAAGGTATGTCTTCAAAAACTGTCTTTTATTTGTTTGTACTTTTATTTTTCAATGTGAACTTTAATGTAATTATATCAACTCAAATATAATTTAGTTTGGAATATATATATGTGTGTGTGTATATATATGTATACATAATCTTTTCATTAAGAAACATGATAATGTTCTTTGATAAAATTTTACAGCTTTGAAAAATAGATCCTATATATTGCTTTGTGAAATTTCCTCTGATGATTTTTATATTTTTGTTTGCTTATGTAAATTGATTTTTTTCTCTCATTTTTAAGATTTGGTGTTTTATTCTAAGTTAGAGGCACATAGCTAATTAGCATACCATTGTGTAATTATCAATATTTTGTATAAGAGTATGTCATTTTCTTCTGTCTTGAAGAATTCACAATTAAATTTAAGAAAAAATAAAAACAGACACACTTCTAGGCAAGCTACACATATACCCTTGTCTAAAAAGCAGAGCTTCCTATGTGGGCAGAATAATTCATCAACCAATCAACCAACTGCCAAAAGTTGAAAATAATGAACAAAACATGTGGGGAAATAAAGGGAACAATTCCTAACCAATCAGTTCATTGGACTAAATCCTAGAAGTCAATGAGAAGACAAATATCATGCTCAAGAAACTCATCTTATTCAGGATATGGAATAGGACTTCCACATCAAAATATTAGCTGAGGAAAATAACCCAAATATCCATTTTAAAACTAGCTCTATGTAAGAACCCAAAGAAATGTAGTTATCATTTACTGTGCTTATTTTCAATGGAGTTTGTGCAGAATATCAATTAGTGTAATCATATTGGATATATACTTTGAATGTTGAAATTCAAACTAAAATTCTTTTGGATATAAAGGCAATCAGATTTGTTATTTTATATTCTTCAATTGAAATTGACTTTTATAGCAAGTTAGATATATATAGCTTATAATGATGGAATCAATACATATGTTATCATTCTCTTTCAAACTACCATGTCTTCTTTCCCAGCTGTTAAAAATTTCGGTGCCAGCAAATTTGTGAAAATGTAATCAAAGACTTTAACCTCTAGCTTTAGCTACACTAAATAAAAATATTTTTATCTTTATTTTAGCAAATTTCATGATGGGACCATTTATTTGATCATATACAATAACAAAATATAATGAGCACTGATACTTTTTTGCTCCTTTTAATAAACTTAGTCACAAAATGAGTATCTATCATCTTTTTGAGCCTTGTCCATGAGTGCTCTATTAGATAGGTGAATTCAATTCAGGATCACTGAACTTTTGTGTTCTTTCTCTAGAAGATAATTTACATAAATTATATAACAGTTTTCAGTAGTTATGGTTGCCTATGAATTACAAAAATAGATTTCCAATCTTGTTGCATCAGTTTTCAATAACTTTTCTCAAGAACCTGTAGTGGAACTTGCCGTACCCTCTGTTGACTGCCCAGTCTCACTACTCAATAGATTTTTTTTTTAAGGCTGCTTGGGTGAATTCTAATTGCAAACTTCCAAAAAGGCAAGTATTATGGTCTTATACTAGGTGTCTGGCAAAACAGAATAAAAGTTGAAGACTGGAAGCCAAACATTGAAAACACTTTATTGTAGGCAGATGTCACAGTTTTAAAACACAGCCCCCAAATTCTTTGATACTCACCCTGTTGAGATGTGGGATCTATGTCCTGTACCACCTCTGGAATTTGGACCCTGTGACTGCTTGACCGATGAAGCATAGTGGAAGTTATACTGGACTAGTTTCCAGAACTTAAACAAACAAACAAACAAACAAACAAAAGCAACTGACATTTCTACTTCCTCTCTCTTTGCGCACTCAATTTTGGAGCCCTGAGGCACCATGTAAGAAATATTTGGCTGCCTGCTGTGAAGTGACCCCAGAGAGAGGTGCTGGTGGATGTTGGTGTTGTGTGTAGGTGTTCTGGCTGAGCACAGCTGAAGTCCTTGCTGGCAACCAGCATCAACCATCAGACATGTGACTGATGGAGACTTTGAGAAAATTCCAGCCCCCAGCCTTCAAGTCCTTCTAGCTGAGGCCCCAGACATAGCAGAGTAGATACTCCACCATGACGAACCCTTTCCAGATTCTTGAAGCATAAATTCAGCAAGTCTAATAAAACAGTTATTTTAAATTTCCAAGTTGTGAGGCAATATGTTACACACAGAATAGTAACTAGAACAGCAAGTACTCCTAAAACATACCAGCCTCAGTTTCAGTGCCTCAGCACAACAACAGTCATTAAGTTTTAGAGGACTCTGAAGTAGGAGGGGTGGGATGCAGTTTGAAAATAACTTCAGGCAATTCAGATATGTCCCTTGCCCAGAAGTATGTTCATCCTTAAACCCCAGTATTTTGAATTGCTCTATTAATACTATAAGTGTCCTTCTTGGTTCATATGCTTAGCAGTTTGTGAAACCTATTTGGATGTTGTGCTATGAGTGATACTTCTATTTTGGGATTGTCCTAAGTTGCTTTATAAGAGATATACTTTAATGATGCTGAGCCTTGGCCTTGGGATGAAAAAAACATAATTAATAGTATAATTTTATAACCATGATTATCAGACAATTTTCAGGACAGTTTGTTCCAGCTTGTCAGTATAGGCTATTAGTAACAGCAAGATTTACAGTTTATACCCTGTTCAGGTGTGATGCCAGTGAGCTCCACCATTATGGCAAGTCGCATAACAGTGATGACCTTTTGGATGAGCAGAATATGAGAAGACCCAACCAAGACTTTATTTTGAGCCCCTGTTTTTTAAATGTTCCATGCACATGTTGGATGTCACTGATGCAAGTCAGAAAGTGCATCCCGTATGGCCTTGCAGAAAGAGGACAATTGGAGCCTGCATCAGACCACTCTGGACCCCTTGCTGTAAGATAGCCTTTGGCTGTGGTGCATGTTCTTACTATAATGCTGATGCTATATTTTATCCTTCTCTTTCAGTAAAGTGTAGATTTGTAAGAGTTGTGGTTAAGTCTTGCAAGTCTTCTTTAGTGTCTTTTTTTAGTCTACTGCAGGGAAATAAAGACTTTATCATTCTAGGGTTGGTAGCTGGGTGTACAAACAAAACAAACAAAAACTGAGAACAGGCAGATTAGCAAGAGAAAAGGCATGTAACTTTATTAATTTTTAATATGTCCACAAGGGAGTTGTAGGAAAAAACTAACACCTCGCAAAACCATGAGATGTGAGAGTTTACATACCATCTTAAAAGTGAAAGGGAAGAGAGATGTTGGTTACTTAGGGGAGAATAAATGATTTTTTAGGAAAGATGAATGGGCCCTTAGAAGAATAGATGGGTGATAATGACAGATTTAGACAAAGTTTGTCAGTGTGGTGTCAACTTCTAGTTTCTGCTCCTGTAATAAGAGTCCATCTTCCTAGTTGATGAAACTCCTGGGGAGATGGTTTATGACAATGGAGTTTATTTTGGAGGATTTGTCTTTAGGTAGGCAAAGGGAGTTCAAAGAAAGATTCTTCTTTCATTTGCTGTTTTTCAAAATGCCTCAACCTCAAAATAGTCAATACACCAAAACTTACATTTTGGGTATATTCTGGGGTGCCATTTCATGAACTCTGTCACTGCCATATTTTGGGGTGGTATATTCGTATTTATAACACTTCTTTAGTGTCTAATTGGCATAATTATTGTGGATTTCTTAAGCATATTTTTGTGCTGGTTTGACAATACACCAACACATACACATAACATGCTCACATCATTAGCCACTTTATTGGTTAAGCTACTCCTTTTCTTATCCCATTCTAAGGTGACTTCTACTCTTTACTGTTCCTGAAGTTCACTATAGTTTTGACTGGGACCAAGGGATGAAAAAGCTGCTGTCAAGTTAAAATATTAAAGTATCTTTTTGAAGTTGAAAAGATAAATACCACAGTTCTGTGTACTGCTAGGAAAATACCCATAGCCCATTGTAGGAAATGACTTTCTTAGTGACAAGGTCAAAGAACATATTTCCAGAGACTCAGAGAGATGTATAGGTGTTTATTCAATATTCCCTCACCACCAGACAGTTCCCCAGTGAAGTTTTCCATTTTAGAGAAAGTTTTCCTGCTTTGGTCATTAAAACAGTGCCAAAGTACTAAAACATATATAGTTGTCTCTTGGTATTCTAGTTATTCTCTTTCTTGCTGTCATTCTCCATCAGTTTGTACTTAGACACAAGCATATGCTTTTTTCCCCCAATGAAATGTCATCTAAAGTAATATAAGTCACTTTTGGATAGAAATAATAGACAGAAAACAATTTTCCCAGTTCCCTCTGCAGGTAATGAAAACACATGAAAAGATGGAATCTCTTTCACCCTGGATTCCTGAGTAACTAGTGAGCATTAGTCCCTAAGTGACAATGCTGGACATATAGAGTAAGCAAGAAATAGATTTTTGTATGTTAAGCCATTGGTGGGTATTTGTTACTGTAGCATAATCCAGCCTAACCTAGCTAATATCTCTATCTTCTGTCTGAACTTCTGAGATATTATACCCTATGTAAATTCTAGGATAAATGATTTGTTCACTGGTTCTTTTATAGAAACTCGTCTTCCAAAGTTTTAAAAAATGCCCTATTTTATTCATGGGTTTGAAACATCTTTACAAGTCATGCTTCAGTTGTGTTTTTATATGTGTAACTAGAACAGAATCTTTCCCAAAATCTGTGTGTTGAATTGTAAGATTAAAAGGAAACATGTATATTCCTTAAAGGAGCCATTTATTTCTTCTCTTGATTTTCCTGCAATGATGTGGTAACTATGCTTTCAATCAATGCCCTACTTCAGTGGTTACTGGTTACACCCATTTTTGCACGATTGCAAAAGGAATACAAGCAACAATAATTTTGAAATTCATTACAATGCCAGGGTTTATATGCTCTCATTAAGCATTAATTGGTAGTTGATGGCTATTGCTATTTTTAACACCATTAGTTCATAGCAATATAATTAGTAACGCTAAGTACAGGAACCACATTAATAGCATTACTAATTGTAAATCTGGAGATAGAAACACAACATGACTGGTTAATTTCCAGGCAATATCTCATGATAATTAGCTGTAGGACATTTGTACTGAACTAGAAAGGTAAGTAATTTAATTTTTTCTACAATTTTTGGGGGGTTTACAATACTAATATCACCCTTTAATATATGGATCTCGTTTCATCTTCTTATGTTAACATTCCTTCCTTTTAGATTCTCTTTTGTTGTATGCTGAGTAATGATTCAGTTTTCTAGCATAAGGAAGATATATAGTAATTTAAAATTTTCATCATTCCATATCAAGTCTTAAGGACAAAATATCTTAAGTGACTTACTTCTTAGATTATATTGTAATTGATTTCCTAAGTTTTGTGTTTTCCCAATGTTTAGTTTGATATGTCGACTCTCTTTACTCATTACTCTAGCGGTAGCAAAGTGGCCAACTTTATGTCTTTGCTAGTGAAATTTTATAATAGTAGAACTAAGGGAACATTTTTTCCAAGCTCTAATAAGTAAATTAAAAGAAAAACCCCAACAACTAGATATTCTATACTTAAATGCATGCCACTTGACATGTAGTGATTCTTTCTCCAGTCACATTGTATGGGGCTTAACAGTCTGTAGTACTTACTTATATATAGTTCAGTACCTACAAGGGTGGAGAACAATTCTTTAATTGCCATCTTATTTACTTGCTAAAGGACAGGGCTTAGAAAACACTCTCTAATTTTTTTGTTGTTTGTTTTCTTTTCTGAAGAATTTTGGTGTAATGTGTATGGGGTGATTGAGAACAATGAGACACTCTGCTTACAGTATTGGAGTCATTTTGTAAGAAATTATAAAATAGATGATTTAATTTTTTATTAATCCTTCTAAAAATTTTTTTTTTTTCAGTTAAACTGAGAAGCTCTTCAGAGACAATTACGGTAATACGCCATTTCAGGCACATCTTTGTGTTCTGCTTTTGGATTTTTAACGAACTAGATTACATTTGAAAATACCAATTTTCCTCTCCTAGTTTCCCTTGTTATTTTTATATCTGAGCCCATGTGTATCCTGCTGCTTCATTGATAAAGGGGAAAAGAGCCCAAAATGATTATTTCAGTATGTTTAAACTGTGAATGTGGGTAGACTCTGATTTATAATTGGATAAAATTGGTAAAAATAAGTTAATTGCTTACTTAATTAGTTTAGAATGTTAACTCAACTTCACATTGTTTGCTTTTGTACAATGAGGGCAAGAAGAAAAAGAAAAACACATGGTTGGTGAAAATCCTTGAAGAGTTTATTTTCCATATTGGCATTTGAGGATTTTGCAAGAGTAGTAGCTTTATTATTCTCTTTCTCAAGTTTCCAACTTGTAATAGAATATGCGTTAACCTGTCAAAATGTGCAATGCTATTATTTAGTTGTAATTAGTTAATGATTGTGTCGTTTCTTTTGGTAAGGCATCCCTCAACTGATGAAACAGTCTTCTAGTCACTTACAAAATACATATGTAAACAATAGGGAGAGCAGCATTTGGAAGGCACATGATGATTCTTTATTTTCCAGCACATTAGCACATTAATATGTGGTGAGTTTAAAGAAGTGGCATGAATAAGTTACTACTCTGTACTGTTGGCAATACTGACGTTTATGGGCAATTTAATTTTAAGTCTATAATATGTGATTTAATACAGTGCTGCTTTTCCAAAGATGGAGTATGAAGGTAATCTTTGTTCCATAAAACACCAAAAGAAAATCAAGTATTTCATCCTTCTGGTGATGGTTAAGGTTAGTAGAACTAGTACTACCGGTTGCTTCACTTTCACCAAGTAATTATCTCTGAAGTAATAAGTAGTAATTAATTAGTGCAGCTAATTCTTACTGAAAAATCTTGTGTAGCTGAGTGAAAGAGGAGCATTTCAACTTAATGATAAAGTTATTAAGATACTTTTCCTTGTGAAAAAATTAAAGGCCTTAAGGTTAAGAAGTTGGTAACATCATTTAATTTATTTTACTTTTGTTTTTGCATTTGGGAACAGAAAGAGTGGCTTTTTTTTTTCTTTGCATGTATCAGATGATAATGCATATCTGAAAAAGCCAAGGCAGGTAACAGAGCACATGACGGCTTACTGTGGGGAGTTTGTATACTCCAAGTGAGGCAATTATCACGCTACCTGCCCCAGACTACACAAGCTTCCAGAAAGTCTGAGGTTTCCAGGATAATATGTGGTCAGTTTTTTTTTTTTTTTTTTTAAGTTAATACATGTGTGAATCTGTTGTGGGCACAGAGCATATATGTAATGAAGGCAAGTTTTATGTGACCTCAGAAGGATCGGACTGTGAAATGATACAATATTCAGAACTTTAACAGCCATGCACTCTCTGAAGCAGATGCACACAAGCCTACAGTCTCAGAGGGATGCCCTGGGAAATACTGAGAAGACAGTATTTTATTGTTCCAGATCTTTATTTATCTACCAGCAGATGTCCCTATAAGGCAATAATATCTTACACCTAGGCCAGTTGATTACGAAAAATCAGAAACGGAACCGCTCATCATATTTCCAAAGACTAAATGGCATAAAATCCACCATGTACTTCAAAATGTTTCCAGAGAGACATAAAATGCAGTGCAGTGCCAAAGTAAATTTAATTTACTTCTGAAAACCACATGGAGCAATTATTTTTTCTAGAAAAAAGAAATTCTAGGAGTTCCCAATCTTTATCAGCACTAAAACCACTTTCTAAAATAGAATAAAATTATTGATTATCTCTGTGCTTTCAGGTAAATAAATATTCATTTAGCTAAAAAATACTCAAAGTGTAAAAAATGACTCTGAATTCAGTAAAATATTTCTTAACTGGAAATATTCTCTTTATACGTTCTAAAGACTAGATGCAAATTAATGTTTCCATGAGACACATTATTCAACTTGCCAACAATTCAAAATGCACATACAGATTTAGAGACTCTGGCAATACCTCTGTAACTTCCCAGAGGTCTGTATATAAAAGTTGTAAACCAAAAGTGTCCTCTATTCTACCATTTTATTCAGTGATATGCCGCTCCTTGATGGATGAAAAACAAGGTCGAGAAAACTTGTCATAAACAATAAATACTGTCTTACAAAGTAACTTCTTCATTGAGAAAACATACTAAAATACAAAGTCATTATCAATACTCATTAGCATTTCTATTTTGAGAATTAAGTGGGTTCATTTGTTTGTCTCCATTTTTGAGAGGCAATTGCTCTGGAGGCCAGAAAACTAAACTAGATGCAATAAATTTTACGCATTTTAAAACTAAACAAACAAAAATTTCTAACTATCTTTGCCACTTTCTAGCAGTGTGTTAGGGCAGATTATTCAACATCTGGCTTATGTGTCTTCATTTGAGAATCACAGTAGAAATCTCATGGAATTAATACATTAAATAAAATGATTTATGGACATACTGACACATTATAGGGATTTAAAAATGTCTATCCCTTTGCTTCGCATTTCTCAATCAGTTCTTTTACATTTTATGATCTCGGTGAATATAGTTGACTTATTTTCCGGAGAAGTTGCAATTAATTCCTGGTTATGAGAATTAGAGAATGGATCATGATCATGGAAGAGGCAAAATTGGTGCTGGACCTAGAAGCATATTTTCAGGCAAAAAAATTTTTCAAAAAAATGTTCAAATAGTAGAGATACCTTACAAAACAAGAGTTAGACTAAGCAGCGAATGTTCTATTGCTGAGCTTCTCAGTCTCTGCAGAATTCATATACCCTAGGCTTCTTCTCTAGTGCTCAAAACTCAGCCAATATTGCAAGTCCTAGATCTACATAGTGTATGTTCACGGACAATCCATTTCCCTCAATGGCAAGGAATTTAAAAATAATATCTTTATATCAAATGGAGTAGAAAACCAACTTCATGTGTATTTTTGCACGAAAACAGAAGTTTTTTTTTTTTTTTTTTTTGAGACGGAGTCTCGCACTGTCGCCCAGGCTGGAGTGCAGTGGCGCGATCTCGGCTCACTGCAAGCTCCGCCTCCCAGGTTCACGCCATTCTCCTGCCTCAGCCTCCTGAGTAGCTGGGACTACAGGCGCCCGCCACCGCGCCCGGCTAATTTTTTGTATTTTTAGTAGAGACGGGGTTTCACTGTGGTCTCGATCTCCTGACCTTGTGATCCGCCCGCCTCGGCCTCCCAAAGTGCTGGGATTACAGGCGTGAGCCACTGCACCCGGCGAAAACAGAAGTTTTAAAAGCCCCGTTGACATGGAAAAACCTCAGAATATGCCACCCCAATACGTGCCACTCTGGCATATTGATTATTTTGAATTAAAAGAATTTGAAAAACAGTAGATGCAAAAGCGCATTCTGATCTTACTTCTTTTTTTCTCAAAAGCAGGAAATAAAACTATCATGTGAATGATGTCTTCCCTGCATTTGGAGAAACTAAGACATGTTCATCTCCAGAGATGGGGAGTGGAGACCAAGAGAAATCTATACAAACAAACCTTGTTAAATTAACCTTTATCTTTCTAGTTACTAGTTACTTCTTCACTATTACCTGTCTTAGACCAGATTCCTTTGTCTTGTTACATTTTCATAATTTACTACTCTTTGTTCAACCCTGTATGTAAGCATTTGGCTCTGTTTCTTTCAGTCTTTAATATATCCTTAGAAACCACATGTACATATAAAATTTTCCTGAATAAAATGTGTATGCTTTTCTTCTCTTCTTCTGTTGAGACCAGTTTAATTTTTAGGCCCAGCCAGAAACCCTAACAAGGTAGAGGAGAAATTTTTCCTCCCCTGCTTCATACACTCACTATCTCTACAAGTATAGGCACTTTGGTAGAGATGTTTTAGAAACACACATCACAGAGTCACATGAGAAAGAAGGGGAGCGTTTGGATGAGCACTTTTACAAGAATATTAGAAACTATGGGGTTGTAGTTGAGGAAACACCTCGAGGAGGTGAGTGTCAACCCTGCACATCTCTAAAGAAGACAAGGTCAGGTAGGAGAATCTAGAAGTGGGAATGTGCCTGGCACAGGCTTCCTGGTAGTAAAACACAGGGATTTCTGAAGCTTAGTGTGATGTGAATCAGTGAACAAACTGCTGAACAATGTATCTTCCTTTAATAAAATAATGAATTTCTTGGATGTGCTTCTTGAAATGTATCCCATTATGCTTTGTGGGCTTAACATTAGGGAACAGTTCCTTAGGAATAGTTCTAGAATCACCCAAATAATGCTGTTCAAGGACAGTGATTTCTAATTGACCATTTTCATGTAAGATATAATTTAGCTTACTTGGAAAAGCAGTGACTCACCTTGTTTCAGGGAATCTGTGTACCTAGATTGATATATGCCATGGTTTGAATGTCCCCTCCAAGACTAGTGTTGAAATGTAATTGCCATTGTGATGATATTGAGAGATAGGACTGTTACGAGGTGATTAGGCCCGGAGGGATGACACAGCATGAAGGCTCTCAACAGATGCAGCACCCTGCTCTTGGACTTTCCAGTCTCTAGAGCTGTGAACTAAATAAACTCTATTGTTTATAAATTATGCAGTCTGTAGTATTGTTTTACAGCAACACAAAACAGACTACAGCAGTAAGTGTTATGCAATTGTGTGAATCTTTCTGGCGAAATGTTCCTAGTTTTAAGCAGATTCTCAAAGCAGCCCATGACTGCAAAATGGTTGATAATCACAGGTCTAGATTGAAAGAACTATGTATCCTCAATCTCTTTTCCTATTGTTTTATTCTTTTTAAATCACTACTAAATGTTTTAGGAAAAATGGGTGGTAGGTTATGCTCAACAGCTGAGTAAGGGCAGAGTCATGCTTTAATAATCATCCCAGAAAGGGGGAGGGAAAAGGCAAAATGTAAGTGAAAATAAAAATGAGAGGTATGAGAAAAACATAAAATGTGAAGCTCTGAGTGTTGAAAAACAAATATGGAAGAGATTTCCAGGCAAAGATGAGTGTTTGTTGGTGATTGGACAAGAAAGCAATATCCAGCAGAGTGAAGGTGAGAGCATAATAATGAAAGGGAAACAGAGATAGGTTGGTAAAAGAGAATGTGAGTGCTGAGTGGCCACAGGATGCTCGTAGGATATAGCATGATAAAGACCATTTTCTCAGGAAGGCTTTCTCATTTCTTTTTAAAGCTCATAATTTACACTAAAAGGTTTATAATAGCAAGTCACATTTTAATCTTAGATCTTTCTAGGAAAAAGCTAAGCACAAAGCCACCTTTAACTTTTAGATTCAACAAATTATGTTTCTAAGGATTTTGAAATTAATATCATCCTGCCACTATCACAAACAAGTAAAACTGTAAATAAGAAATAAGATGATAAATGAGGAAAAGAGAGGAAGAAGTGAAAAAGGTTTGTTTTAAACAACAAAAAAAAATGAGAGGGAAAATTTTTTTTTAAAAGTTCTTAACGTTTGTGTACCTAATATTTTCATCTCTTATTTTGTATTATTTATACTAGAAATTAAACTGATCTTTACAAGTGGTTTATCATTAACAACACAAAATGGATGGATTACAAACTCTGAGCTATGAAGGTGAAATGAGAGAAACGAATTTCAGAGATCAGTCAGTAGATGCTGAAGCAGCCTGCGAGAAAGGATGTCCTGGAAGGATGACCATTTATAAGAGAACAGAGCCCCATCACCTTGGGTCCATTTTCATGGTCCTGTGCCTCCTACTTCCCCTCATCTGCCTTATCACCTTGCTAAGGTGAAGGAATGGAGAAAAAGAAATCACCTTTGCAGCTTCCTAACAACCTGAGACTTTGAAATTCCTTTTATTCTTTCTATCTACCCTCAAAAGGGGAAGATACTTAATCAACACTTTTTTTCTTTTTTTCTGGGAATCTTCTGGCTTTCAGGTATTACCAAACATATAATTAAGACATGCTTTACAGCTTGAACCAGCTCAGTTTTTTCTTTAACACATACCATTTTTATTTGAAATGGAAAATAAAAATACTAATAAGGGTTTCCTTGTCTAGTCTTGGGACTACACACGAGTTCCCAAGCTGACAGATACTAGATCTCAAATATCTTAGAATTATCTCTTCACATAGATAATGAAAAACTCTGAAGGTTCTATCCATAATGTTACTGTACTCATTAATTCTAGTCCCCAAATCTTCACAATGAAGGTAGATTCTTTGCTTTTACAGTGAGATGGTGATAATTGAGCAAATGTCAAATTTCATTTATAGGACATCTGGAATGATCCAAATCTATTTGAGGGTGTTTCCTCTTACCTCTACCCAAACCACAATGTATACATTGAACCTTGGTTCTGAGAGTGAGCAGTTTTCTTGGAAGTATGACTGGAGAGCAGGAGAGGCAGCCTTGTGCTGTATAATGGACCCTGGAAAATAGCATAATTCACAAGGAGGTAAATTGTTTTGTGATTCAATTTCTAACTGCTTGTTCAACATGTCTACCTTGATGTCCACAAGCCTTTGAATTCTGTATGTCCCAACCAAAGGTATCCTCTTTCTCTGTTCTTCACTGCATCACCCTCTTCTAAGTTACTCAGGATCAAAACCTGAGTATATCTGGAAAATATATATTTGTCTCTCTTTCCCACATATCTAATCAGTAACCATGGTTTCTTTCGCTTCCACAATATTTTTAAGATATATGTTCCTTTTCACCAATGCCTTTGCTTTTGTTCAGGTCCTCATTTCCTCTGGTTTGAGTTTTGCCACTGGTTTCCCAACCAATAGTCTCCTTCCCCCAATGTACCTTATTAACCCAGTTTTCTGGAAGTACTGCTTTGATCATAAACCTTCACTTATACTCCTTCCTCCAGGAAGTGGAGCTTGATTCATCTCTCCACACCACCCCTTCAACACGCATACAGCCAACCCTTGACTAGATTTAAAGACTTATTTCTAATGAACAGAGTATGAGAATGGGAAAATAGTAACCTAACAGAGGAGTGATCTGGTAGACACTGCCTTAATCAAATGATGGAGGTTAATACCACCAGTGATGTTATGTTGGTATCATGTACTCTCTAATAGGATATGAGAGAGGGGCACTTTGCCTCTATGGCTCTCATTTCCAAAACCCATAACCTCAGTCTAAAAAAGAGGAAATTCTACATTGAGGACATGCTTCAAAGTTCTCAAAGTTTTGAAAAACTGAGAAACTGCCACAGGCCAGAGGAGACTAAGGAGGCATGGCGATTAAAAGTGTTATAGAATCCTGTAATGGACTCAGAAATATAAAAAATACATTAGTAATTTGCCAGTGTTAATTTTCTGGTTTTGATATGTGTGCCATGATTATTATATAAAACGTTAACATTAGGGGCAAACGGGTCAAGGTATATGAGAACTCAGTAGTGTCATCCAAACTAATTCCAATGTAAAAACAAAAGTTTATTTAAAAAATCTCTGGTTCTTCATTATCGAATATAGTTGTCTATAAGAACTACTATAAAAACTTTTTTAAAACATATATTTCAGGGCTATATCATTGGAGATACTGATACTGTTGGCCTGGACAGGGTTCAAGACCTGTCTTGGTTTTAAAGACACTCTTCAAAAAGATTCTGACATGCTGCTAGGTTTGGGAGTAACAGTTCTACAGAATTAAACAAAGTAGATTGATATCCCACACTATCCCAGGAATCTGTGGGCAACTTGAGCCATTAAGCACTCACATTCTTCCCTCACAACCAGAAAATACTTTCATCTTTGCTTAACTCACAGGGCTTTCCGGAAGTCAGATTTTGCTTCATGCGTTACTCACCCATTATCTTTACTCTCTCTCTCTCTCTCTCTCTTTTTACTGTTTCTCTGGAAGGAAACACAAGATGAGGTATATAGATTCTCAAATAGTGAATTTCCAGCCCATTCTAAACTTATTCTTTCATAGTGAGAAACCAGTATATCTAATGAGACAGCAGCCTAGGTTAAACAGACCAGATGTTTGAAAATAAAATTTTATTTACTCCCAGTTTGTGGGTTCCTCAAAGTACTGGTAAGTGTTGTCCATCTCATGTGTTTTAATAAATAGATAAGAACCTAAGTAAGCTGATCTTTAATTGATTTTAGGAAAATAGAAGGTGCTCTTGACTTAAGACAATCTGTAGTCCCTTGATAAGTTAAATAGTGCTTTTTTTAAAATTAAAATAACAGATCTTTCCACATATTTTATGTGATTCAATCCTCAGAATAGTCCTGTGAAGTAGGTAGTTTTCAACTCCACAAATGAGAAAATTTGGTCACAGAGAGGTTAATTAATTTTTCCAAGGTCATATAGCTAGTAAGTGGTGAGGCCAGGTTTACATTTTGAGATGTTGACACTGAGGGACTACATTCTGATCCACTGTGATGTACTGCTTCCCTATAGAAATATGTTTGGCACAACTTTAAAGTAGTGAAAAGAATTCATTACTCCAGCTGGGTCCAGACTACTCTATACACTAAAATGGCAAAATTGGTGTGCATAGCTGTATACCACTTGCACAAGTTAACTTTAGATTTCTAACATGTTTTTCCATAGTTTAAAAGTTCTCATAAAGTATGGCCAATGTTGCGTGTGTGTGTGTGTGTGTGTGTGTGTGTGTGTGTGTGTGTGTGTGTAGTGTGTGATTTTTCTGTCAAGGCTCTTTGGTATGCTATATTTGATTCTTATACAGTAGGCAGCTAGTTTCGAGATTCTCCAAGGATAAGAAGATCTGGGATCCAAGACAGTATGCTATGAATGTTAGGTGTCTGGAGGTAGGGAGTAACATTTTAAAAAGCAACAACTTCTTTTTAAAGGGTCAAGAAAGTCAGATAGAAATCATCACAGGCTGACATCAACTAACTCTCTAACTCCAGGCCTCTACAAAACTAACTACACTAACCTCAGGTCTCTACAAAATGACTGGGTATTTTTGCTTGTAATGTGTTCTCATTGAATTTCACAAAACAAATAAATAAAAGAAGCCTCTGTTGTCACTTCTGAAAAACTCTAGTCTATTACAATGAAGAGAGAGCACCTGTTTAAAAATATTCTGGGTGATAAATCACAGAAGGTTGCATTAATCAAGGCAGCCTAAAGCTGATAAGTGCAATTATGGATTTGTCACCCTAGGGAAATATCTTGATCGAGGCTTCTCAAACCCCAGCATAAACATCCCTGCAAACCTCAAATTCTTGCCCAAAGACGGTTGCACCTAATTTGGGGACTTAGCACATCTTATCCTTAGGGTATTGAAAGCCTTCTGGCAGAGCCTTATCCAATATCCACAGTAATGAAACCTTGTTCTGGTGAGATCTATTAATGATATAATGATGGAGTACCCCTACTACCAATTGGCAGCAGTCTTCACACATCACAAGCGAAGAGAAACAAAAACAAAAACAAAACTTGGGTCCTGTCTTCTCCTATTTTCATATATTACAGGAATTTTACATGAATTAATGGATAGAAACTAGCTGGATCTCACTATTCAAAGAGATGTCTACACTTACCTTAGATGATTTTTTAAAATGTTATAAAATAGAATTTTAAGGCAATATCATAATTCAAAAAAGTATGAAAAATATATTTAAGATCAAAATGTGAAATATTAAACAATCACTGTTGCATATTATTTTTACATTGTGCATTTTTCATTGGTAGTTGATATCAGTTATTGTGTGTGGTGTCATCAACAAAATATTTTCTGTTTTTTCTATATAAACAAACTTTGGAAATTCTGTTTGGATGCTGAAATATTCAGAGCTTCTAAATTCTGGTGTTAATGATCTAATTTCATTTTAAGGGCTATGTCTGCCCCCTTCCACCAAAGTTTATTCTGCACATTGCAGGCTACACTGTTTTCATTCCTTCTGATATGAAACCACACATCATCAACTGCTTCTCCCATAGTTTTGTCTTGTCATAGTAGACCTCACAGATCTGACATGGTAATGTTAATTAACACTTTTTGTGTGTATCCCATATCGTCCTCTTACCTTCCAATAACTGATAAGTCCCTTTGGGATAGGAATTACCATGCTCTTTTATTTTCAAAGTTCTTATTCCATCTTATACTCAATTTACATTTGATAAGCAATAAAGTTTTTTAAAAAATTGGTGCCACTGTGCTTCTTGGATAATATGGAATTCTAAATTATAAGATGTAAAGTTTCCGGGAAGGGATGCCAGTGTAGGAGAGAAAGCATGTCTTTCCTCACCCATCGCTAGGTTCATGGCTGAGATCGCTATTATAAAGGACAGATATGAAAAGCATACAAATTTATTTAATATAAGTTTTATGTGGCATAGGAGACATCAAAATGAAGACCAAAAGAAACAGAGAAAAGGTATATTTTTATGCTCAGGTTTGATGAAGAGCAGGCAGTTGTGTAGATGTGTGGACAAAAGGGAGTGTGATCTAATGGTAATACACTGGGAGTAACAAAAGTCTGTCCAGATTCTTGGCGTCTCTGTATGACATTTCTCTTATCCAGGTATCAGGAAGGACACTTGTCATAAGAGAGTCTTTGGAGAGAAAGGAGGGAAAAGATCAGAAAGTGACCTTCTAGGTTTTCTGGCTTGCTTCAGGGGTGAAAGGTGAGGGGAAGATGAGAGCGGGCTTCCTACTTCTGCTGTTTTCTCAGTTTCCGAGGTATCATATTTCCGGGGGGGGGGGTCGGTAGTGTTTTCCTGCATCCTCATCACCAGAATGTTTATGAATTTAACGTACAACAAAGGTTAACATTTCAGCTAAGCAGGAAAGGATGATGAATTTAATAAATGATAGCAGCAAATTGTTATCTATCTAGAAAAAATTCTATATAATTCTGAAATGCTAGGTTAAATTAAGTATATAAATAGAAAACTATAAGGCAACAATAATCTTAGAGGACATGCAAGTGATAATATTGACAATATAGGATCAGGAGAAACTTTTAACCAAGGCAGAAGATCCAAACACTTTTAAAAGGAAAGATAGACTTACTTGACTAAATTTAATTTAAAACTTTGGCCAGATACCCCAAATAATAAATAAATGATAGGCTTTTGTAATAAAACAAAAACAAAACAGTTCCACGTATCTTTATTGAACAAAGGGTTCCAAACCATATTTAAAAACTTACAAAATAAGAAAGTAAACAATTTCATAGAAAAGAAGCAAAAACTAAATCCATGTGAATAAACGCTGTCAAAAATGTCCAAATGTTATAGTAGCAAGGGATATTTAAATTAAAGTAACAGTGCTGTATCATTTTATTCCCATCAAAACTTAACTAGTGCTGCCAGGAATATTTAGAGAAAAGGATATTCTTCACAATTGTTATCTGGTAATGTGAATAATTGCATCCTTCCTGTAAAATATTTGATAACACTGGTTAAAATCAAGACTACATATACTATATTCCAGGTATGTAACTCCTGGGAATCTCTTTCATAGAAATAAAAACATCAGCAAATAAAAATATACATACATGAATATTTATTGCTGCATTGGTAAGTATAATAAAAACACTAAAAATAATGACTCAGAGAGTATACTAGTTGACGTAGAGGGCTTCGCCCTAAATAGTATTATTAATTTTTTATTATTATTTTGTTTTGTTTGGAGACAGGATCTCTCTCTGTCATCAGGTTGGAGTGCAGTGGTGCAAACATGCTCACTGCAGCCTCAGTCTTCTGGACTCAAGTGATACCCCCACCTCAGCCTCCTGAATACGTGCGGGTGCCACCAGGCCTGTCTAATTTTTATTTTTTCATAGAAACAGTCACGCTATGTTGCTTAGGCTGATCTCAAACTTCTGCCCTCAAGCCATTCTCCCACCTAATCTTCCCAAAGTGCTGAGATTACAGGCATCAGCCACCATGCACAATCATGTCCTAGGTATTATTGATTAAAAAATGTAGAATGAAGAAAAGTAGGCATGATATGAACTAATATTTACAAAAGAAGAACATAACTTCTTATATTTATAGATATTATAAGTAATGTTGGATATGAATATTCATATGTTTCATATAATGATATGAATATGAAAAGCTATAAATAGATATGTAGTAGATTATTTACATGGGCATTGTTCCCTGGGGAGAAGATGAGAAGGAAAACAGAGGAATATAAAAAAAAATGTTGTACCTCGAAAACCAACAACAAATGTCCAAATGTAGAGTGAACGTGGAGGAAGTTTCTAGGTGAAGATGAGTGTCTGGTAGTGGCTGATGAGAAGGGGGATTCCATTTATATAATTATGTAAAATTATGTATATATGCATATTTATAGAGTTTTTTAAATGTAATGAAATATAGTGAATTTGGTCATTCTGTAAAATGTCTCAGCGGTGTCTTCATTAAATCACCAGTGGTTTCATTAACTGGTCACTCTAGCTCATTAGTCCATCCTTCTCCTGAGTAGAAATAAAAGAAAGCTAAAGAGTTTAGCCTAATCATTTTGATCTTTTTAATGCAAAAAAGAAGAGGCACCTTGAATTATAACCTCCTAGCGACAGCATAATACAGTAGAAATAATCTGGGCATTGGAAGCACACTTACTAAGGCTCAAAACCTAATCTAGTCACTCAACAGTTCTATGACCTTGGAAAAGTTGCTTAATATTTGTTGCCTTCAGCTTACTCATCTATAAAATGGGGATAATGAAGCCTATAGGGGAGGACTGTGCTATCTACTGTATTATGATGTGTGTGAAGATGCTTAGCATAGTGATTGGCACAGTGCAGAACTCAGAGGGTTGCACCTACAATCAATCCACATAATCTAGACACTTGGGTAGGTTGGTAGCAACAAAAAATCATGTAGTGCTGAATTTAGTGGATATATTTGATGTGGAAGACATTTGAAAAATGATTATGCACAATTAGTCGCTTTCATTCCCTGTAACACCAATGTGCAATAAATAATCTCGGAATTGTCTGCACAGGACTTAAGTTTGCACAGTGGGATCTCTTCTCGCCTTAACTGAGTTGCCAGGCTGTTCTGAGTTGTTTTTATATATTGTACAGACAGAACATGCTTTCAGATACACCAAGTTGTCCTCTACAAAGAAAGAATTTATGAAGTCCTGTGGTTTTCATTTCATGAAAAGTGGATGTAATTTTTTTTAGATCATTCAGCTAAGATTATAGGTGCTTTTCCCTAATAGAATTTTCTTCTTATGTATTGGCCTCATTTTTAAGAAAATAGGTTTACTTGTACACTAAATCCATCCAGAAAAACTGGAGACCTGGCTATGTAGGAGCCAGATAAATAAGATAGCGCTGAATTTAGTAGATATTTTTGATGCAGAAAGCTCTAAGGGACATGATTACACACAATTCATTTTTGAAAGAAAACTTTCAATTAATCTGTAAGCTATAAAAGCTAACATTTGGAGACATTTTAAAATATTATTACAAAGTTTAAATTTTCTGAACACTGAGAGAAATTTAGTGGCATCTTTATGTACGTGTTCTATTTGATTTTAATTTATTCCACTTTATAATTTTGCTATAATTCGTAATTCAGACACCTTTATAATGCTCAGTTTTTCCACTTCCAAAATGGGATCCACTTGTGGAATTTTAATAGTGACTTCTAGGATCTTTTAGTCTACTGTAAATCGTCAGTAAACCCAGTATCTTTCCTTAATCTGCTTCCAATTATGATTTTCCTCTGCTGTCATAGCTCCCAATCTGAAAAAGCTTCTGCTTTATATTTTTGTAATAACCTTACAATGTTTCAAAAATTTTTAAGCAACTCTTACGGAGCAACACTTACTGAACCAAATAACTTGATAAGGCAACATCTAAACAAATTCTTTCTACCAAAACTAACCCTGGCAATTCATAAAATCAATCTTTATTTCCTCTTTTCATTTCACCACTTTGGGTAAAACAAATCTATCTATTCTGAATGGCCCTATATGGATAGGACAGGCTGATTAGCTCAGATTGCTACCTTAGACCAAGACTGACTTGATTGCTGTAGACAAAAGAACCCTTATTTATTCCTGTACTGTATATGCGTGTTTCTTTCTGGATGTCAAACTCCTGCAAGGTGTTTAGTTCTTCTCAATGGCTGTCCGGTTTGCTTTTAGAAAGTTGTTCTAAAATTCAGCTTTCAGAATAGGCTTCAGGCATCATTCTATCTTTTTAAAATTTGCATGAATTTTTTTATATGATGTTTTTCAAATTAGAAAATGTATACTTCTGTGTTGTAACTGATGAAATAATATGCAACAGCAATGTGATTAAAATGCCAATTATCACATCGTTTTCACCCCCATTTTCATAAGATTACCAAGTTTACTCTTCTATGCTCACACAAATGAATACAAGGCATATAAGTAAAAAAAATGGAGTTTTTGGTTGGTTGATTGCTTATTTTATTTTCAAATAGTAGAATAAAATAATATATACATTTCCTTTCAGCTTGCTTTTGCTGTTCTTCACTTCATACATCATAGATACCCTATATACTAGGAGATATTCATATATGTTTTTCCTACTTTGATACATACATGTAAACAAAATTTTATAGAAATAGAGACAAATAATACAAGCTGGTTTGATATTTTTTAGAATAACATTTTTCTTCTTTTTTGTTTAGATTTATGTCTCTTAATATGGCAATTACCTAACACATCCTTCTCTCTTTATTGTATTGTCCAAATTTATTGGGGTATAATTGAAAAATAAACAATATATTTAATGTATATAATGTGGTGTTTTGATATACATATGCACTGAGAAACTGTTCGCACAATCAAGCTAATTAATAAATCTATCATTTCACAGAGTTATCTTTTTGTGTGTGTGGTGAAAATACTTAAGATCTACTCTCTTAGCAAACTTTAATATGTAATACATTATTATGAAATATAGCCACCAGGCTGTACTTCTTCTCCCTTAATCTTTAAACAAATCTTGCCTCTGTGTTTTTGATCTCCACCCTTGTGCAATGATAAGCACACCTAATATTTGAATAATTATGCCAAAGATTTCTCACTGCTTTAAACAATGCCTCATTGTCTGAACTTCCAATTAATGTGAAATGCCAGATACTAATTAAATCACTCAAGAAATGAAACTGTCTACTCCAGATTTTGCTATGACCAGCTTGCTATTCTCCACATAGCACAGGTGCTTGATTAAAATCTCAGAGGTGAAACCTGAATGAGCTATTAAGATAACAAGAGTTCTGATAGCTTGAATCCCCATGTACTTTTCAAGCTGCTTGACATGGAGGCCATGGTTTATGATTTTTCCCCCAGGAATATCATGCTTCTGAATTATACATAGGGTCAGCTCAGATAAGTGAAAGATTAACCTATGGGAATACCAATCCTAAGAAAATAGTTTACCTCACAAAATATTTATATTTCCTTTAGGTATTCTGAACATCTTTTTTTCTAAAGTTTTCTCTCGTCTTCACATATGTTAAATGTAGGCGTCTATAATTGCAGCAGATGCTATGATGTGCACAGACAGTTAGCCCTCTTCAGGAATTGTCTCAGCCAGGAGAGCCACTTTGACCATGGGCATCCCCCTTACAGGTTTAAAGGGCCAGTCTTCTCACTCTAAAGCAGGACCACTCTGAAGAGTCATCTGGTATTCATAACTTCACACAGGATCAGCTGACACCTCCAATGAGAACACATTGCACCTCAAATTCTCCAGGAGCCCAATCTTCCTTCATTCTTATTCTTCCATCTGACAGTACTTATGTATGAAACTAAACTCATCTTTCCCCCAAAGTGGCCTCCTTGAACTTTATTTTAAAAAGAAACATCTTTTATCGAGGCTTGAAATCTCTTAATCATCTTCACAATTTTATTTTCCCTTATGCCTGTCAATTAACAGATTTTTCACATTTATTCCTCCATAATATCTCTCACTGTGGTGCTTCCTTTCTTTTCCCCAGTTTGGATTTTTATTGCTACACCTAGACAGTTGTAATAATAGGCTTCCCTATCTCCAGATGTATCCCTTTCTTGTATTTTGCATTCTACAACCAAGTGTTTTTCCAGAACAAATTTTTAATTACATAATATGTAAAAGCATCAGACATTCTAAGTGGTCATTAGGGCTCTCCATCAGTATTTCCAGTTCTCCTTCCTCTAGGCACATGATATGGTTACTTTTCCCTACTTCTGTGAAATTGGATATAATAGTGTAATTTGTTTTGGTCAATGAAATATGAGTAGAATAGATATCACTTATAGATGGTAGCCTTTAAAAGCCTTAGACCTTCGGTGTTACTGTAACAATATACCATAGACTGGTTAGTTTATAAAGAACAGAAATTATTTTCAAGCAGTTCTGGAGGCTGGAAAGTCGAAGATCAAGGCACCAGCAAGTCTGATATCTGAGGAGGAACTTCTTGCTGTATCTTCACGTGGTAGAAGGGTGAACCTTGTGTCCACACACGGGGCAAGGCAGAATGGCAAAATAGGGGAATGGACTAGCACCTGCAAGCCCTGATCCCTTCATGAACATGGAGCTGCCATGGCCTAATCACCTCCCAAAAGGCCGCACCTCTTAATACCGTCATATTGAGGATTAAGTTTCAACATAAATTTAGGGAGAAACAAAAACATTCAAACCACAGCAGAGCCTGTGTATGCATATCTCTTCCCTGTCCCCCTTCCACGGTGACATTTTAGATGGTGGAAACGTTTCTGATGGTTCAGGCTGCATCCCTGATTGAGGACAACATGAAGCAGACCCTTCACCAACCTGAGATGAACATGTAGCAAGAACCCGCAAAAAAAGTTTTATTTTAAGGAACTAACATTTTTGTTTTAAACCTCTTCATAACATAGTCTATCCCCTGTGATACAGGTTGCTAATTAGCAATTGGGATAAAATTGACTCTGGAAGTTTCTGTTCAACATCCTCTTTCTGGTTCTAATACTTCCAAGTCTGTCTTCCACTCTTTACTAGACCTCTTTGATGTTTCTCTCTATAACTTAGAGTTACTTTTGAGCATGTTTTTCTACTGCTTGGAATTTCCAACCCATTTTCCTTTCCCAATCCAATTATTTACTGCCTTCAAGTCAAGTTTAATCCTGCTTTTACACCAACCCTTACCTGAGTTCCCTAAGGGCCAGAGACTTTGAAATCATGTGACCTCTTAAATTGTGGGATATCATGTGAACTTTCCATGTTACTACTAAATGCCTGTCTCTAAGTGGAGGACAGAACATGATTCCCCCTGCCCTGCCCCTTGCCCCTCAGAAAACAGTATTATTATATTCTGAAATATGATTTCAAAACTATCTGAATTCTTATATTACTATTCACCAGGAAATGATGTGCACATTCTTCTATCTTAAAGTAACATACATGGCCATCACCTAAATGCTTTGTATCAGTAACACTAGCTAAAAAATAAATAAAAGAATGACACTAGCTTAATGACGTATAATTATTGTTCTATATGTTATACATTTTAATATTTACACAGTAAACTCTTCTACTATGCATTTAATATTATGGTGACTCAATAATATGCCAAAGAACCATTATTAATAATTTATTTTAGATAGAAAACCATTTTCTGCATAATAATGTTTGTTTCTTACTTACACTTTCATTAAAAGATTTTTCTAATCTTAGCCATTTCACATTTTTATACTTCATCTTTGTTAGCAGTAATAATGATTTTTACTTTCTATTTGTAGGCAAAATCTTAGGTAATCTTATGGTATTTGAAGTTAAAAAATACTTACATATCCAGTTTCAATCTTAGTTGAAACCGAGGGAAAGCATCATAGACTTATTCTGCTGATAAAATAAAAAATTTGTAAAGTAATTTAAAAATCAGTATATAGGCAATGTCTGTATATATCAAATAATATCTTTGAATTAGTTTATACATATATATGCATATGTATGTGTATATATGTACAGACAGAGGGTGCATGGTAACTTCTGTTTTCTGCTCCAAGTACTTTCTTGGATTGATATACATGGAATAAATCCTTATGGTCATTAATTTTCACTGAAAGTAAGAATTTGGAGTTTTTATTTTCAGATATTAATACCTTTTTAAAAAAACTTTCATTAAATTGCTAAAAATGATTCATTTTAGAGCCTTTGAGTATCCATCCAACAGATATTTATTGAGCTCCTATTAAGTGCCAAGTACTAGGCAAGTCACTAGGGATATAATAACAAACAAAAAATAGTCTTTAGCTTCAAACTACTCATATGCTAATGAGATCTTTAGTGGCTGAAGCAATTTTACCCTTTGCTCTAGTCATCATGTGATTTCTGGAGTATTTTCCAGACTTAGAAATTTTTTTCTAAATTCAGTTTATGAAGAAGCTGAACTGTTTACTTTTGTCCACTGTGGACAACTGTGACATAATAGAAATAGTACTGAAGTTGGGATAAATAGATTAAAATTTGCATTCTGGTTTAGCTCCCTAACCTATCATTTGTAAAACAATTAAACTCTATGAGTGTTTTTCACTCCAAAAAACATTGTAATATTTATTTCGTAGTTTGTATAGGATTGGAAATTAAAAGCTATGAAAATAGTATACATGTATTACTATGAAGTTTCTGGCAATCTCCATACTAAGTGACTTCTTATGTTAGTTCATTCTCACATTGTTATATAAAAATACATGAGACTGGGTAGTCTACAAGTAAAGAGGTTTAATTGATTCATGATTCCACAGGCTGTATGGGAAGCATAGCAGCATCTGCTTTTGGGGAGGCCTCAGGGAGTTTTGAATCATGGCAGAAGGCAAAGTCAGAGCAGGCATCTTCACGTGGCTGGAACAGTAGGAAGAGAGAGAAGGGGAAGGTACTACACATTTAAACAACCAGATCTCATGAGAACTCTATCAGGACATAATGAAATAATTTCTGTTCTTTACAAACTAACCAGTCTATGGTATATTGTTATAGTAACACCAAAGGTCTAAGGCTTTTAAAGTCTACCATCTAGAATTGATATCTATTCTACTGACATTTCATTGACCAAAGGGATGGTGCTCAACCATTCATGAAGGATCCACCTCCATGATCCAATCGCCTCTCACCAGGCCTAATTCCAATACTAGGGATTACAATTGAACTTGAGATTTGGGTAGGGACACAGATTCAAACCATATCACTTCTTTTTCTCTTGAGTTCTGTAGAAGAATAATCACACTAGGTCAACTTCAATACCAGAAATGTATAGCTGAAATTTATCATCTTTTTCATCATCATTATCATCATCATCATTATCCTCCTCATCATCTTCCTAGTAATAATTTTGTCATGCTTTCTATATATTATTTAATAAACTAGACTATATGTTTAGATCAGTGTTTCTCAACTTTAGCTGTACATTACAATAATATGGGTAGCTTTTGAAAAACTGAAAGCCCAGGTTATATTCCAGATCAATTACATCCAGAAACTCTAGGGAAGGGACCCAGCCAACATTACTTGCTAAAGTTCCCAAGGTGATTCCAATTAGGTTGAGAACAACTGTTTTGATTAATTATCTAATTAAATCTTTATAAAATCCCTACAAATAGAGATGTTCATATCTATTTTGTGCATAGGAAACTTAGGCTCAGCAAAATCAAAAGCTTTATTCAATGTCACATACCTAGTCAGTGGCAAAGCTTGGATTTAAACCCAGGTCTCTCTAGTTTTTGGGTCCATATTCTACTTCCTATGCTCTGTTGATATAATGTCAACTCTCTTTTGCCTGAACTCCACAAGGGAAGGTCTAAGATGAGAGGATTCCGAGTTCAACTAAGTCTCACATTTTTAGGATTTTCTTTGCTTAATATGATATGTTTTATTCTATATAGGGATTAACATTTTAACTTAATTGAGGTGTCAGGAAAGTTTAGGGATAAAAATGTTCCCATTCCAGAAAAGAAAGCAAGGAGCCTCATTATCAGATATAAATAATTGGAATAATGATTCAATGTTGTATGCAAAAATGTAGGTAGAGGTGAAAAGGAATGAAAAATAAGTTTATTGCTTTTAGGAAGCAACTAAGAATGCTGAACTCTAAATTATAATTTTTCTGGAATATATGTTTTCATTTCTTTACATTAAATTGCATTTTTTTTTTGGTCAAACTCTTGTAAATAAAAATAGCATAAAGTTAACTTTTGAAAGATTCTTTGAGTCTTGGCCTTTAAAAAAAAAGTCTTAGACTTTTAAGGAAAGGCTAGGTTTAACCCAGTCATATTTATTGTTACTGATGTATTTGGACATATTTCTGCTATATTATCTTGTGTTTTTTGATTCTCCATCTTTGTTTCTTTTTTCACCTTCTTTTAGATTTTTTTTTTAATTTTTATTTTTTCTCCTTTTTTTTTTTTTTTTTTTCTCTACAGTTTTAGAAATTGCACTAATTAGGGTCGTTATTTGCAAACAGCAGAAACAAACTCTAACAATCTGAGCAGAAAAAGCATTAATGAAAAAAACATTATAAGCTCCCAAAATTGTTGAGAAGGATAGAGTGCTAAGATAGATAAAGAGGCAGGACAAAATCTAAATAATGTCTCAGATGCATTCTCTTTAGCACACCATCACCACCATTTAGTTGAGCACTGATGCTACAGTTTACATCTTTATAGTCAATAGGTTTCAATTAATATTTTCATTGGTTTTCCACAAAACATACAACTATAACCAACTTTATTATTAAATATTAAAATATAACCAACATTATAGTTTAAAAAATATAGTCAAATTTAATCCTTATCTGTATATTACTACTCAAGATAAAAAAGCATTTTTTAAATTTCCCTTCTCTCTTTTTCCCATCTTTTCTCTTGCCCACTGGGTTACTATGTTTTTATTTTCTGAAGCTGTACTTGAAATTGCTGTAAGAAATCTTATCATAATTATGTATTATTGTTCTCCTATGCTTTATACTTACTGAGATGTAATAGAGTAGGTTGATTAAGGGCAAAGCTAAACTGCCTTGGCTCATGTCTATTCTTCATCATCTACTAGCTGTGTGACTTTGAATAAGTTGCTTGACCTCTCTGCACTTCAGTTTTCACATTTGATAAATGAGAATAATAATACCTGCCTCTTAGGGTGGTAGAAAGATTAAATGAATCAAATCATTTAAAGTGATTACACAATTGGATATGGTAAATTATAAATAAATATTTACTGTTATTTGTTTTATTTTATGCAATGATTTCTTTGACTAGCCTTCTTTTCTCACAGCCTACTTCTTGGGTTCACTTACTTGTTATCTTGGTTGATTATTTTCTTTTCAGTCTAGCTTAGGTTCCATCCCCATCCTCATCCCCATCCCTTCCAGTAATACCCAATCCTGTGGAACATCTGAGTCTGTATGGCTGAAAAGTCTTTATTTCATAATTATCATACTTAGTTTTTTTTTTTTTTTTTTTTTTTTGGCAGAGTCTTACTCTGTCACGGAGGCTGGATGCAGTAGCAGGATCTCAGCTGCAACCTCCACCTCCCAGACTCAAGGGAGCTTCCTAGCCTCCCAAATAGCTAGGACTACAGGTGCACACCACCATGCCTGGCTAATTTTTTGAATTTTTTTGGTAGAGACTGGGTTTCACTATGTTGTCTAAGCTAGTCTTGAACTAAATAGGCTCAAGCAGTCTGACTGCCTCAGCCTCCCAAAGTTCTGGGATTATAGGCGTGAGTCATCAGGCCGATCATTCATACTTACTTTTGAATAATGAGTTTTGGAAGGTATAGAGATTTAGCTACAAAGTTAATTCTCTCTCAACACTTTAAAAAATATTGCACCGATACCTTCAATTGTTCATTGGTGATTTTAAGGAATCTGGTAAATTGTTTCTCCTTTCTATGTAATGTTTTTCTTCTTTTCCCTTGATTTTCCGAGATTTCACTTTAATGTGTGGATATTTTTAACTTGCTTAATATGGAGTTTGTTAAGCTTAGGAGCTCCCATCATTTTGAATGGGTAACCGTTCAAAACCGTAGTGTCAGATTTGGCTTCCACTGGTCTCAGGTGTGCCAAATGGTGAAAATGGTCAAAAGTGCTCAGTGGTCAAAGATGTGATTATATTCATAAATACTTAATTTTCACCACCTCTAATTTTTTAAAATGACACTCTTGAGAACAAGTTGAGGCAACATTATTAATTAATCTGAGATGGCATTTATAAATGAAAACATATGATAACTCTTTTTATAGATAATTCATTATAATGAGTTTCATTAAAATGTGTATTCTGACTCCGTCAAAAACCTGTTAAATCTAGCATATAAATTCAGCAAAATTGCAGTACACAAAATCAACACACAAAAAATCAGTAATGTCCCTGTACACTAATAGCAAACTATCTGAAAAAGAAATAAAGAAATCAATCTCATTTACAATAGCTACAAAAGATAAAATATTTAGGAATAAGTTTAATGAGGGAGGTGAAAAATCTCCACTGAAGACTAAGAAATATTGATGAAAAAAACTGAAGAAACAAATGTATGGAAAGACATCTTGTGTTCATGAATCAGAAGAATAAATATTGTAAAATGTTCATAGTACACAAAGTTATCTGCAGATTCAATGCAGTCACTATCAAAATACCAGTGACATTTTTCACAAAAATAGAAAAAAATCCTAAACTTCCTATGGAGCCAAAAAAGATCCTAAATAGCAAAAGCAATCTTTAGCAAAAATAACAAAGCTGGAGGCATCACACTACCATAGCACTAGCTGATATAAAAATATATTACAAAACTATAATAACCAAAACAACATGACACTGACATAAAAATAGACACATAGACCAATGGAATAGAATAAAGAGCTGAGAAATTGTATTGCCAACTGATTTTTATCAAAGGTGCCAAGACCATATAATGGGGAAAGAATAGTTTTTTCAATAAGTTACTGGGAAAGCTGAATATCCACATACATAAGAACGAAATCAGACACTTATCTCTCATCATATACAGCAAACAACTCAATTGGATTAAAGACTTAAATGTAATACCTGAAACTATGAAACCTACTAGAAGAAAACCTAACAGAGAAGTTCCATGCCATTGGTCTGGGCAATGATTTTCTGGATGTGACCACAAAAGAACAGGCAACAAAAGCAAAAATAGAAAAATGGAACAATTAAACTGAAAAGCTTTCACACAGCAAAGGAAACAACCAGCAGAGTGAAGAGAAAATCCACAGAACAGGATTTGCACACCACACCATAAGAGGTTAATATACAAAATATATAAGAAACTTAAACAGTTCAACAGCAAGAAAATTAATGACCTGACTGAAAAATGGACAAAAAATCTGAATAGACGCTTCTCAAAAGAAGGCATGTGAATTGCCAACAAGTACGTGAATAAATGCCCAACATCACTAATCATCAGAGAAATGTAAGTCGAAACCACAGTGAGATATTACCTCACTTCTGTTAGAATGGCTATTGTCAAAAGTCAAGAGATAACAAACGTTGGAATAGAGGTGGGGAAAAGGGAACCCTACACACTGTTTTTGAGAATGTAAATTAGTACAACCATTATGGAAAATAGTCTGGAATTTCCTCAAAAAATTAAAAGTAAAACTTCTATATGATCCAGCAATTTTAGAACTGGGTATATATCCAAAGGAAAGGAAATCAGTATGTCAAAGAGACGTGCACTCCCATGTTTACTGCAGCACTATTTCCAATAATCAAAATATGGAATCAACCTAAGTATTCATCAACAGATGAATGGATGAAGAAAATTTCACCTGTATATACAGTGAAATACTATTCAGTCATAAAAAAATAAAATCAGCATGGACGAACCTAGAAAGCATTATGTTAAGTGAAGTAGGACTGGCACAGAAAGACAAATACTACATGATCTCACTCATATGTGGAGTTGAACAAAGCTAATCTCATAGAAGCAGGGAGTAGAATGGTGGTTTCCAGAGGCTGGGGTAGTCAGGGGAAAAGCAGGACAGGGAAATGTTGGTTAAATGACATATAATTATAATTAGATAGGAATAAGCTCATGAGATCTATTGTATAGCATGGTGGCTACAGTTAATTACAATACATCGAATTCTTGAAAATGTAAAAATTGGAGGTTAAGTGTTCTCACCACAAAAATGATAACTGAGACAATATATTTGTTAATTAGCTAGATTTAACTATTTCACAATGTGCATGTACTTCAGAACATCATGTTGCAAACAATATATATGTACAATTCTATGTCACTTGAACATTTTTTAAATGTATACTTTGATTCTTGTCAATCATTTTCATCTTGCAGTCAATAATAAAGTAGATATAAAAACTTAAGAAAGAAAAATTAAATAAATCAAAGTCACTATTTTGTTCTACAAACAGAAATTTAATATATGATTAAAGTGTCATCACAAATCCATGCAGGAAATGTGAATTATTTCTACTAGATCATTATGTGGAGAAAAACAAAACTGAATTTCTAGTTAACAATATATAAAAAAGTGTACTACAACTAGATTAAAGACTGATAAGAAACATAAAACTACAAAGAGAATGGAATATAATGTAGAAAAATATCTGTGCAATCTAGAGTCATGAAACACTTTAACAAAAACCCAAAAGGATAAAGGTGAAAAATTAACTACCTTGATTATGTCAAATTAAGGCTTTTTGGTTCACCAAAGAACATCAAGGGCAAAGATGAAGATAAAACCAAGGAACAGTAATACATACATAGAAATAAATTTAACAAATGATGTTAAGACTTCCACAGTAAAATCATGAAACTGTATTAAAAAGTATGAAAGACTTAAACAAATGGGGAGATAAAACATAACAATATCTTTATATCTTAAAAATGTTAGTTTTTCTCAAATTGATGCATAGATTTAAGGCAAATCATGTTAAAATCTAGAAAGAAAGAAACTTGATAATCCATTTATAATATTTATATAGAAGATTACAGGGAAAAATTGCCAGAAGAATTTTGAGAGCATATGCAGAACAACAGACTTATTATTTAGATAACAGGACTTTTTATAAAGCTATGGTAATTAAGATCATGTGATACTATTGCAGAAACAGACAATTAGACTAACAGAATAACATAGAGCTCAGAGGTTGACCCACACATGCGTGGAACTCATACACGAGAGGTGTATTGTGTCTGAAAAGTGGGTAAGGAAGAAATTCAATAAATAAAGCTGGGAAAATAGTATACTCATGTAAATTTGAATTCCTACCTCTCATGATATATAAAAATGAATTTCATACTTTAAATCCTTGATAGAAAAATATAAGTGATTTCTCCTAAACTTTAAGATAGGGAAATACTTATAAAATAAAACAGAGAAAAATTGACCATAAAAGGAAGAATTAATAACTGCAACTTTTCCAAGTAAAAATTTTTGGTTATAAAAGCAAAGCTTGAAGAAAATGAAAAGACATTTCAAACTAGGAAAACGTATTTACAATATTTACTATTGTTAAAGAATTGGTATCAAAAAGGCATGAATTATTCTTATGCCAATAAGAACTCAAAAAAATCCAAGAAAATGTGGGCAAGATATTTCACCAAACATATGTGTGAGAAAACCTAGGTGTTCAATGAAACACAAAGTAACAATCCCTGATGATCAGGGAAATATATAGTGACTTGTTTTATGCGACCACCAGAGCAGGTGCCAGAGAAAAGGCAAGTAGGCAAGGTAAAAAGAAACTATTAGCTAGCCAATGTGAAGGAAGAAAGGGCGAGGTTCACCGGTCTCCAGCGGTGGAGGCCGAGGAAGTCGCTCCAGCATTCTCCGGTAAGGTTCCTAGGTCCACATATGAGGAGGGGCCTAGGAAGTTTGCCCCAGGCACCTACCTGGAGCAGCTTTTCTGTCTAAGGCTTGGGAGTGGGAGGGCAATAGGCGGGACACTGGCGTGTCGGGGGCGTTCAGTAGGTGCAGCCAGGTAAGTTTCTGTTTCCTTGATGGGACGCCATGTTGCGCCTGCGCAGTTGGTCTGTATTTTTCCCGGCGTGGGCTGCATTTTCCCACACGTGGGTAAGTTGGTGATGAAGAACCTGGAAATGCGCCATCTTAGTCATCTTTGTCCTCTCCCCCACCCCCCCCCCCGCCCAGACATATAGGAAGAATGCAATAGGATACATTTTTATACCCATTTAATTAGCAAAAATTATAAACTCGGACAATACCAAGTGTTGGAACGGTTGTAGATTCACAGTACCTATTATACACTACTTTTTGAAGGATAATTTGATGCAGTGATTTAGAAAACAGTTTGGCATTACCACAGCAGAACATTTGCCTACCCCATGACTCAGTAATTCTACATCTTAGGTAAATAAACAAAGTAAATCTAGTACTTTTGCACATGTTTCACCAAAGACATGTAAAATATTCATAGTGGCACTGTTCACAATAGCAAAAACTGGAAAAACAGAAAAGCACATAAACAGGGTAAATGTGGTATATTCATATATTCACATCCAATAGAATAACATATAGTGGTCAAAATGAATGAAATACAGTGACAAAAAACTATGAATTTCTCCCTTTCTTTTTATATAAATATGCCACGGCGATGAAGGCTTGTTTGTTCTCTCGATTTTGATGCAGGATTCTTTGACTGGTCCGGCACACTAAAAACAAGCCGATTAAACAGAGAAACATAATTTCAAAATATACTACAGTGGAGCCCCCAGTAGACTTAATCCAAGTCATAGGGTTTAATCCATACAGATTTTCTGCTACCTGATCTAATGCCTCAGCTCCAGGCACAAGGGATAAATGAGTTTGAGAGGCTTCAAAAATTTGTTTCTTTAATTTAGTTATGTCCAATGATACATTATCTTCCCTACTGAGAAGGTGTCCTTTGACCATTTCCCATGAATAGTCAGTCTCATTATAGGAATATGGAGTGATACAGAAATCAGAGGTATTCCAGTCACACTGCATTTGCATGTGATGTTCAAGACTCACTACCTGATCTCCAAGCCAAATAACAGATGGCTTTAAATCATTAATTTGATTAGCCAATTTTTGATCAATGCCTTGTTGAGAATTCCACATTTGAGTGGAATTGGCTTGCCAATCATTAACAAAATAAGCCTTTTGAATAGATTGATGTAACGCCATTCTGGCAGTGGTGGCCATTGCAGTGACTGTAATTAGGTCCACGATCACAGCGATTACAGTGAAAACAAATCTCTTAGATCTTTTTAGAATTTGATGCAACACTTCATTAATTAAATGTATTGAGGGGGAGGATTCCCAAGGTCTGGGCAAAGTTACCGGAATCCAGATTCCTTCTCGAGCTCGAACCAACGTTACACTTTTCCTGGAGTCAAAATGGGAGTTAATACAAGTGTATAAATGACAATTAATGCATTGGACAGTTTGATTGTTCGTCCAAATTTTGATATTTCCCAGTAACAGCATGTAAGGAGGCTTAACACAACTCTGTATGGGAACCGTTAGCTTGGAGGTAAGTAAAGCAGAATGTCTGGATCTATGTTGATAATGAGAGACAGGGACGGTGGTGGGGACAACAGACAGAATAGTTTACCCTTCCCATACTCGCAGTCCAGACATGGCAATAGCCAATTTCCAAAGTTCTGGGTGTTCTGGGCTCAGAATGGGGAGTATCATATCAGGCCTCATAGGGGTAATGCTTTTATCTTCCCATTTTAGGAGAAAGAATGAGCTGAACTTCCTATGCAAAGTAGAATGATGATTCTCGTTCTCTCGATAAGAAATAAAATAAGTAGCCTCCAGGCATTCCTTTCCGCCAGATGAGCAATTGTTTTTTAAATAGCCCTTTGGTGCCCAGTCTATTATTAAACCATATGAGTCATTTTTTAATATTACTGCATGTGAGTTAACACGGTCTTCCCAAATTAAAGTTTTAGATGGGCCCTCAAAATTTTTAAGGCATAGTTTTCCTGCAGGCTTATAATGAAAGTATGGGGTATCTCCCATTACTCCCTCTTTCATTTGTTTTAAAGGAGAAAGGGAGAGGCCAGAGACCAAATATCCCGGTTCCTCCGTAGCTGATTTATCCGGAAGATAAGCAGCCCAGACTTGAGTTTCTAGATGAGTACAAGCAGGTGCATGTCCGAGGCACAGAGGGTGGTATTTATAACCCATAGGAACATTAAATTCAGTGCCTTCTTCTCTTGGTTGTATTGGGCAACAGTCATCTGTAGCTCCAGGCATCCACACACTATCATTAGTATAGATTTCCGCAGGAGCATTCATCCAGGTGAGAGGTCGAATAAGTGGAGGAAAAGGCACGTAAGCCCAATAAAAATAATTATGTGTAGCAGGTAAATCAGTGTGAGACTGTAGGACCTATATAACCAGCATTGCCATTACTGGAGCCATCAGTGAACACTGTAATGGCCTCAGGAATGGGCTGATCTTTGATCGTTGCTTGATTGAGGGACCATCCAAGACGTCATTTTTATAAAATCAAACAATTTGTTCTTTGGATAATGATTGTGAATAACGCCAATGAAATCAGACAAGTGAATTTGCCACAGTACGGAATGTTGAAAGGTGGCTTGAACTTCGAACCGATCCGACACGTACCAGATTTCTTTTTTACTAGAAACACAGGGGGAAAGAGAGGGTTCCACATTTCCAAGTTGTAACAGTTCAGAAACCAATTGACTTAAAGTCTCCAGTTTTTCTTTAGAAAGTGGCCATGCTGAATCCAAACGGGTGTGTCAGATTTCCATTGTAAAGGGATAGGATCAGGAGGGGTGGCAGCTGCCAACACTAAAAAGGATAACCTAAAACCGTCTTGTTTTGTTTTATAGTAACTGGGAGGGGTTTATTAATTCCTTCATGCTTTGGGCCAAGACTGAGTCCAGGAACAAACCCCATGTTTTCCATCATATGCTGACTGGGAATACTCTAAGAGTTATGTGGAATATTAATTTCAGCTCCTCATTGTGCCAGTAAATCTCTACTCCAAAGATTAATGGGAATTGGTATGACATAGGGCTGAATTGTACCCTTTTGACCATCAGGGCCAGTGCAAGGCAAGATAAATGTGCTTTCATACACTTCCTCAGCTTTTCCAACACCTACTAGTCCCACGTTAGCGGGATGTTTAAGCCAGGAGGAAAGCCATAAACTAGAGGAAATAACAGAAACATCAGCACCAGTATCTACTATGCCCTCCAACTTTCTTCCTTGAATGTGTATGGTGCAGGTGGGCATTGTTTAGAAATTACATTAATTCAATAAGCAGACTTTTCCCCGCCAGAGCCCATCCCAGGGCCACGTGTCTTATTTCCTTTGTTTAAAACAATATTAGGTAGTAAAAGCAATGGAGCAATTGACTCACCAGCCAGAATGGAAACAGGAACCTTGGCAGACACGATTAATTTAATCTCATCAACGGAATCAGAATTAATGAGACCACTATGAATGATGATACCTTTAGCCGAGGTGGATGCCCTACCTAACACGAGACCCACCGAACTTTGAGGTAAAGGGCCAGTGACCCCAGTGGGGACAATTAAAGGCAAAGAGTTAGGTAATAAATTCAGAGGAATAGTACTACAGAGATCAACCGCCCCCCCACCCCCAACATGGAGGTGGACAAGCATTGTACTGAGACAGAAGGAGAGACTGGGCCCCATTTGGATTGGCTATAGGTAGGTTTGTTTGTGCTGGGGGTTGCATTGGGACCGCCTGAAGTGGAAATGCAACATTGGTCTAAGTCTGAAGGGTCCCATTTGACGTCGGGGCCTGGGACTGGCCCCACTCCCTGTTTCCCTGGTGTTGTGGCAGGGGATTTCCATCTATATCATACTTAGAGATGCAATTACTTGCCCAATGTTTACCCTTGCAACAATGTGGGCCAACAGTAGCAGCAGTATTTGGCTGTGTTTGTTGAGTAGACTTGGCTGCTTTTAAGTTTTTAACAGTGCAATATTTTCGAGTATGACCAAGTTGGCCGCAATTATAGCAGACTCCAAGAAAAGAATTAGTGGAACTAGTTTCATTGTGTCCTTCATGGCCTGTGCCCACAGAATAGCTTTGTAGGTATCTGATCCAGTGCCTTCACAAGTTCTAATATATGCAGGCAACATCCCGTGATCACATAAATTTTGTCGTTGGACAGAACACATGGCCATTTTACACTCATAGTTCACATTTTCAAAAGCTAACATATGAAGGAGAATACCTTGAGTGCACTCATCAGAGACAGATTTTTCGACAGCATCTTGTAATTTAGCTAAAAAATCAGGGTATAATTCAGAGTGACCTTGTTTAACCGTGGTAAAAGAAACAGAAGCTTGGCCTGGAGCGCGTAATTTATCCCAAGCTCTCATACACACATTTGTTACTTGTTTCATGGTAAGAGCATCAAAGTTTAATTGGGCATAAGTATCAAAGAAACTATCAGAACCTGTGAACTGAGCCTGAGCAATTAGAATGCCATTAGCCTGATATAGCTGAGCCTGCAAACAGGCCTCTTCTCACCACCAGACTGAGATGGGGTAAGAACAGCTTTTTGCCAAAAGGTCCAAGTCTAAAGGAAGTAAGGTGAGCTCCATACAAAAAGCTTGTAATACCATTCTAACATAAGGAGAAGTAGGACCATACTGAGTATAAGCATCCTTAAATTCTCTTAAAAAGGTAAGATTGAGCAGTGCATATTGATGCAGACTGGAATGAGAGTGTGAGAAAGGGGAATTGAAGAAGTAGAAGAAGCAGAAGTATACTGGTGATTACGGGCGTCCATGTGTGAAGAAGGGTACTGAGAAGTAGGCTGAGTGGATGGCAATGTGACCAGCTGAGGAACTGAAACGACACTGACAGGAGGGTGAGAGGCTAAAGTGGATGGGGGAAGGCCTGAAGAATTACAGGTAAATTGTAGTTTGGTTCTGGAGCCATTAGGTAACACTCGGAGGCAAATGCTACAAAGATTGGAAGAGGGAAGAATTAGCCTATCTACGGTCCTGGACTGTGTGAGTCCAGGCTGCAGGAGCTTCAAGTACCAGCTCTTCATGAAAAGAAGTGAGATCATTAGGGATAATGTTAGGCCAAAGTCACCAGAGTTAGACATTGAATTTTCAGCACTTTAGGTGGGAGAGGAGTAGCTGAAGGGAGAGGCTGATCAGATAACAAAAGCCGTGTGGGAAAGGAAAGTTGAGGAGGTATTAGGATGGCATGCACCAAGGCCCAATCACCCCAAACAGTAACGGGAACATAATTCCCTGTGGAGACCAGTTACTGGAATGCTGCAACAAGATCCAACACTTTTACATATATGGTTCTTCTTTCAGGAAACCAAGGACGGTATTTTTCCACCGCCCTGAATAGAGTGACCATATTTTCCATGGTTACTCAGACACTTCCCTGTTTTAACAGGTCTACATATAAGGTTCCTTTTTCAGGAGACCAAGGATAGAATTTTACCACTGCCCTGAACAGAGTGACCATATTTTCCAAGGGCACTTGAACAACTCCCTGTTTTAACTGGAGTTTAATATAGAAGAGATAAGTATAATTTTTATACTCTGTGTGACCCATAATTAACCCGGACCATACACAGACTACTCACCAGTCATCAGGGAGTCGAACACGCATATCTGTGGACCAAACCAATGACATTTCTCTGCACCTACCAAAGGGAATCAAGTTCCCACATGCACTTAGGAAAAAAGAAAAAACCACCAGGCGTGCCGCCAGATATCAGGGAAAACCCCACTCCTGATATTTAACGTCCCTTTTTTTCTATTTCCCCAAGCATTGGCTGTTCTGAGAAATAAAGGGAAAGAATACAAGAGAGAGAAATTTTAAAGCTAGGTGTCCAGGGGAGACATCACATGTCGGCAGGTTCCATGATGCTCCCTGATCTGTAAAACCAGCAAGTTTTTATTAGCGATTTTCAAAAGGGGAGGGAGTGTAGGAATAGGGTGTGGGTCACAGAGATCACATGCTTCACAAGGTGATAAAGTATCACAAAGCAAATAGAGGCAGGGTGAGATCACAGGACCACAGGACAGGGCAAAATTAAAATTGCTAATGAAGTTTCGGGCACGCATTGTCATTGATAACATCTTATCAGGAGACAGGGTTTGAGAGCAGACAACCTGTCTGGCCAAAATTTATTAGGCGGGAATTTCCTCATCCTAATAAGCCTGGGAGCGCTACAGGAGACTGGGGCTTATTTCATCCCTCTGGCTTCGACTGTAAAAGATGGCCACCCCCATGGGGGCTGTTCATAGGCCTACCCTCAGGGACGTATTCTCTTTCTCAGGGATGTTCCTTGCTGAGAAAAAGAATTCAGCAATATTTCTCCTATTTGCTTTTGAAAGAAGAGAAATATAGCTCTCTTCCACCTGACTCACCAGCAGTCAGAGTCCAAGGCCATCTCCCTTGTTCTCTGAACATTGCTGTTATCCTGTTCCTTTTTCAAGGTGCCCAGATTTCATATTGTTCAAACACACGTGCTCTACAAACAATTTGTGCAGTTAACGCAATCATCACAGGGTCCTAAGGCGACATATATCCTCTTCAGTTTACGAAGAAGATGATGGGATTAAGAGACTAAAGTAAAGACAGGCATAGGAAATCACAAGGGTATTGATTGGGGAAGTGATAAGTGTCCATGAAATCTTCACAATTTATGTTCAGAGATTGCAGAAAAGACAGGAATAAGAAATTATAAAAGTATTAATTTGGGGAACTAATAAATGTACATGAAATCTTCACAATTTATGTTCTTCTGCCACGGCTTCAGCCAGTCCCTCCATTCGGGGTCTCTGACTTCCCACAACATGAATTAATCTTAGCAGTATGATAATACAATAATTAAATAAAACGTTAATTCTCAAAAAATTACATGATGTTTATTTTCCTTTTATCAAGATAAAAATAATTTAAAATTACTCTATTTATTTACATTAAATATATAAACAGTAAAAACATATAAAACAATAAATATATATATGAGTAAATACACACAAAAATAAAGTTTATATATATAAACTTTAGAAGCAACAGTACTATCTAAACAGGAAAGTTGAGGAATGATGAAAAGAGGATAATCGCTGCCTGATTTAGGATAGTAGGTTGGTGAAGAGTACTGTAAAATTAGATGTAGATTATCTAGGCCACAGATTCTGTTTGGGGATTGAGGTTTTCCAGGTGGTTATTATGTAACCAAAATTAATAAATGAGTGGAAAAAAGCAAGCAGGACTTACATAAACTGGACCCTTCCTTACACCTTATACAAAAATTAACTCAAGATGGATTACAGACTTAAATGTAAAACCCAAACCATGAAAACCCTGGAAGAAAACCTAGACAATACCATTCAGGACACAAGAATAGGCAGAGACTTCAGGATGAAAACACCAAAAGCAATTGCAACAAGAGCCAAAATTGACAAATGGGATCTAATTAAACTTAAGAGCTTCTGCACAGCAAAAGAAACTATCATCAGAGTGAACAGGCAACCTACAGAATGGAAGAACAATTTTGCAATCTACTCATCTGGCAAAGGTCTAATATCCAGAATTTACAAGGAACTTAAACAAATTTACAAGAAAAAAACAAACAACCCCATTGAAAAGTGGACAAAGTATATGAACAGACACTTCTCAAAAGAAGACATTTACATGGCCAACAATAAAAAGCCCAACATCACTGATCATTAGAGAAACGCAAATCAAAACCACAAAGAGATACCACCTCATGCCAGTCAGAATGGTGATTATTAAAAAGTTAAGAAACAATAGATGCTGGCAAGGCTGTGGAGAAATATGAAAACTTTTACACTGTTTTATGAGAATGTAAATTAGTTCAACCATTGTGGAAGAGAGTATAGTGATTCCTCAAGGATCTAGAACCAGAAATACCATTTGACACAGAAATTCCATTACTGGTTATATACCCAAAGGATTATAAATCATTCTACTATAAAGATACATGCACACATATGTTTATTACAGCACTATTTACAATAGCAATGCCATTGAACCAACCAAAATGTCCATCAGTGATAGACTAGATAAAGAAAATGTGGCACATATACACCATGGAATACTATGCAGCCATAAAAAGGAATGAGATCATGTGCTTTGCAGGGACAAGGATGAAGCTGAAAGCCAACATCCTCAGCAAACTAACACAGGAACAAAAAACCAAACACCACATGTTCTCACTCATAAGTAGGAAATGAGTGATGAGGACACATGGACACAGGAAGGGGAACAACATAAACCACGGCCTGTTGGTGTTGGGGGGTAAGGGGAGGGTATTCCAAGGATGGGTCAATAGGTGCAGCAAACCAACGTGGCACACATATTCCTAGTAACAAACCTGAACATTCTCCACATGTATCCTGGAACTTAAAGTAAAAAAAAAAAATCTTATGAACACAAAGAAGGAAACAACAGGCACTGGGATCTACTTGAGGAGGGAGGGTGGGAGCAGGGAAAGGAGCAGAAGAGATAACTATTGGGTACTGGGATTAATACCTGGGTGACGAAATAATCTGTACAAAAAACCTCCATGAAACATGTTTACCTATGTAACAAACCTTCACACGTACCCGTGAACCTAAAATGAAAGTAGCATATAAATAAATAAGTAAATAAATAAATACATAAATAATCATGAGTAACCCAATGTTGTTTATTTGCAGTCTAAGGAAAAACATTAAAGTTAAACCAATAAGAAACAAGTATCTCTAGATTTTACAAAAACAGAAATTATATGTAATTTGTTACCTAACTCAGCCTAAATTTACTTTCTTTTTACAACATTTAGGCAATGCAAATTTTTTTGAAAACATTAGATCTCAATGGTTTATCCCGCTCTACACAATGTCTCCTCCTAATTTATCCTAATTTTTTGGATCAGAAAATCATGCCTATTGTAACTACATTTAAAAAAATCTAAGCACTGAGTTTCAACATTTATGCCACTACAGAGTTTTCTAGAGGTGAACACTGTCCTGTTCATGACACAACCATCATCCTACCAGGCATCCCTGAGCTACATGTAATTCCCCTGATTTCCTGGCTGGATTTTATTCTAAACTCTTTTATTGACACATTACGCTCCTTTCCTCCACACTTGCCTAAGTTCTTTGTATCCTGTCATTTTCAACTTGGGTGTCACCTGGGAAACCTTCCTTGTTCTCCCTACCACCTACTACTGCCTGGGCTAAATTTATCTCTGTGTGCTCCAATGTCTGTATTTATTGCAGAATCTAGAAGACTAAATGTTTCTCGGTGTTTTTTTTTTTTTTTTTTTCCATTCGACGTGAGCTCCTGGAGGGCAAAAATCTATGCTTCATTTATTTTTGTATCTCCTTAATCTAACTCCATACCATGCCTATGATTTCTTCATTTATAAGTGAATTTCTTTCTATGCAACTTTAAGTAAAAGAAAACACCCTATTTCTTATAATTTTGTGTTATTACACTTTACAACTTAAAAAATATTTATAGTTGTGTTTATTGGGTGAACATTAAGTTCTGCAAATCATTTATGTTTCAACAGTCGACTGTCAACCCCACCTTAATCAGAGACACACGTGTCATAGCTATGGCTACTATTTTATCTGACAGCAAGGCTACCCATCTCACTAGAAAGGAGCTCATTTTCCAATCAGACATAATGAACACTTAAGGAAAGGCTATGCTTGAAAGAAAATATTGCTTCATAGAGTTATGTCAACCCATTGACCATATGTAAATATTTACATAGACACTTTCTGCCTCTCTTGTCAATGAGTAGATTTTTGCTTTATATTTCTGGAACCATGCTTTAGAATTGCTTTAAGATACTAATTAACATAAAATGCACCCCACTGTCAATTTATCTTATAATCTTAATCAGCTAACAACAACCAAAATTCCCAGAGAGGGTAACCATGACATAAGAAGTGACTGGTGTTGAGATTCCTCTATTCTGTATTAGCACATGATGGCAATATAAGAATCCAAGAAAATCTAGACCACTCTTTTCAGAGAAATCCTTGAGCTTATTTTTCTTTATTCACTGTAGAAATAGTTTATTCGCTGTTAATTATTTCTGCCTTGAGAAAAAAAATGTAGCTAGTGGAAAGGAAATGGGATTGAAATTGCGACAGAGTTCAAATCCTGGTTTCCTGGTTTCAGACTGTCTCTTGAATTAGTTATTTAATCTTTATGAATCTCACTTTCCCTATCTGTAAAATGAAGATAATACCTACACTGAAGATCAATGTTAGGGTTACAGAAAATGCACTTGGCACACTGAGGTAGAGAACGTGCTCAATGATTACTTGCCATTATTACTAGATGTGAGAGGAAGAGAAGACCAGTTACCTAAATCTGCATTTTTTATCTTTTCTTTTGTTCTTTGGACATGCTTTGCTTCTAGAGGTGTATGTACATCCTATTTTGCAATGAGTATTTATGAGATTAATGAAGCTATTTGGAAACCATCACCTTCAGATAGAGAAAATAGCCATTGTGTGACATGGGTACTTTCTGATTTCCTCTGAGTAACAGTGGGGTTTATAACTGTACTGATTGTATGCAGTCTGCTTAGTTTGTATAAACAGTTACACATTTCCTTAATACCCTGAATGTATAGATGGCCAAGTGAAAGAAAACCTGTTCATTTTATTCACAATTGAGTGCATCAAAACACCGGAGATAAGAAACAATTCAAGATGTAATCTATGTTTTTTGCACTGCTTTAGAGATACATCCTTTTTTTCCTGAGGCTAAAAGTTAAACTTCTGGTCTACACTCACTGTGCATATGATAAAGACAGTGCTGGGAAACGGGCTTGCTGCTGGCCCTCGCCTCTACTCTGGCCCTGGAGATGTGTTTATTTCTTTATGCAGATCTATAAACCTTTCCCCAAGGCTAGAATTTCCAACCAAAATAATCCTTTAAGGTTTGTTTAGCTCCCATCGAATCACTTCAAATATGTAGGTTTTTTTTTTTCTTTCATTCTTTCTTTTTTAATAATAATAAAAAAAAACCTTCCTGATTCTGAATGAGGATTTAGTTAAATGCCTGTTTAAGAATTGATGAGTAATTTAAAGGATTTAGGAGAACATTCTGTGCTATTATATGCAAATACATGCCATGCATGGCTCCCTATGTCATTAACCTGGCAGTCATTTCATGCATGACTCCCCATCTTATTAAGCTAGCAGTATGGAATATTTGATTTACTAAACTGGCATGAACTACTTAGTGTGCTAATATAGGAATATAACTTTTAAATTTCTTTGGAATAACTATCTTTGAAACAGATTCTTGAAGACGATAACATTATTTTGACAGCTGTGCTCAGTTTCTAAGAGTCTATTTTAGGAAGCGTCTTGTAACTGTAGAAATGTACCTGTGTGATTTGAATGAACCATACAATAATTGAAAATGAAAACCGTCATAGAAATAAGAGTCCTTAGAATTCAGTAGCAAGTGATTCGACAACACAGGTAAATAAATTTGGTAGAAGCGTTTGCTTTTAGACAAGATGTGTGACAGTATGTGGTTGCCTGAGAGTCTGCCACTGGGCTCCGGGTTACCATGATGTTCTGAAAACTCTTTTTATAGCCAAGGCTCCCCTGGCTTTCCCCAGCTTTCGTTGCCATAGCAGCATTCATTGGCCATGGGATTTACAGAAAAAGAGAGAGAGAGGGAGGAAAAGAGGGCTGTATGTTTGTAAAGTTGGTGCAGTGCCAAATGTAGCAGGAATTATAAATTCAGGATGCTGGATTCTTCCTTTAGTGTCCATTTCAGCTAGTGCCTAATGTCACCCACATAATCGCAAACCACTCTGTCATCATTCAGACCAGCTGCGTGAAATGAGACAAAGGGAAATTTAGCAGCAAGGGAGGAAATGGTAATTTAAAAGGCTTTTAAATGATGTTTTCTATGTTCCTCAATCAACAATGTTTTAAAGCCTTTAATTTTTTTTCAACAATAGGATTTCCTTGTTGTGCTGGCTTGACTGATGACATATTAGCACTGAGTTGGCCAAAAAAAGTCAGAGACTAGAAAGGAAGTCCAACAGATAAATCTAAAAGCAGTTAAAAAGGAAATATTTATAGTAATTTTCATTTCTGCTAAACTTTTTGCATTTAAATTACACAGATAAATTTGGCTTCACTCTTTTTGACTATTGTATAATGTTGAATCAGAAGGATCAATATTTATCAGATATGTCCTTTAATAGGTACTTCCAGATTTGTGATATTATGTTCATCGTTTCTTCAGTCGTGACACGTACTTCAGAGTTCACAAGGCAACAGGAAAAAAAAATGTTCATGAAGGAAGAAAACCAAGTGAATAACCCAGGAAAGTTGGTGAACTGTGACATGTGTTGGACTCATGTGAGCCATGAATATGTAAGTGGGGCCCAGCTAGGCCAGGAGGAGAGGGAGGGAAGATGATATCAGGTGGGGAATTTGTCTAAGAGAAAGGGAATATAAAATGTGTTTGCTTGCAGCAATTCCAGGATGTCGGCTAGGATTTACAGTAGGATACACAAATAGATGAAGTAATCTGTAAAAACTGGAGTAGTTTATTGGTAGATGGTTGGAAATAGAGAAAATCGACTATAAGAGAACCATTAATGTTTAGCAGAGCCTTTTGTTAGATTTTTAAAAATTATCATCTCTTTATCTGAAATTATAAATAGCACCTGTATATATGGACAGACTATTAGATGAATGCAGTAGAGATCCCAGACATCACTCAACATTATATGGGAAATTGGTAAACCACAGAAGTGGCTTTACACATCAATGGGGAAAGAAAAATATTTGATTTTTGATTTGAGGGCATTTTGGTTATTTATATGGAAAAAAAATTAAAAGAAGATTTATATGCCACATCATAGAAAAAAACAATTAAAATTTGAATAAAAAACTTAAAATGTTTATGAAAATATAGATGACTTTTTTATGAATTTAAGGAAGGTAAGCATTTTTTAAACTAGCTATGAAAATACAAATGTTGAGGGATAAATAATATGTTATTTTGGCAGCGGACAATATAAACACAGTGAAAGAACAAGATAAAGTCTAGGAAAAGATATTTCAATGCAATAGCTGAGAGGATTGTTTTTCAGAATAAATGAAGCACTCCTGTAAATTAATGTAAAAAATTAACTGAGATTAAAACAGCTAAACTGTATGAACAGGTGATTTACAGTAAAAGAACCCTGAACCCGACAAACATATCAAGATGCTCCAACTCATTAGTAGGGAATTACAAAGGAAAACAAAAATGATAAAGATTTGACAAATATCAGATTGGCAAAAATTTAAAATCTAACAATGCCAAGTGTTGCTGTACATTTGGGAAAACAATGCTGATAGGTGTTTGAAATGTTATCAGGGATCTGGGAAACAATTTGGCAGGATATAGTAAAGTTTAAAATATGTCTCCTATAGGACTGAGTAATTCTATATCTATACACATGTACCCACAAAAATATTGTAGCATTAATTAAATGGGAAACAAATATATCATAACATATTCATATTATGGAATACTGAGTGCTTATTAAAATAGATAAAATAAAAAAAGTTTTAACTTGAATAAATGAGAGAAAAACTTTTAGTGGAAAAAGTAAGTTTTAGTAACCAATATAAAATATGATACCATTTATAGTAACATAAATGTTATTGTGTTGATATAAAAGAGGTTATTTATGCATGCATAACTATATTTATTAAAGCATGAAAACCTGGATAGGAAGAATATATTCCCAACAAAGGAAACATAGCCAAAGAATAAAGGAGGGAAAAAAAGACCACATGAACTGAATCTGTAATGATTTATTTCCTTAACAAAAATACCTATTTTGGAAAGTGAGACTACCAGATATTGAGTGCTGGCTGATAGAACACTTAACCATCACTGAAGTGGTGTTGCCAAAAATAACAATAATAATAATTAGACTCTGAGTCTAAACCTTGAGTCTCAACTCAATAAGACATTTAAACACATTTATTTATTTATTTGTTTGCTTGCTTTTTGAGATGGAGTTTTTCTCTTGTCACCCAGGCTAGAGTGCAGTGGCACAATCTTGGTTCACTGCAACCTCCACTTCCTGGGTTCAAGCAATTCTCTTGCCTCAGCCTCTCAAGTAGCTGAGATTACAGGCACCCCCCCACCACACCCAGCTAATTTTTGTATTTTTAGTAGAGATGGGATTTCACCACGTTGGCTAGGCTAGTCGCGAACTCCTGACCTCGGGTGATGCACCCACCTCGGCCTCCCAAATGCTGGGATTACAGGTGTGAGCCACCACTCGTGGCCTTTTAAACGCATTTTTAGGAAGTGCAGGGGACAGAGAAACATTTTAAACATCACAATGAGGCTGAAATCAGTGAAATTCAAACTGTGGAAAACTCAATAAGCAAATGACCTAGTTTCTTCAACAACAACAACAACAAAAATTATAAGCCCTCTGGTCAACACCCCCCACAAAAAAAAAAAAAAAAAAAAAAATGGAAAAAAATCCAGGGGAATGTTTAAAACTCCTGTTAAGCAATGTCAATGTGAGGGCCTTGTTTAGATCCTGATTCAAACAAAACTGCAAAAAGTTACATTTCTGGGACAATTGAAAATGTAAATAACTACTGCTTGTTTCATATCTTAGGTGTAATATCATTAATAAAATATATTTAGGACTATATAGTAAATAATTAAAGAAAACTGTAGAGAGGCAAGCAGTCCCAGTTCTTACTTTACTACAAATTAAGAGCAGGACACAATCAGTTCTGAAAACATCTCTATAGAGTGGTCAGAAAAAGCTCATTCATTTACTTATTTAACAAATGTATAAAGAAGCTATCAGATGTCACATATGATACTCTTTTATGCATTGGAGATAAGTCAGTGAACTAAATAGAAGAGCTCTTCCTTTATGGAGCTTAAACTCTATAAGGGAAAAGATAGTAAACAAACATGTAAATAAATGATACATAATCTGGTAATAAGCCGTAGATCAAGAAATAAAGCAGGTCCTGGCGCAAGGAAGGGGAGGCTTTTCATTGTGTATTCTGTCAGGTGAGACCTCACTAATAAGGCAGCTAAATAGAAAGATCTGAAGGATGCATAGATAAGTCAATAGCTGGGGGAGTTTTGGGATGGGGGGAATATTCCAGGCAGAGGAGACAGCCAGTGTAAGAGTCCTCAGGTGAGACCATATGTGGGATGATCAAGAAAAACTAGAGGAGGTCAGGTGTGACTGGAGAGCAGTGAGTGATGTGAAGAGTTACAGGGCACATGGATGTCATGCAGAGCCTTGCAGACCTGCTTTAAAGCTTGACATTTTAACTGTGGATGAGGTGGGGGTCTAGCGGAGATTTTCAGTGTTGATGTAAACACTCTGACTTAAGTTTATAAGGTTGGCTCTTTTGCTGTTTTGAGATTAGACCTTAGGCCAGAGCAGAAGCCGGAAAAGCAGTTAGCAATCAATTACAACAATCCAGTTGTTCATTTCACTTCAATATTAACAAAATCTCACAACACAACATCTGATTTTCACCTCAAATCTCCAATTCTTGCTGACTTCTCTATTAATTTTAATTGCCCTAACCCTTTTTCATACTCACATAAAATCTCTTTTTCATACTTACATAAAATCCTTCAGATTGGGATTCTACTTTCCAAATATATTCAGAATGAAATATATTTTTTATTGTGATAAAATACACATAACACAAAAGTTAACATTTCAAACAATTTAAGTATATGTTTCTGTGACATTAAATATATGCATAATGTTGAAACCATCACCACCATCTATCCAGAACTTTTTCATCTTCCCCAATTGAAATTCTCTACCAATCAAATGCTTAACTCTCCAATATTTCTCCCTCACTAGTCCCTGCTAACTACCATTCTACTTACTGTCTCTACATGCTTGACAACTCTAGAAACCTCGTGTTAGTAAAATCATACAATATTTTTCTTTTTGTGACTGGCTTACTTTAGTAAGCGTGTCTTCAAGGTTAATCCATGTTCTAGCATGTGTCAGAATTTCCTTCTATTTTAAGTCTAATTAATATTTAATTGTATGCATATACCACATTTTGTTTTCTAATTCATTCTTCAATGGATGGTTAAGTTGTTCTCACATCATATTTTTTTTTCTACTTGATTTTTATTTTAAATTTTATCTTTCAACTTTTATTTTAGGTGCAGGGGATACATGTACAGGTTTGTCACATGGGTAAATTGCATGTCACTGGGATTTTGTGTACAATTTATTCATCACCCGGGTACTGAACATAATACCTGGTAGGTAGTTTTTTGATCCTTACCCTTCTGCTACTCTACAACCTCAAGTAAACTCCTGTATCTGCTGTTCTCCTCTTTGTTTCCATGTGTTCTCAAAGTTTAGTTCCCATTTGTAAGTGAGAACATGCTGTATTTGGTTTTCTGCTCCTGTGTTAATTCTCTTAGGATAATGGCCTCTATATGTCTGCTTTTGTACCCTGATGTTTTGTTTACTGCAGCCCTGTAGGAGTTTGAAGTTGGGTAACGTAGTGCCTTCAGCTTTGTTCTTTTTGCTTCGGATTGCTTTGGCTCTTTGTGCCCTTTTTTGATTCCATATAAATTTCAGGATAGTTGTTTTTTTTTTTTTTTCTCAAGTTTTGTGAAGAATGTCATTGGTAGTTTGACAGCAGTAGCATTGAATCTGTAAATTCCTTTGGGTAGTATGGCCATTTTTAATAATATTGATTCTTCTCAATCATAAGCTTGGAATGTTTTTCCATTTCTTTGTGTCATCTTTGATTTCTTTGAGCAGTGTTTTGTAATTCCCATTAAAGAGATCTTTCACCTCCCTGGTTGGCTGCATTCCTAGGCAGAAATCAAGGAGTTCTTTGACACCAAAGAAAAAAAAAAAAACAAACCTAGAACATACAAGAGTCTCTGGGACACAGCTAAGGCCATGTTAAGAGGGAAATCTATCGCACTAAACACCCACATCAAAACGTTAGAAAGATTTCAAATTAGCAACTTAACATTACAACTAAAAGAACTAGAGAAACAAGAACAAATCAACTCCAAATCTAGCAGAATAAAAGAAATAATAAAAATCAGAGCTGAACTGAAGGAGATCAAGGCACAAAAAGCAATTCCAAAGATTAAGGAATCCAGGAGTTGGCTTAAAAAACAATTAATGATAGACAGGATGCTGGCTAGACTAATAAAGAAAAGAAAGAATACTTCAATGAACACAATTAGAAATTATGAAGGGGATGTTATCACTGACCCCACAGAAATACAAAGAACCATCAGAGACTACTCCGATGCACATAAACTAGAAACTCTAGAAGAGATGGGTGAATTCCTGGACACACACACCCTCCCAAGGCTGAGATAGGAAGAAATTGATTCCGTAAACAGACCAATAATGAGCTCCAAAACTGAATCAGTAATAAGTAGCCTACCGATCATAAAAAGCCCAACCAGATGAATTCACAGCCAAATTCCACCAGATTTACAAAGAAGAGCTGGCATCTTTCCCACTAAAACTATTCAAAAAAATTGAGAAGGACATACTCCTCCCCAACTCATTCTGTGAGGCTAGCATCATACCGGTACCAAAACCTGCCAGAGACACAATAAAAAAATAAAACCTCAGGCCAATTTCCTTGACGAACATTTATGCAAAAATTCTCAACAAAATACTTACAAACCAAATCCATCAGCCCATCAAAAACCTAATCCATCACCATCAAGTAGGCTTCATTCCTCAGGTGGAAAGTTGGTTCAACATCCACAAATCAATGAATGCAATTTCAGTTTTTAAAATTTTTTTTGAGAATTGCTTTAGGGTCGAGTGTGTGGGCAATCTTAACGTATGTGCCATGTGCAGATGAGAATGTATATTCTGTTGTTGAGTGGAGTGTTCTGTAGATGTGTGTTACATTCATTTGGTCAAGTGTCAAGCTTAGATTCTGAATATTTTTGTTAGTTTTCTGCCTCAATGATCTTTCTAACACTGTAAGAGGGATGTTGAAGCCTCCCACTGTTATTGTATGGTTATCTAAATCTCTTCATAGGTCTCTAAGAACTTTTTTCAAATCACTGGGTGCTCCAGTGTTGGGTGCATATATCTTTAGGATAGTTAAGTCTTCTGGTTGAATTGAACCCTTTATCATTATGAATGCCCTTCTCTCTCCTTCTTCATCATTATTGATTTAAAGTCTGTTTTGTCTGAAAGAATAGCAACCTCTTCTCTTTTTTGTTTTCCATTTTCTTGACAGATCTTTCTCCATTACTCTACTTTTAGCCTATGGGTTTCATTTCATGTGAGATGAGTGTCTTGAAGACAGTATATGGCTGAGTCTTGTTTTTTGTTTGTTTGTCTGTTTGTTTTTTTGTTTTGCTTCGTTTTGTTTGGAGACAAAGTCTCGCTCTGTCGCCCAGGCTGGAGTGCAGTGGCACAATCTTGACTCACTGAAAACTTCACCTCCCAGGTTCATGCCATTCTCCTGCCTCAGCCTCCCAAGTA